>NC_138128.1:61208184-61343184 GCF_964188305.1 Podarcis bocagei
CTCTTGTTACTCTTATTAAAATAATGTGTTAGGAGGGGGAAGTCACAAGATGTTTACTTTAACAAATAATCAGCATATCATTTGCTACATTGAACCTTGGCTAAACAATAATAGTAATAGTAATATAAAGTGAGGTAAAGGTCCCCTGGACAGTTAAGTCAAGTCAAAGGCAACTATGGGGTGTGGTGCTCCTCTCGCTTCAGGCCAAGGGAGCCGGTGTTTGTCCACAGACAGCTTTCCAGTTCATGTGGCCAACATAACTGTCAGGGAACTGCCATCAGAGCATCAGGTGGTGGAGGGACTCAGGCAGGATGAAAGAGACTCAACTGCTGAAGCAGGGACCAGCAGGGGGAGGAGTGGGTCTCTGAGGGAATGCGAGCAGGAGGGAGGGCTCAGGGAGGCTTCCAGCGAGAACAGTGGGGAGGTATCGGAGTCTCTCATAGGGAGACCCATACCTCGCAGGAAACTGTCACGCCGTGAGTCCAGGAGACGCGTTTCCGTTAAGGAACTTCTTTGCTGGAAACGCTTCCGCAGACAGCCACTGTCGGACACTACTAGTGACTAGAGCAGACATGTCTGAGGAGCTCCGTCACACACGGAGGTTTGTGGGGGCGCACAAACTCTGAGGGAGCACGTTTTCACGCACAAGCAGCTAATCAAACCCTCACAGCAGTCCGACAGTCTTTGTACGCTGCCTGTGCAAGAGAAGGCATCATGAGCGAACCAACCGGAACCGGAGGAGCAGGGGCTGGAGCTGGTCCAAGCTTGGAAGATAGATACCGAGCGTTGGAGGTTCAACTGGCCCTGCAGACGGCGAGGCTGGAGGAGAGAAGGGCTCAGGATGCAGACAAGAAGGGGAGAGCCACTCAATTCCCCAGAAAGGTACCAGGATTGGTGCAGAAATTTGGGGGGGACCCCAAGGACTACCATGCTTTTAGGACAGAAGGTACCACCACAGTATGCAGATCTCAGCGACGTGTTCAGCGAGAAGGAAGCTGACCAACTACCACCTCATAGACCCTTTGATTGTCAGATCAATTTACTCCCTGGAGCACAGCTTCCCGTGGGCAAGTTGTATGCCATGTCAGACAGGGAAATGCAGGAGTTGCGAGGGTTCATTGACAAGAACCTGAAGAGAGGCTTCATCAGAGAGTCCAAAGCAGCAGGGGGGAGCCCAGTGTTCTTTGTGGACAAAAAAAATGCAGACAAGCCGAGACTTGTATGTGATTTTAGGCGGCTGAATGCAGTGACTGAACCGGTGGCGTTCCCTATGCCCAGAATTGATGATATTTTGACCATGGTGAGGAAGGGAAAGATTTTCACAAAGCTGGATCTAAGGGGGGCGTACAACCTGATACGCATAAGGAAAGGGGATGAATGGAAAACCACCATGTTTACCCCTTTGGGGGCGTTTGAATACCTCGTTATGCCATTTGGATTACAAGCAGGCGCCGCGTGTTTTCAATCTTTTATGAACCACGTGCTGGGCCCTTTGCTCTACAAGAATTGCGTTGCCTTTCTAGATGATGTGTTGGTGTATTCTGAAAATGAGGAGCAACATGTGAGAGACGTCAGAGAAGTGTTGAGCAGACTGCAAGCCAACAGGCTGTGGGTCAAACTGGAGAAGTGTCGGTTCCATACCAAGGAGGTGGAATTCCTGGGGTACCGCCTGTCAGACAAGGGATTGGCCATGGATCCCGGCAAGGTACAGGCAGTGCTGGAATGGAAAACACCCAAAACCAAGAAGGATGTGCAGAGGTTCCTAGGGTTTGGAAACTTTTATCGTAAGTTCATCCGCAACTTCGCCCATCTGACGGCGCCCATCACTGACTGTCTCAGCAGTAAGAAGAAGTTTGTATGGACGGCGGAGGCGGGGCGAGCGTTTGAGGAACTGAAAAGGGCCTTCGCCTCTGAAGAACAACTTCTGCATGTGGATTTACGAAAGAAGCTAAGGGTTGAAACAGACGCATCTGACAGAGCCATAGGGGCGGTGCTTCTTCTGCAGCCGGGGAAGGAGGAGTCGGAGTGGCGTCCGTGTGCCTTCTTCTCGCGGAAGCTGAACAAATCCGAGAGGAACTACACGGTGTACGACCGAGAACTGCTTGCTATTCATGAGGCGTTCCGGAGATGGAGGCATCTGCTAGTTGGTGCACAACATAAAGTGCAAGTGTGCACGGACCATAAAAATCTAGAGTACTGGAGAACGGCGCGAGTGCTCAACCAAAGGCAGTTGAGATGGGCCCAAGAGTTCTCCAAATTTAACTTTGAGATTTGTTATGTGCCAGGCCCAGAGAATGTTAGGGCGGACGCTCTCTCACGCAAGCCTGAATATTTGGAGGGGGAGGGAGCACCCGAAGAAACCCATATCATTCCAGAGGACCGCTGGGTGTGTGGGGCGACTTTGGTGGGGCAAAGGGAATTGGTAGAGGGTACGGTGCAGGATGCATACGCCCAGGGGAAACTCAGGGATCTCAGAGGGGAGGAAGACAAACCCGGTGGTTTTGAGGAGAGAAATGGGGCATTGTATTATAAGGGAGCGTTATATATACCTGAAGGGGAATTGAGGGAGAAAGTACTCAAGCAGCTGCACGATAGCCCCACAGCAGGGCACTTTGGGCAACACAAAACCATGTGGCTGGTTACCAGGGAATTTTGGTGGCCCAAGGTCAGGGAAGATGTGCGGGAGTATGTGAGAGGGTGTGAACAATGCCAAAGAGCCAAGGGGGAGAGGCAGGCGCCGGCTGGTTTATTAGAACCACTGCCCACACCTGAGAGACCGTGGGAAGCAGTGGCAATAGATTTCATGACTGATCTGCCAAGGTCTAGAGGGAAAACAGCCATCATGGTTGTAGTAGACCTGTTAACTAAAATGGCCCACTTCATAGCCTGCTCACATGCGGTTACAGCAGAAGAAACCGCCAAATTGTTTGTAGAGAATGTGTTTAGGTTGCATGGCGCCCCCTTGAGGGTGGTTTCAGACCGAGGGAAACAATTTACTTCCAGGTTCTGGAGGAAGCTCATGAGCTTACTGCATGTAGAGGTTAATTTCTCGACGGCCCGTCATCCTGAAACCAACGGGCAGGCGGAAAGAGCAAATGGGGTTCTCCAACAATATTTGAGGTGTTATGTTAATGACAGAGAGAATGATTGGGTGGAGAAGCTGGCGTTGGCAGAATTTGCCTACAACAATGCAGAGAACGTGTCCACGGGGATGAGCCCCTTTTTGGCTAATCACGGGTGCCATCCCAGAGCCTTCCCAGGGGGGGAGGGGGAGAACTGGAGCGTTCCAGCTGCAGAACAGTTCGTGGAAGAAATGGAAGCGATCCATCGCCAGCTCCAACTCAACTTAAACAGGGCTAAGGAGGAATATAAGAGGCAAGCAGACAAAAACAGAAGGGAAGGTGAAAGCATCAGGGTGGGGGACCAGGTGTGGCTGTCAACCCAAGGGTTGCCATTCAAAGGAGGTTGTAAGAAATTAAGACCCAAAAGGCTGGGTCCGTTTGAAGTCATACAGCAGGTCAATCCAGTGGCTTTCAGGCTCCGGTTACCGAACCACATGAAGCTGCACCCAGTTTTTCACAGGTCGTTGCTGTCACCGTATAGAGGAGACAGTGAGGGGAGGGTCACTAGGGGACCAGCAATGGAGGAGAAGGAACACAGCTACCATGTAGCGGAGATCCTCGATTCCAGGTGGAAGGGAGATCAAGTAGAGTATTTGGTAATGTGGGAAGGGGAACCGGAGTCGGAAAACACCTGGGTTAGGGCAGAGGATGTCAATGACGAGGTTTTAATAGAGACTTTTCATCAGAGGTTCCCACGTAAACCTCAGCCTGTAGCGAGGTTCCGAAGGGAATACTTTGCCACCACCGACGAGGAAGAGGAGTTGGAGGGGTTCCCAGATTCTGAAGAGGAGGAGGATTCAGCTGGCCAGGACGACGATCGATGGAGAGAATTGTTCGAGACGTCAGAAGATGAGGAAGATTCGTTTCGGGGTTTTAGCCCTTCACCTCCCAGGGGGGAGGAATTGGGAGGGGGTGAGGGGGGCCCTGGAGGGGAGGTGGATGTCAGGGAACTGCCATCAGAGCATCAGGTGGTGGAGGGACTCAGGCAGGATGAAAGAGACTCAACTGCTGAAGCAGGGACCAGCAGGGGGAGGAGTGGGTCTCTGAGGGAATGCGAGCAGGAGGGAGGGCTCAGGGAGGCTTCCAGCGAGAACAGTGGGGAGGTATCGGAGTCTCTCATAGGGAGACCCATACCTCGCAGGAAACTGTCACGCCGTGAGTCCAGGAGACGCGTTTCCGTTAAGGAACTTCTTTGCTGGAAACGCTTCCGCAGACAGCCACTGTCGGACACTACTAGTGACTAGAGCAGACATGTCTGAGGAGCTCCGTCACACACGGAGGTTTGTGGGGGCGCACAAACTCTGAGGGAGCACGTTTTCACGCACAAGCAGCTAATCAAACCCTCACAATAACTAAACCACTTCTGGCACAATGGAACACAGTGACGGAAACCAGAGTGTTCCATGAATATATTTTTTAAAATATACTTCTAATGTAAATTTACTTCTAATGTGTTGGATAGATCGCTGTTCATGCTTTTCATGGACTGCAGTGCACATTTGTATAGGAATCCATATTCTTAAATTTCAGTGGACATAGAACCAATTTTGGTACCACATGATTGACACACCACAAAATTAAGATGCACATATCATACAAATGAAAGCCTGATGGTGTCTTTAACTATATATGCTCCATGAGTTGGGCACAGACTTCCTGCAAATGCAGTTCTCTGTATGCAGGGGCTGGCCCTGCCATAAAGCAAGGTGAAGGAGGAGAAGGAGGAAAAAGACTCAAATGTTGGCCTTAGGTGGTATTGGGTGAGAGCACAATTTGGACTCAACTTCAGGCAGCAAAATGTTTTGGGCCAGGACTGTCAGCATGGTTGGAGACTTCCATGCATGCAGGAAAAGGATTGATGGTGTATCAGGGAACTGGGTCATCCCTTTAGGATTTTTGAGGAGAAAATATACTAACTGAAATTTCCTTTTTTGCAGATATGTAGCACCCAATTAACATTTCAACGACTGTGGTGGGAGGAAGAGCATGCCCAGAGCAGTTGGGGCAACCCAGTCAGATGGGCAGGGTACAAACAATAAAATTATTGTTATATTTTAGATGGATATAAGCAGCTGAAATGAATTGAAACCATCCATTATATATTTTGTACAGTAGACTTGCCTACTGGGCTTGTGTACTATTGCTGAATTATGTCTCTTCTCATTTTAATTTAAAAATTCTTTCACATTACTACTCAGTGGAATTTAAAATCCCTTGATGGAGGCTGGGTAAAAATCCATTGAAGAACATTGTTTTGAAATGGAGAAGGAGGACCTTCCCCATCAAGATGTAAAAAAATAACAATAATTCAGCTTTTTTGCTCATTATCTGTAAGAGAGCCGTAGCTATGGAAAGGATAGTATTTTTAGTTGTAGGGGGTATGTTAATCAGAAATTTACTATATATCTTCCTCCTCCATTTTATGAAATAAGTTTAGATTAGATAAGCACTCTGAAAACAACATTGAACTTTTTTTTCTGAAGCACATGGCAATTTTACCCAAATTTGTTTTAGAAAGCAATGTTGTAAGTGTAAGGCATTGTTACGTACTGTGGGCTTTCAGAAGGTATGTAGATGCAGTAGGCATTTAAATGTTGTGCTTTCAGTGTCCACCTTTTGCATGCTTATGAATTCCAAACTGGACTGCAGTTTCCTAGGAAGAACAACGTAGGCTTATAGCCCTTTAAAACGAATGAGAAGAGCTTAAGGATTATAGCTTATTCATACTGTGATCTCTCAGCAAAGACATGTGTTTATCTTAGTTTGGGTCCACCTCTGCAGTTTTTATCCTATGGTTTCACCTCAAGCAAAACAGTATCAAATGATCTGAAAGTGATACTAAACACACAGACCAAGTGAGAGTTATGAAGTTATTACTTCCCATGCAGAGAAAAGGATTTACTAGAAATATACTAGGAGTCTCTTTCCCAACAATTTGGGGTGACAGATATATTGTTGTACAGATAACAAACTATTTCCTTTGACAATACATAACAAAAGAATTTTGTTTTACTTCTTTTATGACTAAAAGAGCCTTAAAACTATTTAGAACAACAGAAAAACTATTCATGATTCATGAACTATATCTCCAACCATAGAATCATAGAATCATAGAATCATAGAGTTGGAAGAGACCACAAGGGCCATCGAGTCCAACCCCCTGCCAAGCAGGAAACACCATCAGAGCACTCCTGACATATGGTTGTCAAGCCTCTGCTTAAAGACCTCCAAAGTAGGAGACTCCACCACACTCCTTGGCAGCAAATTCCACTGTCGAACAGCTCTTACTGTCAGGAAGTTCTTCCTAATGTTTAGGTGGAATCTTCTTTCTTGTAGTTTGGATCCATTGCTCCGTGTCCGCTTCTCTGGAGCAGCAGAAAACAACCTTTCTCCCTCCTCTATGTGACATCCTTTTATATATTTGAACATGGCTATCATATCACCCCTTAACCTCCTCTTCTCCAGGCTAAACATGCCCAGCTCCCTTAGCCGTTCCTCATAAGGCATCGTTTCCAGGCCTTTGACCATTTTGGTTGCCCTCCTCTGGACACGTTCCAGTTTGTCAGTGTCCTTCTTGAATTGTGGTGCCCAGAACTGGACACAGTACTCCAGGTGAGGTCTGACCAGAGCAGAATACAGTGGCACTATTACTTCCCTTGATCTAGATGCTATACTCCTATTGATGCAGCCCAGAATTGCATTGGCTTTTTTAGCTGCCGCGTCACTCTTGGCTCATGTCAAGTTTGTGGTCAACCAAGACTCCTAGATCCTTTTCACATGTACTGCTCTCAAGCCAGGTGTCACCCATGATCTCTTTGCATGTGTTGAAAAGGCTCTCTGCACTCAAAATAGTTATTCCACGTATTCAAGCTTGCACATGATCTGTCTATACCAACACAGATAGATTTGGAGCTCCAACATCTACCTGTTTTGATCATCATCATGAATTCTGCAGCACAGGGTAAACTAGGCAGCCTTCGTGGAGGGCTAATGGTATAAATTGAGTATACCTTCCAATATCTCACTCAATGCAGAGGCAATTGCATGCCCACAGTTTATGTCAATGCTGCTGTATATATATTTTTTCTTCCGTATGCTTCTGGTAGTCACATCAGGGCTGACCCTAGACCTAATGGTGGAATATCAACTTCTGAGTACCATCAAGTGACTTGCATATATGATTTCTTCCAATCAAAGGAGACAATAAAAGCCCATGCTACGATTTCATTTATTCATGTCATATGACCTGATGTAACTATTTGTTTCAGCTGTGGAGTAGATAGTTTGAGTATGATTGTGTGATTTTTTGATTGCATGATTATATGATTGAGTATGATTTTAAAAGTAAAAGGATAGTTCTGGGTTGGGGAGATATGCCAGTAGCTATTCCTGGCATCGTCAGTGGAAAGAACCTATAATACTCCAAAAGAATAAGGAACAGAGGGCTAGTGGGTCACTTATGCATGGTTTTGTTTTTTTATGGGAGTACTGAAGGGTATGCAGTACTGGCGCCTTTTTTCCCCTAGAAGAAAAGCACTGCTTATGCACGTACATTTGCCTGATTTTTCATCACTTGATTTCTGAACACTTGTTGACAGCTGGATTTGTGAACTGAATGCACTGAAAAGTATAGAATTTGAGGAGCCATCAGCTGTTAGGAAATTTCTGTCTGTGCTGCTGCTCATAACAGAAAGAGGGAGAGAGGGAGGGGGAAAGATACATGCAAGTTATCACTTGATGTTGAAGTAATCCAAGCCATAAACATGCATTCATGCATGAATCAGGTCACAGTGTTTAGACTGTAATAGGCTGGCATATATACCCTTTGGTTCCATCTTGCTTTGGGAATCATAAAAAAGCAAAAACAAACATTGAGCCAAACGTAGCTAATGCATGTACTGCCCAACTGCCACTGTGACCCTTTTTACTCTTGCTAAATAGAGCAAAATTAGTGCTGTGAGCCTCCAGATTGAATCCATCAGAGACTAGTTTTGTGACTCATAGTATTATGCTTGTCATTCTTCTCCCACCCCAGCCCCTGTTCCTAGCACGGGAGTATTAATTTATTCCTCACAACACTAGATTCTGAAAGATATATTGGGTATCCTAAAGGACATGGGGAAGGGAAGCATTCAAATAACTTAAAATTGGTGCAGTGCAGGTTAATGGTGGTGTGCTTTTTCTTTTTCTTTTTTGAAGGGCTTAGCTGAATTCTTTACGTTTAGGAAAATTACTCCCCTACCCCCATTTCTTGTTCTAAATGGACAGAATTGTATGGCCTCTGGAGTTAGAGAAAAAGGTACAGAGAACGTTCTGATGAGGTAAAGGAGGAGTAATTTAATTGTCTAACTCCTTCTGTGCTAGAGAATATCAGACAGATGGGGAGGATAAAACAAGGAGCTCAATAATTAATTTTCATGTTCCTCACTAGTGGGACCTCTTTAATCCCTGTTCCTATGATTATAGAGGAAGGTTGGATTCTGAAGTTTCACTCATTAGCTACGTGTTGTATGAAAATACCTGTATTTTCAAAAGGAATAGTGACAAGAATGAAAAATCTCAGCTATTAAAAATATCCTGGTGTCAGGGACTTTTGTGAAAGAACAAAAACTCTCTGATTCCCTCAGATAAATAATGAAACAGATGGTTGTTGAGGGGTTAAAGGTCAAACCTTCCCTGTTGACTATAACACAAGGTTGACTTAAAAGATTTTCAGAAGTTATTCAAGATGCAGTATATTAGACTGTGCCTCCTGCTTTTTAATGAAATGAATTGGGCTGCCTCTTTTTAATTTTTTTAAAAAAGAAACATATTCAAGTATGCTGTATTGAAATGGCTTATTCTCAGGGACTGGCGTTATTTTTCACGCTGCTAAACTGTGCTTTGCAAGCTGTATATATAATATGGAATCTTGGTGAATAATTAAATTATCATGTCCAGGGATATGGGTTAACCAAGGGGCTAAATTTTAATATTTAATTGATTTACTGAATTAACTGTTCACTTTCTGCCTAAATTAGTGAGTGATGAAGCCATTGCTAGTAGCCTCACATCCTGAAAACACTATCAATAATGCAATATAAAAAAAGAAAGGAAAAACAAACACTAATATCAAAGAGGTTAAGCTCTTCAATCCTCCATTATTAAGGACAGAAAGACACACTTTTTAAAGTTTAAAAAGCTTAATTAACTAAAAGGCAGTTGTTCTTAATCATATAATTCAACATCATTTTGCAGTCATTCAAACAAAAATATTTAAATATAATATTTCTAAATCCCCTTTGTGGTCTAATTTCCAAGGTGAATAAAAAAGAATAGCAACACAGTTAAACAGCAAAGCAGAGCTGTTACTAAAAGTCTTTAAATGCCTTTCTTTCCCCCTCGCCCCACTTCAAAAAATGAATATGTTTAAAGTTCCTCAATTGCTTCTGTCTATAGATCTAAGCTGAGGCTATGATTAATTTTAAGCATGTTAAAATTTTACTCCAACCTGAGGAAATCAGCTAGAGAATCTAAAGGAAAGAAACTAAAACTTTAACATGTCACTTCCACTGAAGTCTGTCTAAAAAGAGATGAGCAGTAGTTTCTGCACTAGTGGCAATACCAGTGTGATCTGCAGGGTCAGATTACAATTGCTCAGCATTAGGATCTGACCCTAACAGTTCATGTTTGGTCTAATTATCTATAGGCTAGTGGCAATTGTCAAAGGGCACAATCCATTGGGAGTTTCCTCTGCACAAGCTACATTGAAAGAGGCTTGAGCAGGAAAAGGTCCTGGTGGATTGGACCCAAGGTACTGAACTGCAGACATCTGGCTTCCAGATGAATGTTTGCTCTAATCACAAATAGTAGGAAAAAGCAGGTTGCAGTCTCCCTTCTCCTTCCAGACTGCTGACTTTCTATAAGCTAAGCCTAGCACACACAAGCACATACACAACTCGGAGAATTTGGCACTGTTTTTGGCCACCTCCTGCAACAACTAGTAAGAGTGCATCATTGTCTCCCTTTCCCCTTCCAAGCAAAAACTATGTAAAAACCATTATATACAGCTCACAAAAACTCAACGTAACTTGCGCTGAACTCTATATGGATACTGGAGCTTCCAAGTCCTCTACTCCCAACAGCATACTCTCTGACATTTCTCCAATGAAAATAGCGACAACCCACCCCATAATGATAATTTTTCTATTTATACCCCACCCATCTTACTGGGTTGCCCCAGCCACTCTAGGCAGCTTCCAATGTATATAAAACATAATAAAACATTAAACATAAAAAACCTTTCCCTATACAGGATTGCCTTCAGATGGCTTGAGGGTCCAACATTTCTCCAATGAAAATAGGGACAGCCTAAGGAAATGTGGGATGTTCTGGGATCAAATCAGAAACCAGGATGGCTTCTCTAAATCAGGGACGTCCCTGGAAAATAGGGACACTTGTAGGGTCTGCAGTAGTAACCTCCCACACCATCACAAAGAAGTGGCTGTCAGAATAAAAAGGTACTTGGGTACACACAAGTCCTTGTGTACATATAAGAATCTCTCAGATACAGCATGTAGATTTGATATAATGTTAGAGGGATTCAAACTCTCTCAACTGGGAGAGTTAGTGCACTTGGTGATGTGTGTAGTTACTGACTACTCAGTTAAATATATTGCCTTACACAATATACTACAGGTTTCTCGATACTTTCTGTAGCTTGCCCCCTGGTGCTACATTTCCCAGAGGCAAATTGATTATCATGAATTTCTTCAGGTGCAAATGAATTAATAAACTGGTCTCGGAGTTGCTGTTGTGTCCACACTCATGACAGGGGAGTTGAATTATGGAGAGCTTGGGAAACTACTGTGTGTGAATATAGGCTGTGGTACCCGGTGGGGGGGTGTTCAGGGGCATATCCTATGCACAAAGAGGTTGGACCTTGGTCAAGTGAAGGTAGAACTCAGCAATAAAGGAATGGAATATGTACACGTGAAGGCAATACTAGCACTAAAAAAGGTGCAGAATTATGCGAATCCTTTTTTGCAAATGGAAACGGTTAAATAGATGGATAAATTCATTGTGGAGAACTGAAAATCCACAGGAAGTAGATAAGTCAAAGGTGTGAGCCAATCCACAGAGCACAAACCAAGAGAATCCATGGAAGATGAAAAGCACTCAAGACGATAACACAGCAAAGACCACTAGTCAAGTATCAAAAGAATTAAAATCCAGTTTTTACCCGGGTTTCATTAATTAATGTTTATAGCTCTAGCAGAAGCAGGTGTAAACAATGGGTGGCTCTCTAGATGTTGCTGGACTCCCCATCGTCCTGCTGGTTGGAACTGATATCCAGCTACATCTGGGAGGACCACAGAGTCCCCGTCCCTGTTCTGCAAGATCTGATTACTTGCGCACACGTAAACATTGTATTGTATTGTATTGTATTGTATTGTATTGTATTGTATTGTATTGTATTGTATTGTATTTTACTAGGGTGTTTTGGAATCACGCCTCAGACTGTTTGAATACAGGTAGGTCTTCTGCAGTTCCTGTGGATACATACCAGACTATGAGCATCTCATTTTATCCAGGATAAATGTATGCTAAGTAAGCGCATGGTATTTTTTTTTTTGGGGGGGGGGGACTACTAGACTTCAGTTAAACATAATAGATTGTTGTAAAGTAATCATACATTTGCACAACACTGGCCACATGAACATCAGAGGTAAGGCAAATAAAACCTACTGCATTCAAAGTGGGAAGGTCTACTTAATTTTCTTGTGAAATACCAAAGAGTAAAAAAGCAAAGCAAAGAAGAAGGAGGAAAAAACAAACCAGTCACTCTTTGTTGTGTATTAGGAGAAGCACCACTTACTGCACAGCAGACTACTGACTATTCCATAATCTGTTTTCCCTTTTCCCCCCCACAATAGAAAATGACCTGTTAAAACATCCCTAAGAGAATATGAATTAGCCCAGGTCAATAGGAGGTCAAACAGACAGGGTGCTAAAATCCCTTTACTACTTTGTAGTATCTTATGCTAATTCATTCCCCTTTTCTGTGATAAACAAAGCCAGTTGAAAGTAGATAGCATCACACAGTGATGGGTCCCAAAGCTACAATTTAATACAAATCTAGTAATTCCATTGTACAACACATTCAGTTCATTTAGAAGTGATGAATACTAAAGAAGGTCTAGGATTGAAATGCCTTTTCTCACTCGGCGGATATCCTTAGAATTCAAGAAACTGAGCACATCCAATTGATACATAAACCTAAATGGTGTTTATGATAGCAATTCCTACAGCCTTCCAGAGGCCTTCGAAAACAAATCTCTGTCAATCAATAGACCCTTCGCAATACAGCAAGTACCTTACTTAAGGACACCTATTCTATGTATTTTCCACTTGATTCACACATAAGAATAAGCCAAAGGATTGTTTAGACAAACTTGCAAGCTCCCAGGGAGGAGATAGTGGCCCCTTTGCTCCTGTTGCTACGCTCTTGCAAGCTAAACCATGGCTTGCCTCTTCTGAGCCTGAGCAATTTATCTCCTCCACAAGTCCAGGTGGATATGTCGGCTTGAAAGTCCAGCTATGCACTCTGCCTCTTTTGTACTGGTATTTTTGACAAAGAATCTTGAGCACTCACAAAACTAATTTCTAGGAAACTCTTTCAGAAAGCTACGGTAAAAAGAACACATTTAATGTAAGAGTACAGGGCTCATGCACTTTTAGCAGTTACATAGAAGCTTGTCACACAAGCTACACTAGCTGAAATTTTATCTTCTACACAACTAATAAAAAAGGTGCATGAAGAGTGTGGAGAGAGGACTAAATTCAGCCCTGCTTCCCAGCAGCCAGTGGGATGCTTTTTTACAAAGAGTTGAGCCCCAGCTGTAGGCTCAGGCTGAGGAATCAGATGTATAACATAAACTCTGCATTCATTATTCTACACCCAGCAACTAGATCAGACAATGTTTAAGATTATTATTATTACAATTTTATTTTTTAATTAGCTCTATTTATATTGGCTGTCAAATGACAAGCTGTCTGGGCAGCTTAATAAGATAAAATGATAGAGAGCAAAATTTAAAATATCAAAAATAGTTGCAGCATAACTATTTACAGGCGGCAGAGACCTAAACTTTTCACTTTCCCTACTCCTCTCTGAAAAGTGCTTAGGTAGAGAGGCAATAGAATCTCTCTGCAAGTTTTGAGATAGGGCAATTTTAATTTTAGGGCAACTAACTTTACGGGCGCATGATGTGGTGAATATATTCTTCTTTCAACATCTCCTTCATCTCCTCAGAATGAAATTCTTTATGAAGTATATTTCTGAAATTTGCATTTAGCACTAAATTCTTACTGAGACCTCTCCCATCATGAATGACTCGTGTTCTATATTCTTTAGATCTTGCTTCTGCTACAGGAGGCTCTTTTCTGGGTTTAATAATTTGCTAGGTGCCAGAGAAAGAAGAGTTTCCTGAACATAAGTTTTTTCAATGCTGCTGACACACATTTTGAATTATGAAGCATTAAATTCTCTCCCAATTAATGATTTTTTTAAAAAAAACGCCTAATTTCTATTATATTATAATTTGAGGAAAAATAGGCTTTAGTTTCTCCCCACTCACCCCTGGCTTGGCATTCAGTGACATTGATTTTTAGGTAGCAGCATCATAAAAACAAAATCAGCTGCACTTAAAGTGAGAGCAATATCCAAAATTTGCACCTATGCACATTTCTTCTCTGCACTGACAGTTATGTACAGAGTACAGGCAGAATTTTTGCAGATGATTTCAAATGATGAATTTATACCAAACTGTTATATTAATACAGTCATCTTTACATTACAACAGGTGGAGTTGGCAGCAGGAAGAATATCCCCTTAATTCATTCATACAGAAAGCTTCCTTAACCCGCACATTCCTTTCTCCTTATTTAGTATAAATAAATCCTGGGATGGGCCCGTTTTTGTTTCCTAAAGCACAACATATATTTTCACACGTTTCTTGAGTTTGCCTGCTTTCTTGTCAGTCTCTTGCATAATACTGTTGCTCTTTCCTCTACGCTTCATTGTTACAGAGGAACTATTAAAAATAAATCATTTTAATGTTTCCATATCCATTTGTCCTGCCTTTCTCATGATAAGCTGCCACCTCTTCCCTCTTGTCTCCTCCCTGTCACCTCCCACAACTCTGGCAACCTTCTTCTTTCAGACCCCTGTTTATGATACTTTGCCCCACTGCAGGAGTCATTGAGGCCACTGTGTCATGCTTGCCAAGTTGATAAGTTTGTGTAAATGTGACAGTTTTGGAAATTGGCAACTGTGTGTAGCTACTGTACATGCACAATTTTCTTCAGATCAGCTGCACTTTTTAAAGCCACCACCTTTAAAGAAATTATAGCATTTAGGTGCAGGTGTCAGTTCACCCAAACTGTGCGATGGCTTTGCCAGAAGCATGATGGCCCCTCTTGCACATTTTTAAATTGATCACCTTGAATCCATTCATGTGAACCAGATTGGTGTTCAGGCTCCCATCAGTGTTATTCACTAGCTTCTTCCTCCTTTGCATTTAATATAGCTCATCCTTACCACAAAGTCTGTTTATAGTCTTGCCTCACATAAATGTTCATCTCTCAACACGTCCCTTCAAGAGACCTTTGCTTTCATCATTCTCCCATCATTGTCCACTACCAACTTCTCCTCCTCTGTCAACTGGCTTGGGCCCCTTTCATTTGTTGTCTTTTGCCCTATCTGAGGACATTTGCCTCCTTTCTGGATCAGGGACGCGGACTTAGAAAAAATATTGGGGGGGCCCGGGAAAGCTCATGAATAATAAATAAGCTCATGAATATGCAAATAAAGTGGCTCCGGCCCTAAATAGGGCAAGCCACGCCCCCCCAGCCAGCCGATTGGCTGGCTGGGAGGTGTGGCCAGTCGGGATTCCCCTGTTCTCGCGGGATTTCCGGCCGGGGCTCTCCGATTAGGGCGCGCGGCTGGCTGGCTGGCGAAGGAGGAGGCGGGGGGCGGCGGCGGCGCTCTGCTGGAAGGGCGCCCGCCTGAGATTATTGGGGGGGCTGAGCCCCCCCAAAAATTTTTTTGAGGGGGCTCGAGCCCCCTCAAGCCCCATGGAGTCGGCGCCTATGTTCTGGATATAATTTCTCTGACAATTTTGTCAAAGACACCCTGTGAAATAATTGGTATATATTATTGATTTAAAGCTGAAATGCTGGCTGTTCTCTGAGAAAAGAAAAGAAAAGCCAACAGATTTCCTAGCACAATGCATACAGTTGTAACTAGTCACATCTGGTTCTTCACGTCATGTTAGATTATTACTCTTTATGGGCAATTAACTGGTTGGGTATGAAAACACCCAGGCTAGTAATGGGTCAGCGGACACATCCAGTTTCAAAATTCAGCTGAACTGTAGAAATCTGTCTCCGAAGAAATGCATACTATCTTTATTCTGATAAATGTTGACAAAACCATGCTATGGTAAATTGAAAGCTTGCCATTGACATACAAAGCTCTGTAGCTCGGAAAGGATTCTCCCGTTGTACTTTTAGGAAAGACCAGTGTCTGTGACAAAATAACAGATCTCACGTCACTGCATTGTGATTGTGTCAGAAAACAATTCCTTAGTATAATCTACTTGCACCAGTTCTTCAAGAGTGAAGCAAGGGGAAGTTAACAATGTATTAGTTTTTAAATGTACTTCTGCATAGTGCCAAATGTTGTCTCCTTTGCCGAATTTACTGCTTCTGTTGGAAGGTCTTCAAGGTGGGCGGGGGAGTTGAAAAGTGCATTAAAGAGAGAACAAGGAAAATGTTTTCATCTAGCTTTGATAAAACTTGTCTGAACCTGAAGGTTATTAACAGGAGCAGACAAGGACACTCACCTTACCTCCCGACTGCTGAGTCACTGTCGCTTACCAGGAAGCAAAGCAGGAGAGGTGAGGAAGTGAAGGAGTGCCATATTGGCTTAGTCAGGGCATTTCCAGCATGCTGGCCTCCACACTACATCTCCCCTCCTCTCTACCTCTATTAAGGAGCAGCAACTCAGCTGTCAGGTGGTCAGGGGACCAGGTCATCGTCCTACCACATTGTCCATTAATGTTAATTAAATACAGTGGTACCTCGGGTTACATATGCTTCAGGTTATATACACTTCAGGTTACACACTCCACTAACCCAGAAATAGTGCTTCAGGTTAAGAACTTTGCTTCAGGATAAGAACAGAAATCGGGCTCCGGCGGTGCGGCGGCAGCAGGAGGCCCCATTAGCTAAAGTGGTGCTTCAGGTTAAGAACAGTTTCAGGTTAAGAACGGACCTCCGGAATGAATTAAGTACTTAACCTGAGGTACCACTGTAGAGGATATATAGACTGAAAAGGAAAGCTTTTTTTTTTTTTAGTCTAAGGGTAGCATTCCTTCTCCATGGGGTCACGAAGAGTCTGACACAACTAAACGGCTAAACAGCAACAAGCATTCCTTCATGTAACATCAGCATATAAACACCAATACATGGCGTGTCTTTCCAAATGTTTCTGTCACCTATCAGGTCCCACTGCCCTTAATTGCCAAGTTTTACCCCCCTCTCATTTGGACAGTCACAAATGTTTTCACCCTCATCCCTTAGGGATGATTTCTCCTGATCCAGATGTTCCTCAGCTCCCGCCGGGTTTTCCCCAGCAATCAATTTTAAAAGTTTCTCTGTCACAGCCTCCAGTCTGTGGTTTTTCTGCAGTTTCCCATTTTTCAAGCTTCATAATAATGAGAACGGATGGGTGAGAAGGGAAGTGTGCTAGAGTGATGCTTAAGTACATTGGATGTGGCTCATAGGCCACATGTTGTCTCTAGGACACGTAGACATGGGAGCTGGTCTGCATTACTATGGTATCTGATTTCACCTTAAAGGTATCACCTGACCACACAGCCATCCCTTCCAGCCTTATCCCAACATATGGCTTCTATCCAAAAGCTATTTATCCTGAACAGCAGTCCCACAAAATTCTAGAGCTTGTCTGTTGGCTTAGATGGCTCCTGATAAAGAGGAAAGGTACCCTAGGAATGGAACAAACATTTGTGAAATCAGATCTGGTCTTAACTGTCTGCTTAAAAAAAAAAAAGCAGCAATGTAACATCTATAGTTTTTACATGATTTTTTAAATTTTAGATGACACCTTTGACTGGATGTGACAGTAGAGCAGATCATTTGTGTAATTACAGCAACAATCATCCAGGAAGGAGAGACAGTCTGCAAAGCATATAAAACATGAAATGGATTTGATGGTGTATGAACCTTGTAACCAGAGCTGCAGGAACCCCCTGGCTTAGTGAGGCTATAAACCCCGTAATGTCTTAGCCAAGCTACTAAAAAAGCATGAGATCATTTCTCTCCCTTCTCTCCGATGAAGTATGTATGCAATTAATAAAGTGAGAAAGTGAACTTTTAACGAGTTAGAGAAGGCTTATTCTTCCTACCGACAGGAAAAACATTCATACAGTGTGGACATATATGAGGAGGGAAATGTGTGTGTGACAGATGAGAAGCAGCATTTAGTATTTAATTTCCCACCATGGATTTCAGGTGCCACTGCTATTAGAAATATGCAGAAGTCCATATTACAATTTGCAGTGTCCCTCTAACAAATGTGAAAACTTACAGTAAGTAATGGCTACTTTATCCCAACTGGCTATTATTTTGTAAATGAACATGTTATAAGCAGCAACCACATTCTACAAACCCTGTGTAAAATATACCTCAAACTAGGCCCTGCCCAACATAAATAATATTATGTGCAATGTATGTATCTATGTATGTATGTATGTATGTATGTATGTATGTATGTATGTATTGATTGATTGGAAGACATATACATAAAAGGTATATTCATACCAGCAGAATGCTGTAGGGATCATCCAAAAGACTGTACTAGTGTTTTGTCCCAACATAATTTTCATCACATAGGAGTGAGACAAATACGTAGCTACTTTTATCATTTCAACAAAAAAAGTTCAAAAATCTGTACACATTTGCTAACATATTATTATCCCTCTAAGTGTAATCTGGAAA
Organism: Podarcis bocagei; assembly: GCF_964188305.1. Classification (NCBI taxonomy): domain Eukaryota; kingdom Metazoa; phylum Chordata; class Lepidosauria; order Squamata; family Lacertidae; genus Podarcis; species Podarcis bocagei. Next base: position 61,226,370 of record NC_138128.1, read on the forward strand.
ATAGTTTTGTTCATTTATCAGCTATTTAAGAAAATTACTAAAGCAAATGTATTATTTTTTGCTATTCATGCGAGGATCATGGCTAATTAGCCTTAGTTAACTAAAGCATATCCTTTGAAAAATTAGGGACAAGTTTCTTTTGCCCTCTGAAGAATTGTCCATTATTTACATTGTTAATATTAATATCCTGCAGGCTTTTAATTGTGAGTTGGTGGTGTCATTGGAGACCCTCTTGTAACAAACAACTCAGATTGCTGTTCAAATAATGACTTTTAAAGATTTGTTTTCCGACAGGTTGAAATAACTGGTGGCAAGTCCGATATTCTTGTAATTTCTAATTAGATTCAGGCTAAAATGCTATGGAATTGCAACGTATCTCTCCTAGCAGATCTCTCCATGCTTAAGAGACTCAAGAAATTGAACGGCACTGTCCCATTGTGTTTTGATGTCCTCTGATTTGGGTGAGAGGCTAGGATGAGATCCTCACCCCCACAAGGAAGGAATACCCTCCTCTGTTTATAGCATGGACTCCATTGACCAGAAGGTCTCCCTAATTCCATGAGCATCATTCATACGTGTGGTAATGCATGAAGCACTAACCTAAGACACTTAGAGATTCTTACCCCAGCTTACTTCGCACACATGAGATGTAGCGGGGTGTGTGTGTAGAGGAGGTAGGGATAGGCGAGAAATTTGGTTCAGGTCACATTGAAAGGATGATCTATCAAATTCATGCTTTCAAAAAAACTGAAATACAGATATTCTTTGAAATTCACACTTACTGTAATTTTGTGATGTTCTCTGACCAATCAATATTTACAAAAATGCATGTTTGTGAAAAGGGGGGGGGGGACATACAAAATGAATTGTGTTAGGAAAAGCTGCTTGCAAAAAAGTGGGTTGATTGGTCAAAACATATTCATTAGGAGAATATCACACCAACATGTTGATGAATTTCCATGGTTTTTAAAAGATAAAAAAAATCACGAATAGCTGCAGAAATCTGAAGACTGTAACTTAAGATGAGAAACTGAGAAGCTAAGTGGACCGAAATTGACAGATCCTTCAGTCTCTTGCAGGAGGTACTTGTATTCCAATTAAAATAGAAGCCTTTACAAAACATATTGATATGTAGCTTTCCTGTATCTCTTTACTTCTTTCATATTAAGCTGCTATCTGTGTGTTTTATATGATTGCCCTCAGTAAGAATGGTGGTCATCACAAAAAAGGTGCTGGATGTATGGGGTTTATTATCATTTTTAATCAAACAGTCAACACCTCCCAGAATCTGCATGGGTCAAGTTTGCCTGCCCACCCCCTAACACATGGTTTGTGCAATCAGCTTTGACACCACCAATTACCTGCTTGAAGGTATGCAGGTGAATGAATCTAACTTCCCACTCAAAATATGATGTAAAAACTGGAAAGACTGACCTTCTCTCAGGCAGGTGGATGCACACAGATTGGACACAGTAGACATCAGCAAGAGGGAAGCATTTATGTTGGACATGTCAAACCCCATAATGGCAAAATCCCATTAATTTTGATGGCAAAAATCAAAATCCCCATAGCCTAGCTTATTTTTCTCCTCTGTGTTCATGAAGCTGAATGAAGTAAAGTTTCTAGGACATGATAGTTCCATATCAGAATAAGTCTTGTGTAAGTTAAATTCACTGGAGGTTAAAAATTTCATGATGGAAGAGGGTATGTACTGGGGAATCTTTAACAAGATCACTGAAAAGATTACTGGTTCAATAATGGAGATTTTATCGTAACTCCTCTGAGAAAGGGAAGACATCAAGGGACTGGAGAGGAGAAAATACAGCCCTGGCCTGAAAAAAGGGATTGGAAAAAGAACTAGGAATTAATAGACCAGTATGTCTGACCTCAGTGGTAGGCGAGATTCTAGAAGCATTAATAAAGGATGAGATCACAAAACATCTGGAGAAATAAACCAGCTAGAATCGTTTCATAAAGGGTAAGTCCTGTCTGACAAATAGGGTGGAATTCTGTGTGTGTTTTAAAGAAGATAATGTAGTCTACAGGCATGGATAATGTACTGGACACTTAAACACTATTACATTTGAAGATGCTTACCTTGAAAGAGAAGGAATTATTTAAGTATGAGAGGCAAGATCCAATTATAATAATTTAACTGTTGGAGAAAAAGTAATAAACAATGTGCAGGGATCTGACTATTTTTATCCATCTGTGTACAACACCCAGTGTACTTTAGCTGCTTCTTTAAAACAAAAACGGCAATCCTACATAAATATGCATAAAACCTCATTGTAAATCAAAGTCTCTGTGGGTGAGCAGTTCCCCCATGTCCAGGAAATAGTTTCGTTGCTTGTTCTGGGCTGGGTTGCATTCCCACTGAGGAAGCAGGTACATAACTTGTCAGCTGCTGCAGGATGCTCCCCCCCCCCCCAATGGAGGAGGTCCAAATGGCTTCAATGGCTAACAGCAGATTCTGCTAGTTTCACCTGCTGTGACAGTTATGGACATTCCTGGATCAGGATAACTTAGCTATGATACTCCCAAGTGTTGGTAACCTTGAGACTGGATTGCTGCCATGGCACTATGTATGGCTTCCTTTAAGGTTGGTCTCAATGCTGCAGCTAGTGCAGAACACCGCAGGAAGTCTGGAGGGCGTCCTGGAGAAGCGGGTGTCCTATCAACAGTACAAAAGCAGGGTTGGCTCACCCATGAGGCAAGGTGAGACAACCACCAAAGGCAGGTCTGGCCTCCAGGAATGCATTGCCTGCTGCTGCAGTGATAACAACACTTGTGGTATGCTTCTTGGAGTCCAGATCTGCAGCCTCCTTGGCAGGCCCCCCCCATGTTGCCTCTGTACCAGCCTCTCAGCAAACAGAAGGCTCTGCTGGTCTCATCCCACTCCTAGGGAAGAAATGGTGGGGGCTGCCCTATGCAGTCTTGTGGCCTCTGCACCTGCCCAGCCTGATCAGAGTGAACTCCTCCCGCTGCCTTTGACATACCTTTGATTCCTACTTCAATCATCAGGTGAGGTTGATTTGATTTCCCCATTGTTCCCAATTTAGATCTTTGTTCCTCCCCTTGTTGACAATGTTGATCTTCACTCTCTCCTTGTTCCTGATATTGGCCTTCACCCACCCCCTTTTCCCTGGCAGGGAGGGCGCCATTTTGTGGTTATGTCTCAGGTTGCAAAATGTCTTGGGCCAACCCTGTGGTGAAAAAAAGCTGCGCAGGTTGCCACCATACTGATGAGCCAGGTTTATGGCCTTGCTATTGGAATGTAAAGCCCTGGACAACGTGGGAATGGAATAGCTCCCAGAACCATAGGAGCCAATTCCTAGGGGCTAAGGAGTCATTGCCCCCACAATACAATATTTGTGGGGACCAGGGCCCCAAATTGATGGGCATTGCCATTCAAATGGTGTGTGTGCACCACATCATGTGATTGATTATGTGGGGTGGGGCTAAACTCTCCCCTCCCTCCCCAATATTTTATTTAAGTTGGCACCCCTGCTGGAAACATTTCACCTTATATATTTCTGCCTTGTTACTTCAGTACTAAGGAGAGACGCTCTTAGTAGCATCATATGCCCTCAGTCTTCTTCATATGTCCAGTAAGGCCAAGGGTGTTACTGTGGTAGTACGTGTCCTTTTGAATACACTCCTAATCGACACCTATAGTGGTGGAATTTAGAAATGACTCATCTCTTTATCCAGTCTTTCACTGTGGCATGATCCAGCTATGTTGATGTATTAAGCTGATCTACTGAATTGTGATGGATTTTGTACTTGTCATACAAATTAAATTTTATTGTTGAATGCTGTCCACCACTCCTTTAACGTTGGCAGTATAGAATCCCCCCCCCCCCAAGAACCCCAAATAAGAGCAAATTCCATTGAAATCAATGGAACTTCTGTGGGTGCATATTTAGGGTCCCAGCAAAATCTGCCTCTGCAGTTTGTATCTGGAAAAGGAGTTATCTAGCTAGCTATATAGATAAAAATAAGTGCTCTGGAAAAGCTATTGATGTTTGCGTAGGCCACCGTGTTAGTCATTAAATGGAGAAATGAAATCTCACATGTTGTTCCAGACAAGACAGAAGAACTGAATGGAACAAATGGCTCATTACTTCCTGAGTATGTAAGAAGTAAAGAGAGCATATATGTTAAGCTGACATTTTGTACAACAAAGAACAGGATACAGTCACTGATCTGACAGTAAACATAAAACCATTTCCAACTTGTGCTCATTTGCACTGTTAAAACAGAAGCATAAAACAAGTACTGGAAAAATTATTGAATTGTTTTAGCCCATCTTGAAGAACACTTATTAGGATACATGTAGGTTAACATGTTTGGTTCAGACCACTATATCACAGAACAGACATCCCATTACTGGGGTTTTAATTCAGTGTATGTTGGAGGGAAGGTACCTCCCGCTATTGGATAAGGGGGCAAATGGGACTGTGTCACTGGACAAATTTGGAGAAGCACAAATGACAAAGGATGGCTGGATTCTGGTTAACATCTTGTTTTGGCACATGCAAATTAGGTAGGATCATATTTAAATGCAAACTGAATCAAATTTCTCAGCTATCCTTACATACAGCAATCCGACTCATTTAAAGGGTGACCACTCAGGAGTAAACAATTTGTGGATTAAAAAGTAAGGATAACGTAAACCTCCATAGTCAAATAAATAATCCATAGAAGGGATCAAATATCTTCTTCTTTTTTCCCAGGCTGTGTTGCTTTGCCTCAAGGATGTCCCTCCCTTCCATAGAAAGCAATAGGATGAAAAAAATAGTGAATGAAAAAGGGAGAAAATAGCTTCACTAAAGCAGAATTACAATAGTATCTCTATGGAAGTGTATGTGACATTCATATGAATACCAAATGAATTCATTATGATCACCACTCTTCCCATGAATACCAAATGAATGTATAATGAGTGGACTCTTAAAGAGCTACATTTTAAAAAATAATGCCAGAAATAATGGGAAAATTAACCTCATTATATTTCGAAGAGGTTATATTTAGACAAAGTATTTGCAGAGATTCAAGTAGCCTGTGATGATTTCTGGCCAGCCCTTTGTTGATAACACTGCTCTCTCTCTAGCGCTCTCTCTCTCTCTCTCTCTCTCTTTCCTTCAGGACTTATTTCATATGCTAAATGTTAATTGATATTTATGCAGATGGTATACTGACTCACTAGTGATTTCAAATGTTTGTATATTTTCTCAGGGTAGTTTTTGTATGTACCCTACAATAAAATGTAGTAATCTAGTTTAATTTCCAAAAGGGTAGCCCAGTTACTCTGTTGTCACAAAACCAACGAAGAGACTTGTGGCTAACAGATTTATTATGGCATAAGCTTCCACGTACCACAGGATGGATTAAGGTGTTGAACACCGAGAGGGTTGTGGGGTGCGATGTCTGCCATTCTGTTAGTTTCTACAGCAGGGAGGGATAATATTTACCCTCCAGATGTTGCTGGACTAAAACTCCCATCCTCACTGGCCATTGGTCATGCTGACGGGGCTGATGGGAACTGGAGCTCAGCAACATGTGAAAGGTATGAGACTCCCTACTCATTGCAAAGCATGCTTGGCAGGTCATTTTTAGATCTCTGCAGCTCCACCCATAAAGGCTAAGATTATGGCTTAGATCCTCATTACTGTTCCACTAGCAGAGGGAAGGAGCTATCAGTGAAAAATGCCACTGTGGCCCCATATGCCTACGGAAGCTTTCACTGCATCCCATTCCCAAGGCATTATGTCTATTCCTAATGCTACTTATCTAGAAAGAAAACAAAATGCAAACTAATGTAAACTGACTGAGAGAGTTGCTGAAGTGCCTCCCGCAAGTTTACCACGATACTTCTAACAGGAGGTGCAAAATGGGAGAGGAGCAAAAGCAGCAAAGCCTTAACTTGTTTATTTCAGATTTGTTTGTCTGTTTGTTTTACTGTGCTTCGCCTGCAGCCGAACTTTCTTTACTGCGCTCAGCCTGCAGCCGCACGTGTGACATAGTCCCTAATTGAGACACATAAAGCTCATAAGAGACTTTAGACAAGATTCAGCTAGCCACAAAAGTCATTATCTCATTTTCATTTATTAACATGATATTTCCAATGGATTAACAAGGGTTTCCCTTTTGTTGCTTGTGCTGTGACACTAGCCCTAAAGGAGCTGTTGCCTTCTCATATCTCAAGTGACTTTTATTCACATTAGATTACAGTAATGTTCATATTAAAGGCACGAACATTTATTATACCTCTCGAATGAAAATTTCCTATTTAAAACAGGATTTACTTGGGGAAAAGTTTAGGGTGAAGCAAGAGTTTGTATAAATGTTTATTTAATGATGTACTAGAGTAAAATAAATAAATAAATGTTCATACATCAAATGCTTTTTATCTCAAAAGACAGATTTGGATAAATTACATGTCTTTTTAAAAAGCATTTCAACCCTGCTCTTCAAGACAGGAAACTTAAGAGCGGGTCACAATTTAAAATACAATTTATCAGCATAAACCAGCAGCATAAAAATAGAGGCAGATAAATTGCAACCGGAATAATCACTAAAGTTCAGCAAAGGCCTGAGTGCAGAACCCAAGCTTTAACCGTTGCTGAAATCTCAACAGTGCCAGTCATAACTCAGAGGGGAGGGTCTTCAGAAGCAGCAGTGTCACCACCAAGAAGGCTCTCCCTTGCATTATCACCAAAGTTCAATAAAGACAGGACCATCAAAAGAGTCTCTCTGGCTGGCCACCCTTAATATACAAGCTGATCTGCAGGGGACCAGGTGTTCTCTCAGGCGATAACAAGGTAAATCACAAACTTAGCATTTTTGACACATTACTGTGCATATTTATTTGTTTCATATGCATTCTGCCATTTCTTCAAGCAGCACATGACACTATTTCCATACCTGTGTGGCAGAATATTTTGAGAGAGGATATATTACCCAAGATATTGGGCAAAGATGTATGTCAATTTACGTATAAAATAAGGAGATAAATCATTCTAAACGTGGGTGGTGCCAGCTTGAAGAAATTTTTATCACATGTAGTATGGCTACTTTTGAACCATGGGCTTGCATTGTAAAACTCAAGACATAATTAGTATGCCCCAGTTTGATGTTTCAAAGGACAGCCGACCAAATTTCAACACACCTTTCACCGACTCACCCAACGAATCTGTGCCCCTCAGAAAAGCAAAAATCTCTTCCTCCTTCTTTACAAGAAAAGAGTAATAGTGATATTTATTCCACAGAGCCTGGTATGCTATAAAATGTAGTAGGTTGCACCATATAAAATTAATCATTACAGACAGATCACTTGACAGATTTTGTTTTACAGATTTTCAAAACAACACAGCCCTAGCTGATGCGATTTGGAATTTCTCCCGCCTTTCACATTCTGGAGGGTCCTTTGTGATTATTTTTTTCTGCACTGAGGTTATGCTCTTGGGATGTGGGCTGTCTTGACCAATCTAGAATGCCTGACAACAACAGCCGAAGCTGCCTACAGGTTGACAAGCATGCTGGTCAAATAACTGATTTAATCTCTTCAGTAATTTGGTGTCATATCTTGAATAATTTCTAAGGAAATCTTCTGGATGGGTCTTTAAGTAGGACTTCCACTCTGGGGGGAAAACTTAAAATACTCTGTGTTGTACATAAAGATCAATCATTGCATGAAATGTATTCTCATGTCTTCATTTTACATGTTTCTGTAATATAACAGTGCTCTAATGAAGAAAAATGATGAAATCCTTTGCCAGGCTGTGTTTTTACTGGAAGTGGTTTCTGAATTGCTCCTAAAACATAAAAGCTTATTTCACATTTTGTGTAGTACTGTAAAGTTTTAAGTGATGCTCTGAACATCATATATTTTAAGATTGTTTCCTTATCTCTGTTGTTAATTACTCTTCGTAAAATGTGAAGAATGTTTAAGTGTCTAATTTCCTCGCTTCTTTTGCTGTGGTTGAGTTCTCTGCTTCATTTCCCTCAGCTAGTGGGACTTGAATACTTCTGTTGTTTTCTTCTGTTACTTTGAAGCCAGTTTACTGTTATTGGGATCTCAAAGTTTCAACCTGGGGATATTTTGATTCTAGGGACAGGGAGGAACTGGAGAACGGCCCTTTGGGAAAGTATGCAATGTCAAAAGTTTCGTCGGTGGAGTGACATGCAATCCATGTTTCTCTCTAGTAGCATCAACACTATGGCTATAACTGGGATATTAACTCTAAAGGATTTTCAAGACACACCCCAAACTATAGGAAGGGGCCTGTCACTTTTGCTGTATTCACTCATCTTTTATTTCAAAGCCAGTAAGGTACTATTGTTTTTACCAATAACATGAACCAATTCTTGAGTTTCATAACAAATGAATATAATATTCATTCAGATGTGGCATTGTTAAAAAATAGATAACTACGGAGCCTAATGTCTCTGTAACCCTGTGTTGTACATCCTTTTATAGCCAATTAAGAGGATGCTTTATTTCCCTCATTAAAAGTGCAGCTCACCGTCACCATGTTGAATCAATAAGTACGAGCTTGCACATCCTGTACGCAACCTTTCCTTGAGTCACAGCAGCATTTGTCATCTTTACAATAAAGCTTTCCAATTTTCCTGATTAATATTTAAAAGAAATAACATGACCTGAGAAACATACACATCACACACACACACACACACACACACACACACACACACACACTCATTCCAAGGCCTTATGTCCTATGCAGTTCATTTTCACTTAAGGTGAAATCACCTGGCCTTAGGTTATAATCTTCTTTTTGGAGATCCCCATCCCACCCCAGTTGTATAACTACACATCATCTTTCATGTCTCTCTACCCCTCCACCCCCAATGTAGCCTATATATATATATATATATAACTATTGCAACAGGGCTTTCTCCATCTCTCCTTTCCCCACTGGTTCTGGGGATGTCAGCAGAAGCCCCAGAAAAGCACCCAAGGGCAGGAGAGGGGTGAGCATTCCCTCTAGCAACCTGGAATGCTTTCCCTGATATAGAATGATTGCCATAATACTATGTTGAACTCCTTCCATAGTCTCTCAAGCCAGTTTATGGAGATTTGATAGTCTAATGAAGTTTCTGTGTGAGCAACATATATGATCTAAATATTAGAGAAGCTCCACACCCATTGGGTTATATAAAAGAGCAGGTGGAGAAGGAGATGAGACTGCACAGCATCTCCATCAGTTCTTCTGAAATACCATCAGGTTCTACCTGGACATGCCAGGAATTGAATCAGGGACCTTCTGCATGCAAAGCAGATGCTTTAATTAATTATTTAGCCCAAAAGGCTCCCATGGCAGCCTACAAAAATCAGTAGTATGTTAGTACAGGCTTACAGGCTTAAAGACATGATACACACAAAACGGGGATGGGGAGGGAGGAAGGAAAAAAGCAAGCTCAAGCACTAGTTCTTCAAGTTACAGTTCTTTTAATTATCAGCTAGGATGGAAACTATTCAGGAAGACTGGTGAAATGACTGCCTCCAAAGGGAGCTGGTTTCTCAGAAGAAAGCAATCAAGACACAACCATAAAAATTGCAGTCGATTGGAACACAGTAAGTTTTATATGCAGTCTTGGATTTAATTGAAGTTCTGTGCCATACCAAATTCATAGAAACAATAATATCATATCAATACGAATCAACAGTATTATATCAATACCAATCCTGATATGTTAATTGGCATTAAAAATCAGAGACTCTTGGTCTGGATGTAATGAGAAACTCTGACTTAATGCAAGCCAGGAGCTCCACCCCAAAGCCAGCCCACAGTGGGAAGAAAGAAGGGGTAAAGTAGGAATGCAAGCCCACACAGCACTTGTCCGCATGATGGGGTGGTCATCCAAACACAATCACTATTCATTGGACCACAGCCACTCTCACAAGCTGTGATAGAAACAAGGGGGTAAACATCATAGTTTAAGTTGTGCTGGGACCCTTTAGCCCAGTTCTATAAGCTTTGGAGCAATATCTTTACAGGACAAGACTGCTGGGCAATTTTTGTGTGCATCTCCTCCAGCTACTCGCAATATGGTAGCAATTTTGAGTTGAATGGATTCGCTATTGGAATGGATGACTCCGGGTAGCCAGCTCCAACAACACAGTCTTTAGTGCTTTCAGTAAATCTGCATTTCCCTTAACACAATTTTCATAAAATTCATAGCAAGTGAAACTGCAGTTAGGGGAAGGAGAAACAACTAGTCTTCATGGTTTAGAACACTTATCATGAAGATTCATAGTATTCATCCTCATCTTCATGCAACCTTAGCTGAGTGCTTTTTATTGTGGATAAATATATATATTTATATATACACATACTATACAGGGAGCAGCAACAAGTGACTGTGATGCTGCAGTCCTCTTTCTCGCTCTTTCCCAGAGAAGCAGACGGCAGACAATTGGAAGGCTGATGCTAACGGATTCAGAATATTTGATTTGCTGTTCTCACAATATTTTCTGCTCAGCCTGAGCCAGGAAGGACTGTCTCCTGGGAGCTTGTTCTCATGAAATTCCCAGCAACCAAGGAGGTTTGAACAAGAGGTTTTGATAAGCACTGGATATGCATCTGGTTGAAAGACGCATCTAGAAGTTGGAAGCATAAGCTTTGCTCATCACTATCTATAATGCTGATTCAGTTCAGTGGCAGCATCCAGTCGCAGGATAAAACTGGAAACGATTAAGGGAAGGCGTAGGAGGCAGCTCTGGAATCCAGATTCTGTTAGGGGGAAGAGGCTCAGGATTTCATCTCACATCTAGAGTTCATGTTTGATGTTACCAGTACTGTCATTTTATACCCCGATTCTAATGTACACTTAGTGTGAAGCACTTCTCTGCATTGTAAGGACTGGAGATATAGGGTCTTTTCACAAGTGATGCTTTTCTCATTTTCCCCAGTCTTAAGTTCAGGTCTTCACGTTTCCATATCAGTTTGCAACATGAAAATTCAACCTCATTCCAGTGTGAACTTCTCTTAATGTACACATTTGTACGCCCAATATTCGCCTTTTTGCGAAGCAACTTCCCCTGAAATACTGAACTTTTTTGTTTTGTTATTTTCACTAATATATGCATTTTAACACACACCAGCATATGCATTTTTGTCCACATGAGTTGGCTGGAGAACTGCATTACAAAATTTAGGAAAGTGTGAATTCTGAAGGTTGGCTGTGGTTCGCTTCTCATATTGTTTCAGAAAGTGCCAATTAGGGTGGCTCTCCTTTAAACGCAAGCCCACTCGTCTTCCTCCTCCATCCTTATGAGCAACCTGGTGGAAGGTTTTTTTGTTAAAGCCTCCCAAGTCACACTTCCCTTTTCTCAGCAATCAAAGTGAAAATGAAGAGAGTCTCACATACAAGAGGAAGACGGAGTTCCTCGCATTCAGCAGCCTTTTATGGATTCAATTATGCTTCTCCCTTGTTCTACTTTGAAAAGGCAGAACAGAAAACTTAATTTTAACACTGGGAAAAAAAACCTATGAAGGCTCTTCAATTATTTATAACATTAAAATGTACAAATGTTTGATCAATGAACTTGGGGGGGGGAGAGACAAGTTAAACTACAGAAATGTTTCAGAATGTTCTAAAGTTCATGTGGCAGAGATAGAGGAGCAAAAGGATTATTAGTAGATGAAGAGCAGCATTTTAATAACATCCAGGCTGTTATAATGAGCCTGACAAAAGCAAGGAATTTCAAAGCTTGGGCTTCTCTGAGGCTCCCTTCTTACTAGACACATGATGCCAAATGCTATAGAACAGATAGGACAGCAACAGAGACGCATGTTTTTCTAATCCCAGCAATCAGGGCCAGCCACCCATGAGGCAGGCTGAGGCCCCTTGGGCTCCAGACCGCCTCTGCTAGCTGTGGTGATGGCTTCCGGTGACATCTCACCAAAATCTCATCAGATCTCGTGGAGTGCATGAGATCTCTTGGAATTTAAGCAAGATTTTACTGAAACGTACTGCCACTGCTTCATAGTCATTGCTGCGCAACATGGATAAAGAAGGCTTTGGCAGAGCAGGGCAGCATTGCAGTTTCCCATTTTGCCTCAGGTGGCATGACAAGATAAGCTGCTCCTGCCAACAATATTAAAACCAAGGAAGAGAGGGAAAGAAAGTAGCCATGCCTCCTCACTTGGTATTTGTATTGCTGCAGATACACAAGTGTTCCTGCAGCAAGCACATAAACTGTAAATGACAGGTCTTCAAGCTCTCATGTCAACATGCCAAAGCTCCAAGGCACATCTACATTGGTGCCTTAATGTTGCTCTTCAGCAGTAACAACCACAGAGAAACTACATGCTTTAAGAAGCACTTTTCCTAATATAAACACCACATTTTCATGCTGTTTGTTCATCTGAGCAATTACTTTCCCCTTCCTGTGGTCTATCTGAAAAGGAGGCAAACTTGCCCCCGGGATGCACACCAGCCCCACCCCCGCCTGCTCTTCACCCCCTGGTGCTGGAGCATGAAGCTCCGCCACTGCTTGGTTGTATCCAATGAAGTGCAACAGCAGCGATCATTCAGTTTGCAATGTAAGGGTTAATACTGTTAGTGTTAAAGTCAATTAGCTAAGAGTGGGATAGGTGGAGGTGTTGCTTAGCAACCAGACACAATAGCATGATTTTCGCTGAGCTGGTACATACTCTGGCTATGTTTGTTTAGGGGAATATATTCTTGCTATGTGCAAAGCCTGAAGTAAGGAAGACAAAACCTCTGTTCATTTGTCCTCAAATTATGCATATATTTTGTTCAGTTTGCTTAGTAAAGTGCTGTCAGGACTTTCCCCTCTGGACTCCCTCTGGGTTATTTAAGTGTCTTTGCTAACACTGACAACTCCTTGGTAATTCTTGGAAAATTTTGATTCACACAGTCCCAACTTGTGTGAAGTGTTTTCTTTATTGCCTTCCTACTAAGACTTCTCCACCCCTTCTTCCTTTCCAGATAGAGCTGAGAAAATCCTGTTTCAAATAATGGAAAGCCACTACCAAGTCAGTATAGACAATACTGAGCTAGATGAATTAATAGGCAGCTTCCTATATTTCTTTCCTATCTAAAAACAGTTCAGAATCGAACAAACTGGACATAAATTCCTTGGAAATTGCCCCATGTGCCCTGAGCAATGACATCACAAAGAGAAAACACATAGAAATGGGGAGATCATCCTATTAGGGCACCAGGGGGCAGTAGGGAGACACACAAAAATTGTAAGATTTGAAAAATTGAGTTGGTTAGATTCTGTGACTTTCACACTTGTATGGAAAGTAAAATGGCTAAATGTTGACATTGATAATGCAGTGGTCACAAGGACAAAACCATCCTGGCAATCACCTGGTGCAACTCAGGCCAGACCACAGGGGCAGGAAATGTCAAATGTCAAATGAAAGGAATTCAACTTAACAATTTTCTTGACATAGTACTACTGTTGTCTATACATGGAATAGTCTTAATATGGCATATAACTGAAACATGCCATTCTCCCACCTCTGTTCCAAAAATGGTACAGTCCAGCAAAGGCTGCACCATGTGACTTATCAACCAGGTTGTTTCTGCGGTCAAATAGATGCTAAATACACCTTAGCATTCCATGGACTCTGGACTGTGAGATCCAACAGATATGAAAAAGAAGCCAGAATGGAAAAAAGATGACCAGAGCAGAGATGGTGCTCACACTAAAACTGATTTACTGCTGCAGCAAAGCACCATATGGCAGAATTTATTACTGGGCTATATGTATAAAAGAAGTTCTACAGTATGTGTGTGCCCTCAACAAAACACAGGTGGAATTCAAAACCTGGTTTACTAGTTCAGCATGGAAGGTGTATGTTGTTCAGTGTACAAAATGGGGGGAAATGGATGAATCAGTTACTCACTGGGTTACACCTTCTGAATGATCAATTTTCCAATGCCCCCCCCCCCCCACTGACCAGACAACTGTGGCCAGCAGATGGGAAATATCTGGATTGATCTCAAGCCATGTAGGAACATCCATATATTATATATTTAGCAGTTGCAGTCACTTTGCAGACTTCAACATTTATTAAAATAAAAAATCAATGTGAGGTTTTTTCCATAAACTTCAACAAAATGTAGACTATATCCTCAGCATCACAAACAGTAGATTCAGTGAATAGAAAACTCTCTGACACAGAGATGATTAAAGCTCCAATCTGAAACACTCTTACCAGCAAATAAGGCCTATTGAACACAGTGGAATTGACTTCTGACTAAACATGCACAGTATTGCACTTTAAATAGCAGATTGAACTAAGCAAGTCTCTGATCCAGATGTTCACACACAAGAAGGTGTACAACAACAACAACAACAACAACTTATTATTTGTACCCCGCCCATCTGGCTGGGTTTCCCCAGCCACTATGGGTGGCTTCCAACAAAGATTAAAAATACAGCAAAATGTCACACATTAAAATCTTCCCTGAACAGGGCTGCCTTCAGATGTTTTCTAAATATCAGGTAGTTGTTTATCTCTTTGACATCTGATGGGAGGGCGTTCTACAGGGTGGGCACCACTACCGAGAAGGACCTCTGCCTGGTTCCCTGTAGCTTTGCTTCTCACAGTGAGGGAACCGCCAGAAGGCCCTCAGCACTGGACCTCAGCATCTGGGCAGAATGATGGGGGTGGAGACGCTCCTTCAGGTATACTGGGCCGAGGCCGTTTAGGGCTTTAAAGGTCAACGCCAACACTTTGAATTGTGCTCGGAAACGTACTGGAAGCCAATGTAGGTCTTTCAAGATGGTGTTATGTGGTCTTAGTGGCTGCCCTCAGTCACCAGTCTAGCTACCGCATTCTGGATTAGTTGTAGTTTCCAGGTCACCTTCAAAGGTAGCCCTACGTAGAGCGTGCATTGCAGTAGTCCAGGCGGGAGATAACTAGAGCATGCACCACTCTGGCAAGACAGTCTGTGGGCAGATAGGGTCTTAGCCTGCATACCAGATGGAGCTGATAGACAGCTGCCCTGGATACAGGATTGACATGCGCCTCCATGGACAGCTGTGAGTCCAAAATGACTCCCAGGCTGTGCACCTGGTCATTCAGGGGCACAGTTACCCCATTCAATACCAGGGAATCCTCCACACCAGCCAGCCCCCTGTTCCCCCAAAATAGTACTTCTGTCTTGTCAGGATTCAACCTCAATCCATTAGCCTCCATCCATCCTCCAACTGCCTCCAAGCACTCGCACAGGACCTTCACCGCCTTCACTGGTTCTGATTTGAAAGAGAGGTAGAGCTGGGTGTCATCTGCATATTGATGGACACTCAGTCCAAACCCCCGATGATCTCTCCCAGCGGCTTCATGTAGATGTTAAAAAGCATGGGAGAGATGACGGAACCCTGAGGCACCTCACAAGTGAGAGCCCAGGGGTCTGAACACTCATCCCCAACACCACTTTCTGGACACGGCCCAGGAGAAAGGAGCGAAACCACTGTATAACAGTGCCCCCAGCTCCCAGCCCCTCTAGACGGTCCAGAAGGATGTTATGGTCGATGGTATCAAACAGCTCTCACCTTTGTCCCTAGCCCACTGGAGATCATCAACCAGTGCGACCAAGGCAGTTTCAGTCCCGTGATGAGGCCTGAATCCCGACTGATACATGTTACCTGTGCTAGCTAGTTCCCAGCCCAGATCCATATCCATGAACACAGCTGGAAAAACACACTTCCACATATACAGCAAGGTGTTGTATGCACAGAGTTTCATTGGAGTGAGGGGATGAAGTGCAATGTGAACAAGCCTTCTGCATGGATAGAGTTGCCACACAGAGGCACTTTCAATGGCAGTCTAGAATTAGCTAAGTAGCTGTAAGTAATGGCACCATCTGCATAGCTGGCTTGTAGTCACAACTCTGAAAAAGTCTCTTTGAGGAAAAAGGACCCCAGCCTTAAAATCTGGGCCTTGCAGTTTCCAATTATGCCCCGTATCAGCCTTAGATGTTAAGTCTGTTGTAGGAGCAGGATGATGACGGCGATGAAAGGGAGCAACATCAAAAGTGTCAGCAAGAGGAGAAGGCAATGGCATATCTGTGCAGAAACTGCATGCATATTCCAATTGGCTATGTGACTGGGCTACTAATTTGGAAGGTGCAGGGGGTGAAGAAATCAGAGAATGCACTGAATAGTATTCCATAAAGCATGCAAGGTATGTGCTGCTAAAGAACCTTCACACCAACTACCACCCCACCAAAGAGGTCAGTTATAGTGAAGGAACTACCAGCAAGAAACATGCAAACATAGGTCTGAAACAGAATCTAAAGTCACAAAGACAAAGATCTATTGTACCTGAAATCTGGCACCAACAGGAAGATGAAGAGAAACCAGAAAAAAGCAGAGTTTACTGAGGGGTAAGAGAAATTGGTGAACACAACCTAGTGCATGCTACATTTAAGGAAAATGTACAATGTTATTTTTAATCTGGCACCTTAATATTTTTTAATCATATCATTAATCTGTAGCAATAAAAAAGGGTTTTTTAAAAAAAAGAAAAAATCTATTAATAAAATTTACTAGATTAATAAGACTGAGTAGTATGTACAAAAATTGGCATTAAATATTTACAAATTCTATTAATAAAATACTAGATTAATAAAAACCTAATATTAAATATAAAATTTTAATTGGGTGTAGTTCATTGGCTTTTAACTTGACACTTTGTAAACTCAAATTTCTAGCTGTTGGATGGGGAAGGAAGAAGAGGTGGAGGAGGCTGGAGTCAAAATACGCTCTGAGGTGTGTTGTGGGATGTGTTTAGCATCTCTGCTACTCCCTTTGCTAGAGAGTCTTGTTTTAATGGCAATAAAATGTTGCACTGTATAAGGGTGCGTTCCGACACAGGGAATAATGCATTAGTTTCCCCAATTACAATGCTAGCGCCTCACCCCCATTTTCTGGTGTTCCTTTCACACTGCAGTACCTTTTGTGTTATGGAACAGTGGCTTTTTGATCGCTATCATGCTAAATTTCATTCACACAACAACAACTATCATTCAACAACATTGCTACTTCCCACTCTTTCCTTACGTGCATGCTTCTGTTCCCTCACGAATGCCTCACGAAAACTGGAGAAATGTATGTCGGTATACTGCACCAAGTATACCGGAGGGGGACTGCAAACAACCCCCCCCCCCCTGGAATCAAGTAACATGGAAATGAGCACTAAAGTCCATTATATTGTATGAAAGCTCATATATAATGCAGAAATTAACATTTTGGGAAACACTGGGGGAAAGGAAACAAAACATTCAAATAATGCAAACAAACTAGCGTTAGTTCTCTGAGATCTTATCAATCACAAACCACAGCATCTTCTGAAATTACATCAGACACGTGTATCAGTAGCAATAAACTAATCAAATACTTGAATTTATTATTTTGGTCACAGACCAGTTCCAGCTCACATACAATATCAAGGAAGTCATGAAACACGATAGGGATACATTTGAATTTGCAATTAAGTATAACAGGGACAATACAGATATAAACGTAAAGGGTAAAGGGACCCCTGACCATTAGGTCCAGTCGTGGCCGACTCTGGGGTTGCGGCACCCATCTCGCTTTATTGGCCAAGGGAGCCGGCGTACAGCTTCTGGGTCATGTGGCCAGCATGACTAAGCCGTTTCTGGTGAACCAGAGCAGTGCACGGAAATGCCGTTTACCTTCCTGCCGGAGCGGTACCTATTTATCTACTTGCACTTTGATGTGCTTTTGAACTGCTAGGTTAGCAGGAGCAGGGACTGAACAACAGGAGCTCACCCCATTGTGGGGATTCGAACCGCCGACCTTCTGATCGGCAAGTCCTAGGCTCTGTGGTTTAACCCACAGCGCCACCCGCGTCCCTAATACAGATATAGCAGCAGTTAAAAATATATAAATTAAAACTTTGTCACTAAAATATAACCTAAAATTATCATTTAAGGCCTTAATTATTATGATAGCACAGCTTGTTCCCTAGGTTTTATGGCAATCACACACAATTTGGTTACCCTTAACATGATCTCAGTATCCTTGTCCTCTACCATGGATTTTAGACATCAAATCGATTTAATGGGTGGATTGAATTTAGTGGCTAAGAAATCTGAAAGGTTCTTGGAATCAACCCAGTATCACAGCATCATTAAAACAGAGGAACTAAACTTGAGTTCCCAAAAGTGTAGTTGCATTACCACAACAATGTCTGGGAGGAAATATTAACAAACGAATGGAACATA
The DNA here is from genome assembly GCF_964188305.1 of Podarcis bocagei. Lineage (NCBI taxonomy): Eukaryota > Metazoa > Chordata > Lepidosauria > Squamata > Lacertidae > Podarcis > Podarcis bocagei. Next base: position 61,244,637 of record NC_138128.1, read on the forward strand.
CAAACAGCAGCTAAGATTAGTGGGATATAACAGACTGTTCTCTTTCCCCTTGCTGTTAGATACTTTTAAGGCTGGCCCAAAACATTATTCCACCTGAGGCAAACCACAAAATGGTGCAGCTTCCTGCCAGGGAAGAATGAATCTACATCTAGAAGGGTGGGAGGAGATCAGCAGTGCATTCTATTTCTCAAGAGGCTGCTGTTGAGGCAGCACTGGAGGCGGGGGGGGGGGGTGTCTGCTGAGGAAGAAGGGAAATCCGGCCTGCAAGGAGCATGCAGCAGTGGCGGCAGCAGCGGGTGATGCATCCCTTGGAAGCTGGATCTGCTAGGACAGCTGCCCGAGACATTTGCCTCACCTTGCCTCAAGGGTCTTCTGTCCCTGCTTAATTTTAACTAGAGTTACTCAATAGCTGAAAAGGGACACGGGTGGCACTGTGGGTTAAACCACAGAGCCTAGGACTTGCCAATCAGAAGGTCAGCGGTTCAAATCCCTGTGACGGGGTGAGCTCCCGTTGCTCGGTCCCTGCTCCTGCCCACCTAGCAGTTCGAAAGCACGTCAAAGTGCAAGTAGATAAATAGGTACCGCTCCAGCGGGAAGGTAAATGGCATTTCCGTGCACTGCTCTGGTTCGCCAGAAGTGGCTTAGTCATGCTGGCCACATGACCTGGAAGCTGTACGCCGGCTCCCTCAGCCAATAAAGTGAGGTGAGCGCCGCAACCCCAGAGTCGGTCACGACTGGACCTAATGGTCAGGGGTCCCTTTACTTTACTCAATAGCTGGTTCCAGAGAAAGAGAGGAGGCCCAAAGGGAGAAGGAGTGTCAGACTTTAGGGAACTTTAGAGCCCTTGAAAGGGAGGCAAATGTTGATCACACATAGTTTGGAGTCCCCTGCCACCATTGATAAGGAACAGTAACCTACTTGCTGGGAAGCTAGCAGAGCAACTCAACTCCACCCAGCAAGCCACTTCTGGTCAGACTGAGATGATTTCTTGACCCAGAATTGGGTTGGGAAGAAGAAACTCCAGGCTGTGGGAAGGATGAGTAGAAAAGTAAAAGGTGTTATAACCAGACCAAGCAGAGTTTGGAAGAATCACTTCAGAGTGAAAGAGAAAAAGGGAAAGAGTGCCTAGTGTGATAAAAAAATGAGAAGGACCCCAGAATAGTTAGATAGCCAACTGAGAATTAAAAGATGCAAGTTTGTGCAACTCAACCCCAATGGCTCAACTTCAAAAGTTTGATTTTCAAAATGCAAGTTTCTGGTCCAGCTGGATTTGGAGATTTGAGAGTTCTAGGATGGCTTCTGGGTTGATGCTGAAACCAGAAAACACCAAGTGAACACTCTCATCATTTTTGCAATGGGGGATGCTTCAGATGATATTCTCTGTGGTCTATCACTCACAGTGGTATAAGGTAGTGAAAGAAGCTTTTGATAGCCATTCTGTAGAGAAATAGTATCATATATTGAAGAATGAAAGTTAACCCAAAGTGCCAAGGGTAAAAGCAAACTGCAGAGTGGCCCGCTGTGCACACCCTAGCAAAATATTGTAAATATGGAACACAAAAAGAGCTTTTTATAAAGGACAAAATAATTGTGGGTATGGAAGATATTAAACTGATGGCTCAACTTCTGTTGGATCCTGATCTCACTGCAAAAGCAAAAGTGAGGATGCATAAGAACAAAGCTATATAATGTTTGGACACTTGGTTCCTCGTTCATTATAAAAGGGCATCTAAAAGTGACTGTAACTTTTCCCTCTCTTGGTCATATTGGATGAAATTTACAGGCCTAGAAGGCCATCCACAGTGGATTAAACCTGCTAAATTGCAGACAAATGGGCCCAGGAGCTTTTCATAGGGAAAGTAAAAGGGTGTCTCTCCCCTCCACAATTCCTTCTGAGGTTTGTTTCCTGGAAAAGAGAATAAATGCACAACAGTGACTAATTATCTCCATATATATTGACTTTGCTTTTGTTGCCGAAATTTTGTCAAATGGAAAGTTTCTCTTCAGACTGTTGGAATAGTTCATTTTAACCGTAAGGAACCCCTTTCTCCATGGTCTTAAATGGTAAAACCTTCACAATGATAAGTTCTGCTACCTAAGGAGTCAGGAGTGCATGCAGGAGCCAGGCCCTGTGACAAGTAGGATTTTGCAGGAATGGGGCCTTCCTAAGTTCTTCTGAAGAGGCAAGGCGCAGCTGCACAGGTGAGGCTGGTTGGTCACTCACAGCACCTGGTGGCAAGAGCCGGGAAGGGATATAAGGTCAGCATTTCCCTTCGGCTCTTTGCCACAGCAACATGCTTCCTGCTTTGCTGCGTTTGGCTTCTTAACCCCTTGCTTCTTGAACCTCAGACCCTTGACTTTGTGACTTCTTGCTTCCTGACCCTCGGACCCTTGGTTTCTTGACTCCCGGCTCTCTGACCCTCGGACTCTTGGGTTCCTGGCTTCTGGACTCCCGTTCCTGCTCCCACCCCACCATCTTTCCACCAGTCCCAATGTCCCCAGCCAGGACTTTGATAGCCCGTGATCCAGACTGTGACATGAGGCTCCCAAAAATGCAACCTCTTTACTGAAAAAGGGTCCATCTTTGGTGCTTCTTGCCTGAGGTCCCACCTGTGCTTTACATACCACTTTAAACAGCCATGGCTTCTCCCAATAAACCTGTGAATTGTTAAGGGTGCTGAGAGGAGATACCCCGTTCTCCTCACAAAGCTCCAATTCCCAGAGTTCCCTGGAAAGTGGAATTGATTTTTAATCTCCTCTGAGAATTGTAGCTCTGTAAGAAGAAGAATAAAGGGTCTCCAAAGAACTCTCAGCACCCTGAACAAACTACATTTCTTAGAATTTTGCAGGGGATGCCATGTCTGTTTCAAATGGTATGATACTGCTTTAAATGTATAGTGCAGAATGCAGTTCAATGTCAATATCGTAGTAAAGATAGAGAGATGTAGTAGGAAATAACTGTGAGTCTTTGTGGATCAAAGAGAGCATAGGAAGAAATGGTGCCGTTCAGTCAAAGGGAGTCTATCTCTTCAGGAAGAGGCACTTAAGTTTCTCCTTCAACAAGGCAAATGGTATTTCATATATTCTACCACACCCATCTTCCAGCTTCATTAAGGCGACCCTATCCTATGAAGATCTCTTTTGCTCTTCTAATGAGATTTTGCAACCAAAGAACGAGAACTATTTTACCATCTATGTCAAGCGTTTGAGAAACCACTCACACAACACCTTGGATTCTTTCCCCCTAGCCAGTATTTCACAAAAGATATTCAAAACTTGTATTTAAATGACAAAAAAAGAAAATTAATATTTATTGGCTTCATGTTTCATTATAGTTAAAAATTAGTTTGTTCTTGGGGTAAACAGTTTATAGCAAGATATAAATATGTTCCCTTGACCTATTAACTGTCCCCATATATTATGAATTTATTGACAGTTGCTGTAAAATTTACTAACAGCTATTAAACCTTTTTACATACTTGATATTCCTTTGTCTCTATAAGGCAGAGAAGATGAAGGGTTGGAGAGAGGTAATCTGCTACAGATATTAGATTCCTCAGAGATTTTAATATATTGTCTAAGTTTATGGGTCATAAAAGCTAGAGCTTACCAAAAAAATTACACTAGAATATTATTTAAGAAAAAAGACATGTAAATTTTAGTGTCATGGACATGATATAATCTACTGAAAACTATAAAAGTATATACCAAATGCTAGATTAAAATAATATTTAGATCTTCCTAAACATGCCACACTGAAATAATCTGAAGTTTGCATTTCTATTGTTTGTATGTCTCTTGGTGCCTTTCATCAAAAGCCCAATATATATGGAGGTTTTTCAACCTCATCTTTTAAAAAGAGAGATGAACCTTTCATAAACGAGCACCTCTCACAATATCTGCCCACCTGGGCTTTAAGATCTCCAACGGAGGCCTTTCTTCTGGTCCCATTTATGACTGAGGCACATTATGTGGTCACTCAAGATAGGATCTTGTCTGTTGGGGCAACACAGTTCTGGATTTCCCTTCCATTAGAAGTATAATTATTTTCTCATGTTCCCACCTTTTTATAGTCAAGTTCAGTGGGGAGGGGTGAGCTGAAATATGTTTTGTTCTTCATTGGAGTGCATATTTTGCAGCAAGATTGTTAGATAGGTTCTGGTTTAGTATATGTAATAGGGGATATTATATTTTCTTTGTTGCTATATAACATCCTGGAATCCCCTCGGATGAAGGGTGGTTTAGAAATATAACAAATACATAAACAAACCATGATATGCACGTATTATTGGAATGCCTGGACTTATTGAAAGCTCACATTTTCATCAGATGAAATCAAAGGGACCATCGCAAGCTCACTCAATTCTTTTAGACTGCTGAAATTTCTTTCCCTGTTAGCGGAAATCCTAAGCAATTCACTCTGGGAGTAAAAACATGGCGGAACACAGGACTGTCAGGGATCCCTCCCATACATGATTGTAAACGCATAGAGGTGCAACATAGCCCACTTTGCTATTGTTATAATATGAAAAAAATGCAGATCCCACCTTTTGATTTACAAATACCACACACAAACACAAACACACATTCTCTCTCATACACAGTATATATGCACACATACAAAATCAAATTAGCATATCTAAACCAGCTTCCTAATGTTGGTTTTGAGCGACATGAAAATGTGTTTCAATTAAGCAAACATCACACATTAAATTATTGACAGTGTGATCCGATGTATCTTTATTGAAAAGCAAGTCTCATTGAGTTCAATGGGGCTTACTGCATTAGGCTTGCAATTTAAGCTATACTTGTCACATGGAAAATGCAATGTGTGACTCCATCTTGTAAATATTCCAACAATCATGGACTGAAACAGCTGGATATTGCATTTGTAAAAGAGATTAGTGTGTTATGAATATGTGTCTTCTTTTCATGGTATTCATAATAAAGTTTTAAAAATTAAAAATAAACCATTGTGGTTAAAAACCAACTTCTATTCTGTTTACCTTTATTTTTAAAAGTGTCTATATCGTGTGAAATAGCTTTTAGAATCCATATTTATCAGCCTTCAAAGCACTCTGTATGGGTCCTAATGATTATTTGAATCAAAGGTTGTTGTCAGAAAAGAGCCCAAGGTTGCAGAGGATTTATTCTTCCGTGATATTCAGAAATATTCTGCTTACTTTAAATATCCACCATGCAATGGAGGAATACACCTTATGCACCCCAACGTCATATTTTATACCTTCCCAAATTGTGGATTTCACCCAGAAATGCCACTGGCAAGATATATCCAGTGGCTGTGTAACACTGGAGGGTATTGGTTTGTTTTTGTATTTTTTGTTCTCATACTGTATTTTTATGTTGTGAGCTGCCCTGTGATCTTTGGATGAAGGTCAGTATACAAATTTAATTAATACTAATAATGATAATAGTCCAGAGTCTATACAAAATAAAGGCAGCTTTGGTTCTCTATTGTGCAAGCATGCAACGTATAACCGATGTGACTTTGTGGTTTCCTGTCGAAGCTTTGAAATATAGCAAATTCACAAAAGCTACTGTAGAGTTCAGAACAAACACAGGGGGTATGTTTAGTTATTTGTTTTTGTAGTAAAATAAAATATTTATTATACACAGACACCTACTGTGAACAGAGGGTAAGGCCACTGTGTTTTATCTCTAGGGTGTCATGTTTGACTTCCATTAGGGATGTATTACAGACCTGTGGGTTTTCATGAATTCAGAAAGTCCACTTTGAACACTGATTTCAAAGCCTACAGGGGGTGTGAGGGATGTAAGAACACTGCTTCGTCGGAAGGAACCTGTTGCATCCAACACATACCTTATGTTTTATAAGTCAAAACAACTTGCTGCTGCAGAGAAAGAGGTGATTTTTTCCCCTTTAACGTTTTTAGTTAAGGCAAGAAAGCTTCCCCATTGTTTTCTTTTAAAAAAAAACTTATCAGAAAGTTCAAGGTGAAGATAATGAACATAGGAGAAAAAATTACCATTACATCAGCTTTCTCTCCTACATTTAACTTCAATTCTATCTCAATGAATCATAATGGAGAAGATAGTATGATCTAAATTATCAAGTGGATATCAATATTTCACCATGAGTGCCTCTTACAGGAATGTGACTTTACACAAATGTGGTTCTAAATAGGACCACAGCCTTGTAAGGTGAAAGAAAAAAATCAGTCTGGAATCTTATGTGACTGATAGTCAGAATATGGGGAAAATATATCAAGACTTGGAAGATTCAGACTTTGGTATATTCAGATATCACAACTTTTCATCTTGGATATCACATGCAGCAGTGATCATTTCGAGAGCTGAGCTGAAGATTCTCAGAATACATTTTCCTCACAAAATTTCTGAGAGTTTTTTCAACAGCCCTAGGGGAAAGGTTAATTTGCAGCCCCCCCCCCAAAAAAACCCAACTGTCTGAATCTTCTCTTTTTCTTTTTTGAAGTCTCAGTCCTACCACTACCACACTCCAGATGATGCTGGTTGTGCTTATGTCACTGCTGAAGGTGAACTTTACGTCCAAGAAATTATGGGAGAATTTCTCTTCTCCCTGGAAATCTTCAGTGAAATGCACTCTCACATTTCTCTGTCCACAAATAGGGTGGGAAATTTTCAGAGGCCATTTGGGCACCGTTGATAGATTGTCCCAGGAATGATCAAAACTCCACAGAATGCAAATATTTTTGAGATCAAAACTATCTTTTAAAAGCAATCATGCCAAGCACACCTATGGTTGAGATTTGGGCTAAGCAGTATTCAGCACCCTTGTGTAACCATGATTCTTTGTTTATTTATATGGACTACTGTATGCTAGAACCATGACATTTCCTAATCATCATTGATTTCAATGAATTTTTTTAGAGTACACCTTTTGAAGCCAAGACTTAGAACAGAGACCTCCAAGTGATTGGCCCATCATCTGGCACACTAGATTGTGGGGTGGGGGAAATAACCTTCAAGATTTCCAGAGGGAATTAGCTATAGAGTGCAATAGACTAGTAATCTGACCCACCAGGCTATCCAAAAAGACACCATATGTGATTTCACTATGTGAAATAACTATGTAACATCTGATCTTTGCTTCTCTGCACTGCTTGCATAAATTGGAAAATCTGTGCCAAACTGCTGTGGAAACGCAACCTTTTGGAGCACAGGGCTGCAATCCAACACAGCTGAAATCCATGGCTGAACTCCTGTTGCAATGGGGTGTTATATGCCAGTGCAGTCTTCTTTGAATCTGCCTCATGCAAGAGCCTGATCAGTGGTCTCTTTCTAGTCCAGTAATGTCAATTCTAACTGGCAGTCACTTTTCAAAGTGTCCGTCAGGGATCTCTCCTGGCATTGTTCGCCATCCCCAGCAGGATTCAGGGTGAGGAGCCCCATAAAAGGACCTTCATAGTAGTAGGACCTTCTGTTCTCCCTGCTATGCCTGCCTCACACACAGGTGATTTTCAGAAGTCAACTGCAGACATTTTTAGTTACCCAAGCAATTGTAGTCTGAAAATGTACCTTGCAATGAATATTTACAAAGTTATTGGTTTGTACCTTGTTTTATAGATGCTTGTTTCATATCACACATACATGTAGCTGCCTGAGGGGTTTTTAAACTTGAATTCCAGTTGTTGCATCTGGACACTTCCTATAGACCCCTGACACCGTAAGAGACATATTATGCAACCCTGGTAGAGAAGAAAATTAAGTGCATATGTAACACTAGGATAACAAAGCATTGTTTTCCCCTTTCATCCATTTACTTAAAACAACAGACTTGTCCTTACTTTGAATGAAGACTCAACAACAAAAACTTGGCAAAAAGTACTAAGGCTAGCCAAATAATGGAATTTGTGCCACTGTGAGAAAACCAACAATGTGGGTTGAGGTTTTGTACCAGAATGACATAGAATCTTGCCCTGATGGACTTTCTCATAAACATTATTTTCAGGAAATATGCTCTAAGGGGTGGGGAGCCACGCCAGTGAGGTATACATTTTTCCCATGATCTACTATGGTCCACTCCTAGAAAGAAAGGAAAATAAGAGCCTCCTTCCACCCCACCCCCATAGCCAAAGTTTGGTTTTACAGAGGTGGTGATGAGAGTACTACTTGAGGGTTGAGAAACATCCTCTTCCTCAGTGGTAAACTACAGTTCTAATAATTCCTTGTAATAGTAAATGTAGGTACCCTATGACAATCAGTAAGGTGATGAACTGGGACCACACCTACAGACCAGGTAGGGATTTCTGCAAACTTGGGGGGCTCTGCTATGGAGCCCCAGTTCTAGATTCAAAACAAATAGTGAGGCTGGTCATACAGACTGCTACTACAAAATGATTTTGTACAGTATGACCACAGATCAGTTACGCTAATATTATCCCATTGAGTCCCACACTGTGGTTAAGTTCCAATTATTTCTCATTATGTGTATAGAATTTGTGTGTTAGGCTGTGCGATTCTGATGTCACCAACCCACAGATAGAATTGTAACATAAATGACCCAGGCCTCTAATTTGCACTTCCTTAAGAGGAACCCATTCAGAATGCTATCCTTGCTCATTTCCTCGGCCTCTACAAAGGCTTCCTTTGCCATATGAAGATCCTCTTGAGGTTCTATAAACAGTAGGAATTGTACATTTCTGCTGCAGCTCCTATAAAAATAAGGTTATGTGCTTCCTCGTTCCACTTCAGTTCCACCACTAAATGTGAACTTCCACTTCAGATTAAATATGTCATGACCAATGTCAGATATTTGGACAACTTCAGAGTCAAATAACCCAAGGCAATCTGCTCTGATCATACCATGCCTTCAGTGTAAGACCATACCATTTGGGAATTTAATAAAATACTCCGTCCTGCATTGATCTTTTCCTGATTCTTTCCTCTTTGCCCTTTCCACCACTTCTTGAAAAACAATACTAGAGCTGCCCCATAATATTGTGCTTTGCTGCTAACACACAATTCCACATATAGGTACCACTATGGCATTTTCTTGGCAATTCCTAATTTATAGATGGCACAAACTTTTAGCCTTTCAGCTGTTTTTGACTTTGAATAACAGGTACCATGGTAGTTTCAGCTACAGTGGAACAGAATAATATTCCTCCTTTTATACTGAACTGTACACTTTGTTGATGCTTAAGCCCCCCCCCATAGTAGTATAAATGTGCACATTAGCTCATGAGCAACTGATTCCTTGTTTATATACAGAGTACAAGAGGGCAGGTTCCTAGGAACTTATAATCTAAAAGTTGATAACAGGGAAAACAACAGAGGACGTTGTATCAGCTGGACATGCCTAAGTCTAGCTGTAAATTGAGTTACAATAGGACAGGGGAACTAAGAGCTTGCACTAAAGGCTTCAGAGAAAAAAAATAGTTGAGAGAGTTCCAAATTTAAGGAGCAGGAAGAAACAACAATCAGAATCTTTTGAGGGTGCAGGAACTCTTCGGATAGTAAAGTGTGGTGGGGCTGGAAAAAAGAAGCTCACCAAACTGGCAAGGGATGTACTGGGGTATAAGTATCAAGGTAATGGTAAAAGTAAAGGACCCCTGGATGCTTAGGTCCAGTCAAGGCGACAATGTTGTGGTGCTCATCTCACTTTCAGGCCGAGGGAGCCAGCATTTGTCCACAGACAGCTTTCCGGGTCATGTGAACAGCATGACTGCTTCTGGGGCAACACAACACCATGAAGGAAGCCAGAGTGCACCAAAATGCCATTTAACTTCCCGCTGCAGTGATACCTATTTATCTACTTGCACTGGTGTGCTTTCGAACTGCTTGGTAGGAGCTGGAACAAAACAACGGGAGCTCAGCCTGTCGCGGGGATTCAAACCACTGACCTTCTGATCGGCAAACCCAAGAGGCTCAGTGGTTTAGACCACAGTTCCACCCACGTCCCTAACAAACTACTTGTATCATACTACTTGCTCAACCCACCACACCCAAAAATTTTATTGCTGCACCCTAAACCCTACATTTATGCATCATGCACAGGTAAGCTTCATCATGCAGTTAGTTATCAAGGATCTAGTCCAAATGTGCAAATGTTGTGCACAATGTTATAACATGATGGATATGCTCTGACTCCAATGTTGGAGGTAGCTATGTATCTGAATACCAGTGGCTGGAAACCACAGGACAGGAGAGGACTCTTGTACTTGGGTCCTGTATGAGGGGTTTCCCACAGGAATCTGGGTGGCCATGTGAGAACAGGATGCAGAAATAGAAGGGCCATTGGCCTCACCCAGAAGGCTCTTCTTATGCGCTTATGAAATTAAGGATTTTCTCCCCCACCAGCTGCTATTTATCCTACTCCTCAAATCTTCCACCACACTACATTTGATTGTGCATTGAACGTATTGTGTCTTTTGGCCCTAAGCCAATTCAGAGAATGGGGCTAATCGGCTGCACAACAGAGGGCTCACCCCACTTGTCCCATGCCAAGAAAACAGCGGCTTTCCCCTTGCACACAGGCTACTTTCCCAGGGAAAACCAGCTCCTTAGCTTTCTATGGGAAGAAATGGCAATCGGTGGAAAACTGATTGCCGTTTGCTCTGACTGAGAGCTAAAGGGAGGTTTTCGGGGGGGGGGGTGCAGCAGCAGAACAAGACAAAGTGTGGATAAGCCCATATAGCCAGCCCTGGTTTAAGAAGAGAAACTTTAAGGAGCATTATTTAGCCTGGATGAGTGCACAATTGCAACCAGCCAGGCTGTGGTTTGAATAAAAAACTATTTGTTAAGTTAAGCTTGATAGTGCTGGGGCTGGCAAGGGATACGGAGGAGTAGCAGAAACTCAAAGAGCTCAGAAATTTGACCAAAACATGTATTTCCAATGTTCAGGGAAGAGAAAGAAATGAGCTGCTAATGAATTGCTGCGTTTTCAATGTCATATTGCCATGTTGTTTTTATATTTTGTATGATGTATTAAGGCTCTTCTGGTTAGTGATCTGTGGTGGTGGTGTTTCTAGCTTTCTGTGAACCGCTTTGAGCCCAATGCCTTTAAAAAAAAGGACATAAATAGACTACGACTAAACTGACAAAAATTTATGTGGGAAAACTGAAAGATTTTGCAGACTCTTGAGTTAGGATTTAGTGTCTAAGCGCAGGAAGAAGTTCCTCCCTTCTGATGGTATTAGGACCCTTTCCCCAATCTGATTCACTGAGGCCATAAAACAATTGAAGCAACAAAGCCAGCATCTAGACAGATAAAAGGATCACTTAGAAGAGGTTTTTTTTAAAATGCATATGTGCATTATGAATTATCCATATTTATATCTGCATTGCATGTTTTGCTCTTTATGACCCTTTATGTAGCTTTAGCCTTTAAAACACACACACACAGTTAATTTAAGGGTTGCTTCTCAACAAAGGCTGATCACAAAGCAGATTTCCCAACAAATCAGAACGTGTGCAAATGTTTTCTTTGCTAGCTCTGTTTGCTATCAAAAAGCAGACCAATTAAATTGCCAGCACAAACTTCCCTTTGTACTTGTCATGCTATCAGGTATGGGCAGACCATGTAAAGAAGTGCTACCAGCAGTAGGGAGTAATCATTTCTAAGTATAGATGGATTGTGTACCATTTGCCGTTCCCTGGCTGGATGCCCTGCCTTTCTTCATCTCAGCTGTTTGTCATATCTAAGCCATATGTTCTCGCCCACCCACCCCAGCCCCACTAAGTGGCACAAACATTCTAAACAGTAGGTAGGAGGCACCCTTTGTTTTCCTTGGAATCTCTTTCATGGAGCCTCTCAACCCTTTTCAGCCTGCCGTCGCCTTTAATGCTGGCCCAGATCCTTGACCCTGGATGGAGAACACTTGGGACAACTCTCAAGGTGGCTTTCAGCCAACTTCACAGTAGTTTATGTAGGTTCATTAGAAGATTGGCAAGGAGAGTGTGCTAGGGGGCACAGGGGAACTGTTGCACATGCTTTCAGAATTTCCTGCGCTTCGGTTTAAAAGAAAACAATTTCAGGCATAAACTAAACGGTTCTTAAACAAGACCGTCGATTCATGTTAATTATGAAAGTGACAAATAAAAGCTTGGATTTCAACATGAAGATGATTTGTAGCTGAAAGCATATTGCTTAGGGTAGAGCAGAGGTCAGCAAACTTTTTCAGCAGAGAGCCGGTCCACTGTCCCTCAGACCTTGTGAGGGGCCGGACTATATTTTGGGGGGAAAACCACAAACGAATTCCTATGCCCCACAAATGACCCAGAGGTGCATTTTAAATAAAAGGACACATTCCACTCATATAAAAACACGCTGATTCCCGGACCGTCCGCGGGGCAGATTAAGAATGCGATTGGGCCAGATCCGGGCCCAGGGCCTTAGTTTGCCTATCCAAGGGGAAGAGTCACACAGCCCTTGAATACACAGCTGCCTTCCATTCAGCCTGTTCATAAGGTCTAAACAGGTTTTGCCAGAAATCTGGCAGGTCTGGGAAACTAGTCATTGGAATGCCTCATGACAAGAGAAGAAGCACAACCCACACATTTCTGCATTGCCTTCAGTCAACTTCCAGGCTGTTTCTGGTCATTTGTTCTGATCGTGCTTTTCACTTGTGATGGGGTGCTCAAATATTGCTTTGCTTTTAGCAACGAAATCTGGATCTTAGCAAAAAAAAAGGGGGGGAGGTGGGATGGTCAAGGCTGTTGTTATCTTAGGGATGAGTGCAGCGTCAGCAGAACAGCAGTGATCAGGCAGCTATCGCTTGGGCTGGTACCCTGTTCACCCTAGAATCAGACAGGCTTTCCCTGCTACAGGCAACCCAACTGTCCCCATAGGCCAATAGGTGTGGCAGCTTACCCAGGCTTCTGGGCTTAGGAAGTGACCCTTGCTCCCATGATCACTAGTCTGGTTTTGTTAATTGTTAAGAATCATTGTCTTAAAGGAAAGTTGCAGCCTATTTAAAACCCACTGATGCATCCCACTCTTTATTGCCCCCTGTGAGTTCCCAGTGCAAATCTCATTCAGCTGTGAACTCCCTGGGTGGCAATAAACAAACCACTGTATCTCATCTTCCTACCCGTGATGCAAGAATAACAGCAATAGTCCACATATTTATTTAGTTGAAAGATTTCAGGCAGTCCTTCAGCAAAGATATCAGGCACACTGATGTGAACAGAAAGGGAGAAATGATGTTGCAAACTGTGTTTAAATTGTGTTTAAAAAACTAAGTTCTTAAAACAATCCTATGATATTCTGTCTGTCTGCCTATTTCAACCTGATAAGAGCAGAGCAATACATGAACACTATTTCCCATATTCCTTCAGTCCAAACCAAAACCTTGGTCATCCACAATTTGATAATGGATGAGGGGAGTGACCTTGTTTGGGTGGTGGAATTTGGAAAGGTTGCTCTTTCTTAGCTTTCCCCCCACAGTAATTCACCAGGCAAAGTGGGGTGGGGGGGTGAGATACTATGGGAATTCTATCTCGCCCTCCAAGCCTCCTAACTTCGACATCCATACAGAGGCCACCTTGTTTGGAATGGCTATGAATTTCATGGGGCTTGAGATGATCATGGCTTTTGAACTGCACATAAACTGAGTGTGCACTGAGCAATTCACAAAGCATGCATATTCCCCTCCTCACCCAAAAAACCCCAACTGCAAACAGTCACCCTGTGGTGGGGGAGAAATGGTTAGTTGTGAATCCACCCTTAGCCAGTTTGATTCCTCTTGCTCTTCTTAGGGACTATTACATTTGCTTTCTATTTGACCTGTGCTGCAGCTGAGATGTTTAATCAGAAGATTAGCTATGGTAGAAGGATCACCTTGTCCATCAATGAGAATAAAATCCCTCAAAGCGTTTACTCCAGAGAAGCCCAAATCCGTTCAACGGGACTTTTGCAAAATAAGATGACTTAATGACTGTAGCGTAAAATACCGGACTGGGAAGGGCAGGGTAATTGTTCAGCAGTATGTGTAACTGTTCTGTCTCCAGGAAATTGAATTAGCACATAGATTGTAAGCGAAGGATTCAAAGCATCTCTCACTTGCCTTATACTCATGATTATGCGCTAAGAGTACTAAAGTGCATGGAAGGATCCCTTTAACACTGGTGTCCTAAAAGCATTGCCCCTTTCACCCCCTTGGTGCACTGACTGCTCATGCTAATTACCTTTGCTTTAGCCCAAATTTTAAATTAATGTATTTCATTTCATTTCTTTGCATATTTTTTCCCTGACATAAATTTTTAAATCTTACCCCAGCACATCACTCCCCCCCCCCCCACCTTCAGAGTTTTCCTGGCTTTTAAAAATGTTCCGTTTTCCACATGAGTACCTCCCATAATTATATACATATATAGTTTATCCCTAGAGGATGCTGGATTTTCATGTTTGCTTGTTCTTGCACTTGTTCTTTTAGACCTTCCCAATTATTTTTCTTGTTGTGAATGTATTTTCCTCTATCTGTGTATTTATTACTTTTTCTAGTCATTCCCTCCCCCCACCCCCAATAGTAGCAAAGGTTTCAATGGCACAAATGTGCCTCTATTTATACAAATGCTCGATGCACACATTGAGAAATGAGGACATGGGAATAGAAATGAACATGGGCAATGATTAAGAAATATAAAATACACATTGGTCTGTACTGAAATGAAAGTTGTAGAGCTGTTCAATAGATGAATAAAGGTTGAAATAACAGGGACATGCCTGCCCACCTACTCAGATTCTAAACATTCATATGCTACAAGCAGAAAAGTGGGATGAAATTTCACAAACAAATATAGAATGGGACAATATTTCACAAAGTATTTCACAAAGTATTTCACAAAGATTTCACAAAGATTTCATCCTTTCAGTTGAACCTTATTTCTAGGTGGTATTTACAATGTTCCCTCCACCCTCAGTCAGTCCCAATTTGAATCAATCTGTAGATTTAAATTGGTCTTTTCCAGCTGATGGTGAGAGGAGTGAAAGGTTTCCCCCTTTAATATGACTCATATTCATCCCATTTACAAATCTCTGTAACATCCTTTCTGGGAAGACTCCACAATCTACATCTTAAAAGGTACCAGATAACACATACAATCCCACACACTCTCCATGTGTTGATTCTCCATGTATTGTTTCTGACCATGTGAAAAAAATTACTACTTTTGCCAACCGGACTTACAAATATGTCTAATGCTGAGTTATGAGTATTTGTCCTTATGGCTTAGCGTCGTCTACTCTGACTGGCAAGCAACTGACCCAGGGCTGTCTTTCACATCATCCAGCATCTACTTGGAGATGCTGGAGGTAGAACTTGGCTCCATAAAGGAGTGAAGGTCCAACTCTAAGGTGATAGAGAGAGAAGGGTATTCTACACTCAGTAATTGGTAGCTAAATGTAGGAAATGACTTGCTGAAATGCAGTGTTTGCACTGGTATGGAAGTTTACTGTACAATGACAGACTTTATGAGATGGACAACCTAGGTGAGGAACCTTCCCCTCCACCACAAACCCGTGGGCACTCCACAATAAGGTTCTGATATGCAGAGATCCATTGGGTGTTCTTACTATTCTGTTGGGAGCTGTCCAGAGTGCCTGGGCGGGGTATGTATGTATGTATGTATGTATGTATGTATGTATGTATAAATAAATAATAATTAAGGAGCAAGATGACAAGATCAATTGTACCATAAGCTGGCAATGAGGCAGCTGTGGCTCACTCTGCCCAGTCTGCCTAACAGTCATTTTAACGGAACTGTGAAATAAATATATAAATAATCAATCAACTTGGAGACGTGCAATATAAATTAATACATGAGAACGTAGAGCAAAATGTCTATTTGTTTGGGTCTGATTAGAGACAGCGGTATCCTGCCCAACATTTACTCAGCAATACTAAGACAATTGTTTTCTGGATGAACTACTGCTATAGAGGGTGGTCATTGTGCCTATTTTACATACCATTAAGTTCTAATTGGTTTGTCACAGACTTTACTTCTTTGCCTTTCATTGCCACATAGCCCCACCTTTACCTGCTCTCCCTCTACACACAGGTGTGTGCTGTGTGTGTGCACGCACACACACACACACATTTATTACTCCAACTGAGGATAGCACTTCATGAATGAAGTGGACTTCAGTGACTAAAGCATAGTTCATAGAAAATTAAGTCATATAATATTTTTTATATTCCTTATGACTCTGTGGCTCCCCCCTACCACTCTTACAAGTCATGCATTTGTACCTTAGAAATATAGATGGCAAGAGATGCAACAACGCGTGGTTTACAGTATGACTGAGGCTACAAGCATCCACTTGAAGTACATGAAGTACAAACTACCATTGCCACCACTTTATAAAGTGTTGTGTTCTCCTATCCAAAGACACGTGAATTCTACGCTAAATATAAGTTCTAGATTCTGCAATGGGCTTTTATTATGTGAGTCTCCCTGAACCAGCTTTTGAACCACTTCCACTTGCAGATACCAGCTTCTGAGCGTGAATCAGCACCGTTGCTAAACCAAGCCACTGATTGATGGTGATTTCAGTTGCATCTTATGTTTTAAAGACTCGTCATACTCACGGTTGTTCCAAACTCTTGTTATGCTAAGCAGAGGCCTACACAAAATCAGCTTCATGGGGCCTTGAAAGAGTTAAGGCTCCGTAGCAGTTTGTACACATTAGAACAATTACAATGATTCATTGTCTATGTCTAATGGCATAATCGGACTATAAAGACAGCAGAGTGGGTGTTGGAAAAATATACAGCAGCCCACTATAGTCAGTGTGTGGCATAACAGGAAATGATTGTGGGTGTTAACTATGTCACAAATGATTGGCCTGGATACTGGCTCCATAGATCAAGTACAGAAATGGGAAAGAAATCACAGATATTTCAAGGAACAACCATGAAATTATCTCACAGCAATCTGCAACTCAGAAAGAAAAGGATTGCATCTCTACTAATTCCCTTACATTTTCCCCATTTACAACAAGATTCTACATCACATCTTCAGTTCCCAGGGTGATACGTGCGTGTATATATGTGTGTAAGCATTAGAAATTCATATTTTATACATTCAGAATAATTTTCTAGGGTTTCACCAAAAAGCAAGGTGTTCCATACATAATTTATACATAAGTAAATAGGAAATATAACTCTGGATTACGATAGTGTCATTAAGGTACTTGTTTTCAATTAAGAATTTTTATTAGCTCTCATCAAGTAGAGGTAATGAAAGTGCTGTAAAATATACATCTTTTCCCACCCAGTTCTTTCCTTAGCTTTTATTAAAACCCTCCCTTTGCTCAAATAGATCAAATAGAAAAATAAAGCTTACAGGTGTAATAACATCCAGTTGTTGCGGTTTTGTTGTTGTTGTTGTTATGTTGCCTCCATTGTACTCCACACACAATTGGAATTCAGAAGCAAGCTTGCCATTTAGTTTACATGTGTGTCTAGGTTGTGTGTTAAGTGCCAATTTCTCAATCCTTACCACATGCTCATGGTCTAGTTATACAGTGTCTTTCGACTATCTAAAAGAATGCCCTGTTGATCTGATACCATCTGCTGTGGGATGATATTTGGTTCCTTTCCCTACTCAACATGACTGTGCCATTTGGACTTTTTTTCCCTGGCTAACTTGGACTAGAGAGCCATGCCTTTGCTTCATTTTTCATTTCCACCTAGGGAACAGAGTTAGCCAACCCAAACTTTCTTATCTACTGTAGCAATTTCATTTTGTTAAGGTCCTGAAGGCTTAAGAGTGTTGATCCCATTTTGGCAAAAAAATCAGTGCTTTGGCAGTGGTCAGCTCGTGGCTCGCTTGGCGGCCTGTTGGTGGAGACGCCCTTTCACACATACTTTTAAGGAAAATGTCTAGTTTTTGCATACAGAGGACAATCACATAATGAACAATATTTAATCCACAATATAATCACTTCACACAGAAAGAATACTGGCAACATTATTATCAGCTTGGCTTCTGTGACTAGTTAACACAAAACAGACACCAGTGAGCATCTTTTTAATGCAAGTGTCATCAAATCAGATGGACAGCTCAATCCTCGACATATCAACTTCGAAACAAGTTTGGTGGGATTAACTTTCCAATAAATTTGCATGGGGACTATAGCTGTAATAAATCTATGGGGCTGCGATCCTGCATCTACTAACCTGGGAGTAAGCTTAATTGAACTCAAAGACATACTTTTTAGTAGACGACATATAGGATTGCACTGTTAGCCTTTAAGATCCCACAGGACTCTGTTTTCGCCTAGGCCCATTTTTGTTGGCTTGAAAATAATAAGTATACTGTTATGAAATTATAGTAGTTTAAAGTCTGTGGAGACTCAATGTTATTTTATTTTATTTTTTACACTTTGCCCGTTTTGCTCCTATCTTCTTTTGCATTCTCAGAAACAAAAAGCAAACAAACCATGTGCCCAATATTATCGAGGAAATTCTGTGAAAGTGAATGCTGGATATTTAACAAATCTTGCAAAACTCCTGGACACTTAGCTATGGTCCAGTTACCTTTCCATTGTGGCAACATGTTAAGCAACAGTCACCATTTTTCTTACCCCTGAAATCATTTGTTGAAGACAGGCTGGCACATGTAGGAGCACACAGGGAAACAGAATTGCCAGCATGAAAAAGTATTGCGGTCCTTGGTATTTTGAAGTGCTCTTGGTTTTTTAATATATAAAAATCAAGCTCCAGCTATACTCAGTGAACTGTCACACAGAAGGTTTTTTTTACATTTACCCTCCTTATTTCTGCATTCATGCTTAAATCTGATTTTATTTCTTCAGAATGTTTTCCTTTGTTTTTCTCTCATTTCCCAATATTATTATTCGGATCTTCTGTTTCATTCTAGGTAGCCATCTACATTGCTTGGGTATCCTTTTTCCATCTGTCATTTTCCTGCCTAAAAAATAAATAAATGATGCACTATGTGGATCTTACAGTCCAGTCCTATACATGTCAACTCAGAAGTAAGCACCATTGAGTTCAATGGGATGGACATCATGTTAAGTGTTATGCAAAGGATTCCACTTTTACCCATCTCCCCAGATATCCTTGGTCTATAGTACTAACATTTCTTCCAAACCATACTTGCCTAAAATGTGTAACTGATATCCCAATTTGGCACTGACATTTTCTGTTCACTTAATATTTCTTGTGAGTGTTGTGCATCAGCCAACACTGCACAAAGGAAAGCTTCTGTAAATAAAGCATCCTGAAGCTGAGTTTCACTTATGACCTATTTTGAAAACTTAATTTATCCTCTTTCCCGCTCATCCCACCCGCTTCAACATGTGAGCCCAGATTTTTCTGCTTTCACATTTTTTCCTGTGGCATTCAAGAAAAAATCACAAGAAGAGACAGTATGTTGGATGGTAAGGAGCTGCAGTCAGGTTTCTTCATGCCCAAAATCTGACCAATGGCTACATTTGGTATTAGGGAGACATTTCATTCCAGCTTACATGGGCCAACAACCCAGTGTTCATTTTAATTTTCCTTTCTGCTGCATACACTTCTTTGTCCTGGCCAGCATGTCTGATCAACTGCTGAAACAAGCTTCCACAATTTTTGAAATATTGCACATTTTACTGCAACTGTCATGAGCCACCATATTGTCCTTGAGGGAGTGGAGAAGAAGAAGAAGAGTTTGGATTTGATATCCCGCTTTATCACTACCCTAAGGAGTCTCAAAGCAGCTAACATTCTCCTTTCCCTTCCTCCCCCACAACAAACACTCTGTGAGGTGAGTGGGGCTGAGAGACTTCAGAGAAGTGTGACTGGCCCAAGGTCACCCAGCAGCTGCATGTGGAGGAGCGGAGACGCGAACCTGGTTCCCCAGATTACGAGACTACCACTCTTAACCACTACACCACACTGGCTCTCTTCTACACTAATCTCACTAATCACTTCTACACTAATCTCATTGACCAAGGGACTTTTGTAATTGTTTTTAAAGTTTTCTTGTTGTTGTTTTTAAGATGTCAAAGGACAAAGATTATATGAGATCAAAATGGAACCCCAGCCAGAAATCTGGCTGCTGCATTTTGGACCAACTGAAATTTGCAAATCGTCTTAAAGTTATCCCTGTCATCTCTAGGATCCCCTTTGAAGGGACCCTCCCCACAAAGTTCTGACATTTCAGTAGCTGAATATATGGAGGAATCCTATAATGCACAGTTACAAAAAATGGTGTGCTCATTTAACTGCGGGTGCAAATTTCAATAGCAATTGCACAAATATTTCTGTCTAGCTTCACTAGTAATTACTGGTTTTGCATCTTACCCAACATGCCTGCGCATGAACTGCTATTGCCAGCTGTAACTCTTATAGGTAACATTTAGGATATAAACAGATTGTGTAACACGGCTATAATCCAACACTTTGTACCTTCTCCCATTGCAGAATTGGACTGGTAATGAATTGTAAGACTTCTTTTTAAATACTTACATATAGAGCCTTATGTTATGAGTCATTTTGACATACTTTACTACTGCCGTCATGAATAATTTCATTTCCATTACTCACATGAGTAAGAATTACTTACATTAAAGGAAGCTTGCAGCTCCATCATTGCATCTTTAATTGAAATGAAACAACATATGGTTTTTGTAACTACATTTTCACCACATCAAAATGACATGACAGCAGTTTTGCTCCATTGTTTCCCTCTTGATTTTACAATGAAATTTGAATGTCCATAAACACTTCTGTGGCGCAAAACATGTTTTATATTTATTATATAAAGGACTGGAAAAGAATCGTTGTCTTTTCTCCGATATCAAAACCCTAAGAATGATACATGGCCACTGTTTATCTGTCCACAAGAGAGGCAAAATTGGTTAGATGTTGATCTAGTTTTCAGCACATGCTGTATCTCTTTTGCTACCATTTCATAGACCTTAACTACAGTGGGCTCCTGACCATAGATAAAAAAAGCAAACACTATATCCAGGATAAGAGTGTTTAAATCTCACAAAGACCCAATTGCATATAAGGTATTTGGGGCCTAAGTTCACAGGAGCACAGCATGCATAACTTTGGATCATTTAGTCAAGATAATAGAGTGTCCTCATAAAGTAATCTGGGAGCAGAGACTAGATAAGGGCTTTCCAGAATTTTATTGAGAAAGTAAAAAAGAAAAAAAAATGTCATAGCTGTGAAGGCTGTCACACAGAAATGGGGAGAGAGGGTGATGAGGAGTCGTGTAGCTGCCAACCAGAGATGCTTGCTTGTGTTGTGGGGAGGTTGGAAGTCTCAGCAGGAATTGGAAAGCTGGCAGGAAGGGGGTGGGTGGGTGGAGAACTCTTCCCTTCCTTACACTCCCTCTAAATCCCAGGAAGGAAGGAAGTATTAAATATTGGGGCAACTCTAGCAAGTAAGAAGAAGTGACTTTCCTCAGTTGGGAGAAGGCTGTGGCAAGACTATGTTTATCAAAGTGAGATGCTTTTATGGAGTCATCTGGAGTTCAGAGTTTTGGAGTTGCAAGTATAGACACCTAACTGGCCAGAAGCTTCAAGTTCCTGTCAGGCTGAGTGTCCGCTCATAACCCTTGGGAAAGTCTTCTCAATCAGTTCAAGAATCCAAAATCATGGGTAACCAAAGAAATACAACAACGGATGATGTCCAGAATGTAGGTGGTGTCAAGGGTTGTGTAAGAACCCACAAAATAACAGGGCAAGTATGGCTTTGATTAGATTAAGAACTGGACAATTTCAAGACATCCCATGCCAGTATTTAGAGGATGAAGACCAACCCTTGTTCATCTTAATGGAGGGTTTTCCATGGGAAACTTGTGGACTTTGTCACAGCTTTCTAGAGCTATCCATCGTGCCTTTCCAGACAAATTGGAACAAACATGGGATGAGACAAAATGGAGACAGTACGTGCTTTCCAGCAACAAAATCTGCTTTTGAATGAAGCTGAGCCATGAAATTCTCTGAGTATCATTAGGCCAGCCTATATCTCTCAACCTAACCTTCATCACAAGGTTGTGATAAAAAAGCAGCGTCTCTCAAAGGCCAAACATCATTGAGCATATAAATCCACTGTTTTATGAAGTACATTTTCAATATATATGTGGCCAATGCAAGTACTTCTGATGCCATGTGTGAAAACATCCTGAAATATCTCTATGTCCTAGGAGACAATGTTCTTTCCAGTGCAGATACCCTTTAGTTCTGGTGTGATTAGCATTATTAATCCTGCTTTTTGGACAGAGTTTGTCCGCAGCCTTCTAGAGAGGGCAGAGATTCTTTTTTAAAGAGTTCTCAGATCTAGCAACACTTCCTTGAAGAACTGGCAGGCTTATTTCAAATAGAATAAAACAGGATTTCACAGTCACTTATATGTGCAGAAGCCAGCTGCCTGCTTTCCCTCCCCATCATTCTCTAGGGGTTAATGGCAACTTCAGGTGGCTTTCTCTCACTCCTTACGCTTTTCTTGTTTATAGCCCCAGCAGAATCTCCTATTCCTTTGAGTCCTTTGAGTTCTGCTAGGCCAGTTTTAACCAAGAAAGAACAAGCAAATGATCTAGCACTTAGAAGTAGAGAAGGTAGAAGTTATCTCTATTTATTCATGCATTTTAAGTATCTGGTTCTTTAAAACAAGCAAATAAACCAGGAATCCCCACATTCAGACTGTTTCTGTTCTAAATGCTACAATATTCTCTTTTGGAACGGGGGGGGGGGGGGCGGCCCAGATCTGTGCATGGGATCTGAATCTGTGCGTGGGAGCCTGGAAACATTTGGCAACATCAGATGAGGCATGCTGAAATCATTTTCAGCTCTTGCGTCCAATCTCCTTGCTGTGCAAATAAGTAACACAGAACAAAAGCAGGCTTTTATTGCTTTTTTATTGTCTTCTTCCCTGTTCTCATCAGTCCTAAAAACATCTTTCACAGTGCGGGAGTAAAATGAAGAAATCAAGCCAAAAAACCAAGATGCCCGTCCTCTGATTTGATGCCTGTTGAGCATACATTTAGAAAATAAAGCCAGGAGCATTAAAACTTAAATTTACTCAACCAAAGAGGAAAAATGATATAGACATACATTTAAATAGTCCTTCCTTGCCTCCCAATTATCTCAGAAAGTACCCTTAAGGAATTAGATGCTTTCATCACCACACACTTATTTTAGTAACACACCCCATTCACATGCAACATTGCACACCTACTAGGGATGTAAGGATCTGTCAATTTCAATTCTCTCTGTTTCTCATTTTTCTAATCTTAAATTCAGTCCTCCCTATTTTGCAGTATTATTTTTTTTTGCAGTGATTTTTTTTAAAACCCTACTACCAGGTTGTGAGGAACCAGAGCATAAAACTCTGACCTTATTTTATCTGCACTAGTTGCCCCTTGTTTCTTAGCTTGACTTAAAATGCCGGGGACATTGCTCAAATAGGCAAAAGAGCAGATTGGTTCTGAAACACCGTGATCCTCTATGAGTCTGCCCAGCCTCTATGATCAACCTTGGGGCCTTGCTCCTTGTTTCATGATATTAGGCAGGTACATTCAAAAACCATTGTCTTCTTGGTGGTGGCTCCAAGACTGTGGAATTTCTTCCTGGCCTATTCTTTGCTAATCTTCAGACAGTTACTGAAGATGATGGTTCAGGTGATATTTAATGCTACCTGCTGGAGCTTATAGTTTTGTACTGCTGTGATTCTTATTATTTATTTGCTGGGTTTGGAGTATTTTGTTGTTGTTGCTCTGTTGCATTTTCCTATTTTTACTCTAAGCTGTTTTAATTTCCTGCAAACAAAATGCTATGTAAACATTGAACTAAACTAAAACTTACCTAGTTAAAATGTTTCAACTCGTAGGACTGGCCAGTAAATACAATTGTATATTCTCCATGATTTTTCTGATGAAAATAGGGACATCCTATTCCATACCCTCCAACGTTTCTCCAATGAAAACAAGGTTGTCCAGTGCTATTTTTCTTTAAAAATAGGTGCTGGAACTCACCACCAAAGTCTTCCATTTTCTCTTATAATAGCAATGGCACCAACCTAAGAGGTGCCACAACTGAGTTCTGGTGAGTTCCAGCTGGAAAAAAGCCCTGGGGATGCCCTATTCCATACCCTCCAACATTTCTCCATTGAAAATAGGGACGTCCTACCATATCCTCCAACATTTCTCTGATGAAAATAGGGACTATCTAAGGAAAAAGCAGAACATTCCAGGATCAAATCAGAAATTGGGGCGGCTTCTATAAATCTGGGACTGTCCCTGGAAAATAGGGACACTTGGAGGGTCTGAAATACAACTGCCCAGGTCTTGGAGTGCTGCTCTGAAGTGGAGGGCTCAAGGCCTCACTACAAGGACCAATGCTCTGACCGTGTTGGGCAATTTGACAGTTTCGAGCGTTATATTGCACAGAGAACACTTGGCTACTGGATTACCAAAACATTGTCTTCCTGGAGATTTTTTTTTTTTTTTTTTACAGAAGAGTAATGTAAATCAGACTGAGAAGCGACAATTGCCCTTTTGCATCTCATCTGCCTTTAGTGGGAAAAATGGCAACTCTATGAAGCTGTCCTGTTTTTAGAAAATTCATCCCTCACTCACGATTTTGTTAATCATCATAGAAAGCTCTTCTTAACTATTAGAATGACAGACTCGCTTGCAAAAAAATGTTTTGGCTGCAGTCCATATGGCTTTTTAAGGACTTTCTGGAGGAAAATCACATTCCCCTTTTTTCCTTCATGGGAAGCATGCTTTGCCATGATTCATAAACCCCATTTTATCCAGTCCATGAAAGGGCTTCTCTCCATTATGTAAAAGAGAGCTGACACATTTATGTGCAAAATTGCTGGAGCATTTACCCCACTATTCATCAAGACAATGTCTTGTGTTCTAGGAACACAGCAATTGCTTGGCACAAACAGTTTAAAGCACATATATACAAACTGTGAAACCCGTGAAAAGAGTTTAAAGCACATATAGAAACTATGTGAAACATAACAATCCTTGGCACTTGTGGCAGGTAAAGAAAAAGTGACAGATGTGATTATGAATAAACTAAGTGCCATTGTCACATTAGCTTTCTACTGAATAGGCTTAGGGGACTGGAAATGGCATGCAGTGCAGAAATATCAAACTGGTGTTTTTGTATCAAAATATCTGCAACAGAAAATAATGTTTGGCCCATAAGTATTGAAAACTGTAGCCATCCTCGTGATAAATGTCCTTGGTGAATTGATTTCCATGCATATACAATGTAAATAATACCGCTAAACATAGTTTTTAAGTAGTTAAAATTGATTACATCTGTTAGTTGTCTCCTACTCTTTTGTCTTAATAGATTGTCCCAAAGTGAGCCATGGGACCCCAGCATTGTCCAACACCTAGGCCTGAGACCTGTCGGCACACCCCGAAATAGAGCTTAGCGTAGAAACGTAGGAAGCCTGTCTTTTGCCAAGTCAGACTGTTGGTCCATATAGCTCAGTATTGTCTACACTGATTGGCAGCTGCTCTCAAGGGTTTCAAACAGAAACCTCTCCCAGCCCTACCTGGAGATGCCAGGAATTGAACCTGTGATCTTCTGCTTGCAAGGCAGACATCCCCCCACTCAGCAATTAAGCTCCTTTGGTACAGAAAATCTCCATCCTCCTGAAGACACAGCAAGCCCAGCTCATTTAGTGTTTACTTTGTCTGAAATATATGCTTTGAACCTTTTGCCCTTCATTTTGGTAGGACTCTCAAACTCAAGCCAATATAGTAACAAATTTGTAATGAAGCAAATTTATGAGGTGTAAAAAAAGGATTTAATGCTACAACGCATGAGCTAGGTAGTTATTCCATTTTTCCTACCTTGCCTTTGAGAGCATATTACGCCCACCCCAAAAAAGAAGCTTTAGTGATGCACACTCCTATTTTCTAGATTTATTTCTGAACTATTATAGCTTATACAAGTTGGCAGTTTCTTCCATGGAACCTGTTCTGTTTCATTCTAGATCAAAACCAACCCATGGCATAAGAGAGTGAAGATGCTTTAACATGAAAATCTTAAAAACTAGTATTGTAAAATAGCAGCACAGTACTTCTCTGTGTATATGAAATAAAATTGCAACACGTACTTCCCTCTATGCACACATTGATTAGGATGGTCTTTCAAAAAGGGACTCCCTCCCTTCATTTCCTGAGATGCGAGTTTCTCCGGGTTCAAAGCACACTTCTGAGTTTTTATAAACCTCATTTCCCTTCCCACTAATTTAGGTGGCTATCAATCTGGCTTACACCAGAAGGGTGTTTTTAATACCCAGTGTACCTTTCCATTAAAGCCCTGCAGTTCCTCACTTTGCACACTGAATTGTTTCTCCAAAAGTGATGGTACCAAAAAGTAGCAAGGGACAGCATCTGTTCCCATTGCTCAATTTATTCCTGTTTTCTCTCTATATGTTTTTTACTATTCACCATCACATTCCACTTCCATAAAAACACCTTTGCCCTCCACCCTACAAATTCCAGGTGGCCAAATTGTTGACCCTCCCTAATGATTCCTGAAGTAATTGTTAAATCCAACTGGGTAAGCCATATTAGTGTGCATGGCAGGGAAAAAAATACACTGTACTTTAACAAATGTATTGTGGCATAAGTTGCCATGATTCACAGTGGCAATGCCTGTTTCTCTAGTCTATAGCCTCAATCATGACCTGGGTAACTAATACATTTAGGTCCATATAGAAGTTCAGGATCCAAGCAGGTTTTCATGCTGCTTAACAAACATATCCACAACCTGCCTTGTCTGCTTGTGGAATCTGTGGTGTATATAACTCAGAGACCTTAATTAAATAAAATGCAGACTACAGCAGATGTAGGACAAAGGAAGGAAATTAATAAAGGGCTGATAGATTATAAACACAAGGCAAAAGAGAAATTTGTCTGCAGCTATACCACCTTGGACTGACAAACAAGATTGGGATTGGTCAGTATGTTGATAAGAGACCCCAAAGAATATCACAGGGTTTTGCGAAGTATTATAAGCAGAGATGTTACCATTTTCAATTACTGGCATAAGAACATAAAAAGAGACTTGCTGGATCAGACCAAAGGCCCATCTAATCCAGCGTTCTGTTCCCACAGTGGTCAACCAGCTGCCTATGGAAGCCCACAAGCAGGGCATGAATGCGAGAGCACATAAGTGTCAGAAGCTGCAAAGCGCCACAGTCAGAAAGCAGGACGTGGTAGGATAAGAGATAGCATTAATCCTAAAAAAGATCAAAATATGATATTTTCAAAATTAGCTGGCTCGAGCATTTGGAAAGGAGTAATCAAAAGCAGTTATCAAGAGAGAAAACTTGATTTCCAAGTTGTCCCTTGAATATACTTCAGGCCTCCAGTGACCCAACAATCACCAGGCTCATCTGTAAACTGCCACAGCTCTCAACTTGCTTAAGTAGTTCCACAGTTCACAGATGGCTAACATTTGGTACAAGACAAGCTGGTTAGGATTGGGACAAAGATGACATAAACTCATGGGAGGAAGGCAAAAATCAGGAGGCAGATTTGCTGTTTTTCAGAGTAGAACATGCATGCCTTATTTTGCTACCTTCAGGAGGAAGGAGCCTAACCTTTAGAAGTGGCTGTGATAGGAGTATCTTCTTAGTTCTAACTTTATTTTACCAATGGCAACAGTGGGAGGGCCAGCGCTAAGTGGTAGACTTTGCAGGCCGTCAATCCCAGGATCAATTCCCAGCATCTCCAGTTGAAACTGGGAAATACCCTGACTGAAATCCTGGAGAACCTCTGCTAGTCAATGTAGACCAACTTTTCATATCAAGTGGGCTACAACTTTGACACAGAACCCACAGGCTGCACACTGCCTTGCAGGGGAGGGGAGCAGTGGGGCTGAAATCCCCCCCACACACACACTGCTGAGTAAATGAGGTGTTGAGCTTTGGAAGGAGGTGTGAGGCTCTGGCAGGGTACTAGAGCCTTCCTAATTCCTTCCAAAAGCTGGGAAAGCACTAACTAGGCTTTGAGAAGGAGGCAGGAGGAATCTACGACCCTGTCAGAGTTCTCCCACCTCCTTCCGAAGATTCATCGCCTCATTTACCCAGCTTTGGGAAGGCAGTGCAAGGGCTGGGTGGCATCACATGTTGCTGAGGGCTGCCCAAAAAGACGTGTTGGCCCACCCTGATTTAGATGACACCGAGTTAGATGGACTAATGGGCTGACTCATTGTAAGCTGGCTTCTTGTGTCCTGATGGAACAGCACTGCAACCCAGCCTGCCTACTCACCACACCAAAATAACCCAAACAGTGGCCACAATGTTTTCTCCTCAAAATACTCTCGAATAACACTGCATCTGGGTCGTTTTTGGAGTTTTGATGATAACAGTGCAGAGCTGCTAACAGTGAAGCTCTGCAGCTAATGCCTACAACTAAGACTGCCCAGGGCTAAAGGAGAAGGGCTCCCTGAGGGTGGCAAAGGGTTGACATTTGTCCCCTGAAGATAAAGCAGGGTGGGGTGAGTGGGTACAGACCTAAAAATTATGATTTCAAAATTCTGAAAATGGGATGCAACCTCAAAACCCTTGATCAATAAAACCATCTGCCATACTGTGCTTAGAACAATTTTCTCAGTAAAAACAATGTACGTAGGGGTTTTTTGTGAGAAGGGATTCATAGCACGCACCTCAGCTACAAGTAAAACTTGAATGTCCTAAAGCTCTACTAACATTCATCCTATGTATGTATAAACCACATTTTTGTTTCCCCTAACTTCCTCAGTTTGTGGAATATGTTCATTTTTTGTTATGGAATGGCTAGGGTACGTTACATCTGATAGCCGCTTTTCACTCCCTTGTTTGTAATAGAAATTTGTCCCTTTAGTGTTTTAGTGATCAGTAGTACAACCAGGCTGAGGGCCTAAATAAGCATATTTTTGCAGCCTTTGTTGACTTTCCATCTGCTTTCCATCTAGTGAATAAGAGTCAGCTGTGACATAAATTGGCTAAAACTAGTATCAATAAAATATCACTTTGGCTTATTGAGATATTGCACGAAGACAACATACAAGTTAAAAGAGGTCTACAAGGTATCTTAACAGAAGGAACCCCTATCAACATCTGAGTAAACAGAGCTGTCTTCTGGGCCCTTTTCTCTATAACATGTCTATCAGGGATCTCATTCCTAGAATGACTTCCTCTTTATTCTTTGCACTTCCAGTTGTAAATTGTAAGGTATTGGTCCTGCATTATGTCAGTGATTTGGCACTGATTTCTTTAAATAGAAATGGCCTTAACAGAACATTGCTCAGCTTTAGACATTTTTGCAGGGAGGAAATCTAACAGTTAACTACCTAAAAACTAAGGTTGTGGTCTTTGTAAACAGATCTCGAACTGTGGGCCAGGCACAGTGAGGCTGCAGGTGGCAGGGCCAAGGCATTGGAAGATACGAAAATCACAGGACAATTTTTTGGGGATTAAACAGGCCACAGCTTTATCGATTACAGATGTCAGTAGGTTTTGGCGTAGGCATTGGGTGTATATCCCGAATCACCCAACCCATCTGCTGGTTGATTATTTTGGCAGGGTTAATCCAAGGTTAAGGATTGCCCTATGGCATACATCAAATAGGGGCGACCCCTCCTAGATCACCATTTGGGGTGTGTGCTATGGCCCATCAGCCCCCATCTGAACATCTGGACAGAAGCAACTCCCCCTGGACCCCTTTAACGGGGTACCCTGATACCTTGGAGCAGGGAGGAGGCTCCCAACACCCACCCACCATCCACTAAAGTAAGGATCTAACCCGATGTCTTATCTGCCTTATCTGGCAAAACCCCCAGATAGGCCCAATTTATCTGAAGGCAAGTTCCTCCCTGGTCCTGAATATGGCAACCAAATATTTTCATAGCTAGGTCTCATGTGCGACATACCTGCTTACCTTTGAGCAGAATCCCATCCCCTGTGAGAATTGGGATGGACCAGATTCTGATGTGCCCATTCATTCCTACTGGTTGCCATGCTCTTAGAAACTAATATTTTGATCATAATGCACAGTGATCATAAGTGATGAGGTTTCCCAGCTCAGACAAGGAAGCTCTTCTCCTAGAAATTAAGAATTGCCGCATTATCCTGACATATGTTTTTAACAGCTGCATGAGGGGCAAATCTATGCTCATTATATCTCCATGCCAAGAAGGGCTGCACCTGTTGAATTTCTGCATGTCAAACTGCTTAAAAGAGGCACAGAGTCTTTGTTAGGGTTCCTTTTTATTTTTGCCTATTAGTTACTTGAAGTAAAATTAATCTTTTCTAACTTGAGGCTTTCAGTGCAGAAAGACTTCCTGCTCCATTAAAAAGAAATTTTCACTCATGTTGTAATGGAAAACACCGAGTTCAGGTAGGAAAGTGGGCTCCTTTAAATATTTCAATTCTTCTGCCCAAATATGCTTTAAGTGAAACAGACCCTGACCAATAAATTACTTTACCTGTCTATATGCAACCAACTGATTTAGTGCTACCCACAGTACAGATGATCGGTGATAACATTGTAGGTGTTTAAACATTTTAGCACTCTAATGTGAAACAGTGGCAAAGTGATGGAAGCCTATGGAGCCAGGGTAGCACTTGCAGAATTAAGGCCATGCCTGAATTGATAGTGGAATTGTTGGTGCAAGGAAAAAATAAACAACACAAGTACGTTTTGGTGAGAGAACCCCAGGAGAGATTTAAAATCACAAAATATGCAGCAAAGGAAAGTATGGAAATAAAGGCTGTGAGATGTTTAAAACATGCCCTTGTGGGTTCCAAACTAGTCCTCTCTTCCCCCAACATAGAAAAAGACTACATATGTTGGTAATTTTTTTTTAAAAAAAACTGGTTTACTTACAAACTCTTCAGAGGTCAGGTTCATGTGCTTTTCCATACATTTGCACAGGAACCACTGGTTTAGTTACAGTGGTGAAAGTTTCACTGTAAGAGCAACCAGCTCAAAACCTTTTCACAAGTTGAGCTTCTCTGGTAGACAAAGGGGAACAAAAGTGTGATTACCTAGTCCGTCCCAAGATGAGCTAAGCCTGGCAGGACAGCTTACTCTATAGTTTTAACCCTTTATGTATTAATGAGACTTGTGTATGTTGGTTATATAAGGCTGCTTATCCCACAGGACTGGGCCACTGGCAGTTTGCAGAGAGGGCGAAAGGACAGCCACCATAGAGGCATAAGCCAAATCCTGAGTGTCAATTTGGAGGGACATGTTGAAGCAAGTTAGAAGAATCCTTTGCCCTGTACCCACTGGCCTCAACCTTTCAGCGTCCTCTAAAAAGCAAGTCATAAACACTTGGTTGTTCTGATTGTCACTCAGGCCCTCAGTACAAGTTCTTGTTCTATATCAGCCTTTCTTAGGAATAAGGTTGGTGTAATACTTCAAAGGGCGTGGGTGGTTGTGTCTCACAATTAGAACAGCCGCTGCTTGGAAATTGTGGCCCCAATCAGAGTCAGGTCCAGCCTCCTTCACTTGAGAAATCACAGGAGGCCTAAGCAGCAACATAGGCTTTAACCAGGTGGAGCTTAATTTGTGCCAGGGCTCACCATGGTTCAGTCTTAGCATCTGTTTCGCATGCTAAGTCTCCGCGCTGGAATATATCAAGTAGGAACAGATGGATTTATTCCTGAGCAGGTACAACATGCATTTCTGTATCTCCTGACACACCAATGATTTAGCAAAGTACTTTCAAATCAATGGGTGCTGTTTCTGGATAGTTGGGCTTAATTTCTAAAAAATTAAGCAGCACACCATGTGGACTGAAAATGCCCACGGCAATGATGCTGAAATAGTGCAATCCCATACATGTCTACTTGGTTATCAGTGCCACTGAGTTCAATGGGGCTTACTCCCAGGTAAATGGGAGTATTCCCAATAATTGCTTGACAAGAGAAGAAAAAGTATGATATTCAGATGTTTTAATATCCTACCTTTAAATGCTGTCTGCTGTTTTCTAGAAAACTACAAGGGCCTAAAATGGGATATAAGAGAAATACAATGGCCTCTCCAACATTAACACAACAGGACTCTACTCCTCTGCTCAAGATGTGCACCCGTGATTTTTTAAAGACACATTCTTTGTGGTCTGCATGGTTTTTAAATAGTCATGTAGAAAGTACAGCTGAAAATACATCTAGCCGCTTACCTAATCCCCAGTGAGAATAAAAATAGATAACAGTTAATGAGAGTATATAGGCACATGTATGGGGTTATGTTAACAGTCAGAGCTGCAAATATTTTTTTAAGTCACAGTAGACTTCATTGTATACATTAGGGAATGTGGATGAGATCAATCAAATACATCTAGGAACACAAGTCTCCGATTAATATGGATGGAAAACATTGTTCAGACTAAGAGTTAATTCGTTCTTAGGTCCCATAGTAAATAGCACATGCACCAAAATAACTCTAGCATAGTAGAAAAAAGTTAGAAAAGAGGGGTGTAAGCTCTTGTTTTATGTCCAAGCAGAACTACACAGGCAGCTGCTCTTTGAAATACTTCAGGTGATTGAACATATGTATCTCCCTAGCCAGTGCCACAGACCCCATGTCATACTGTTTCAGAACAGAAGTCTTGTATTTGTAACAACAAAAGTGCTAACCTTGTAATCTTTCCAGAGACCCGGTTGGGATTCCTATAACTGGGTAATTTGACGGTTTGATACCTGCATCCTCTTTTTCTTAGTGCTTAAAAGGAAAAGTCTCTCTTTCTCGTTTTCATCAGTTACACCCAAAAATGTATAAATATAAATACCTTTAAACCACAAACAAATGGGATCCTCTTATTAGAGGGTCCTGGTTGTGCGCGGGCCCCTGGGACTTCCCCCCACAGGGGTTAATTGGTCAGGGGAGTAGCTAAAGCCCTGGCCATAGCCCCTGGATCACGCCAGGCTGTTTTAGCCAATCCCCAGAGGGTGGCGTGATCCCAGGGGCTTTAAAAGGCGGCAGCGTGACACAGGTAGGGGCAATTGCATCTTGCTCCCGAACACCCTCCCTCCCTCCCTAGAATTAGGTAGTTTCGTTAGGCCTTGCTTTTGGTTTGAGTCGCCTGTTTTGGAACAGGGGCTGGGTAGGAATTGTTTCCATTTGGCAAATTGGCTCTAGCCACTTGGTTTTTGCCTACCCCTTAGAAATCGTCACAACTTGAGTCCCAACAAAAAAATTATAATTTAGGCAGAATATCTGGACTACCGGTATTTGATATGTACTTGCATAATCTGGAACATTCAATGTGATTTGATTGGATTGTGAAAATGGGAAAGGTAATAAAAATGACTTTTTAAAAAAGAAATCGTCACAACTTATAAGGTGGCGGTTAGGCACTGGCTCAGTTGGATTGTGGGGAGGGGAGGAGTGGCCATCACCTGCCCCTCCAGGAACTGGGTATTCCATTAAAGGAAGCTGGGGGTCCTGGATCTCATCTGAAGCCCGCTTGAGGGGCTAGGGCCATGCCAGGACCACAGGAACCCCAGGGTGAGTTTCAGTTGGTCAGTATTGACATTGATCCCTCGTTTGGTTTACCCCATCGGACTGCCACCCAGAGAGGTGGAGTCAGTTATAGTCAGGAGTCAATGCCTAAGCCAATACCGCTCACGTGATAGTAATTCAATAAAGTTGTGGCCAAAATTTGCCCAAAAACTTAAAACTAAAATATGTGTCCGAGTGAAGTTATTATCAGGGGTGGGCCCTGGGGGCCTTGAGGCGCAATTGAATGCTTGGGGAGGAATCTTTCATTCATTCCTAACATGCATATCTAGTGGCACAGGAGAATGGAGGACCACAACAGTGTGAGCATTTCTAGACAAAAAGTAGGGTAGCTGTTATGCTCATTTCAATCTAATGCAGAGATCTCCACTTAACGGAAGGTCTTCAATGGGTGCTGAAAAGAATAATGAAGATGGTTCCTGTCTGATATATAACAGGATGGAGGTCCAAATAGTAGATGCTCCCACACTAACTTTGGGGGAAGTCGTGTTTTTAAATGTGCATTGAATGTGCTTTGTGAATAGGCATATTGAATAAGGAACACAGTGGAAAATAGCCTTTGTGGCTGGAGCCTCTGAGCTAGTTGTGGAGGATTATCAGTTCCTACTGCTCTTCTCTCTGTAACTGCACAGCAACTGTGTTGTTAGATATATATATATAAAATCAGTTTATCTGGCAAGCGTATTTCCAAACATCTGTGCAGCAACTATGTGAAGCTGTATGCAAGCCATTTCTGATCCATCTGCACAAGTCACCATGCCATGGGGCTGTGATGAGGGAATCCATTAGAAGGGGGAAATCAACAGTCTAACTTTAAAAAGGGCTCCCTTCCTCCCAGCTGTCGAGACTTCTCCCCCTCCCACACTTACCCCAAAATTATTCACTGGATTTTGCTTCAGGTAGATTTACAAGCTTGGTGAATGCAGAAAACGGCTTTCTAAATAAATTATATTTTAAACCAAACTCAAAAGAGAGAACCTGCCAAGCAGGTTTTCCCAAGTTCTCATAGCTCTACATTATGTGACTCTCTTTTTGGATCAAGTTCCCAGCTTGAATTCCAAATGACCTGGAAGCAATCCTAAACTAATGTGGATGCAGGCATTTCAAAGCTCCAACTCCACTGATAGTGACAAGGATGAGACAGGAGAACTAAAGAAGACAAATAGGAATTTAGAAATAGGCCAAGCGCTGTGTTTTTCAATTGTTTGAATAACCCAAAAGGCTCCCAGGTTTCTGCTACCAAATTTGGTGAGCACCTTCAAGTCCTAAAAGCATCTCAGGTAGCACAAATGAGTGACATTTTATAAGGAAGTGGATGTCATACTGTATATAAGGCTAGTTACTACACACATACATCTTTATAGAAAGCCAATAGGCTTCTGAATATCTTGATTCAGCCTCTCTCTGTAATGCCAAGTATTTTATAAAGACAGAGCAGAATCTGCTTTTCTTTTCCAACTAGACAGCGAAAATCTCAGAAAGGGCTTTTTTGTCACCAGGTAATCAATGCTGGGCATTTGGTGCTTCCAAAGGCGATATCTGCATCAGTCTTGAAGCAAGCCAAGAATAATATGATAGCTGCTTAGCCAAACAAGTGCATTTTGTGGTTATGAGATTAACAGCTCAAGCCTATGGCCAGGAGTATGTTCAATAGGGTTTATTAAGGTGTGTTTGAGATTGCAGTTCAGTATGCACTTACCTGAGAATAAGTTGCACTGAACTCCATGAGACTTAGACCTCCATTGGACTGTGCTGTAAGGTGTCTTAATTTTATAGTTTTACAAGGTGCATAGGACTTATTAATGATGAAACGTCCAGCTTGCTAAGCATTTTAAAACTAACTTTGGCCTCTAATAGAACATGTATATTTGTGAATGGTTAAGAGGATGAACTGCTGTGGTGGACTATGGAGAGTTACACCTGCTGAAATTCCATCTCCTACACAACTTAGAGGTGCAATAACCCTGCTTTCTTTCTCACCTGGCCACTCGAGAAACTACAGGTGTCTTGATTATTCGTGGCTCCAGTATTTAAACAAGTTTTGTGATGAAAGAAAACCACGTTTACCATCTATGCAGCAGAACATGATTTAACAAACAAGTTGTTTACTTTAAAAGATTTTTTTTTTTTTAAAAAAATGTCTGTAACTCAAGTGGACTCATCGTGAAAAGAGCTTATAAGCTCTCTGCCTTATTTGCCAGGCAAGGCCCACTCAGTGCACCAGCTCCGGAAAACTGGGGCTGCTTGCAAGGGGGCAGCTGAAGTATACATATTTTTGTGTATATGCACCATCCCCCAAATGTAACCCCTGAGTAAGATGTACTTGTACTGTATGAGTGTACAGAACCCGGAATAAGTTAGGCCCAGGATACCTTTACCCTGTACACCCCAAATCAATCACTGAGCTTAGTGGAGGAAGCACTATTAGTGATTTCCTATGGGCCAGAAGCACAACTCATGTTAATGCAGAGTGTTCAATGCCTTCAAGTGTTGTGGGTTCGACTCTGTGGAACTCCCTTCCAAAGTAAGTTAGAAACTTACTGAGTTTCAGATGTCTGGTCAAACCTGTTTTCCTTCAGGAGGCCTTTGCACTTCTGAATATTATTATTATTATTATTAATACCCCGCCCATCCAGCTGGGTTTCCGCAGCCACTCTGGACAGCTTCCAGCAAAATATTAAAATACAATAATTCTTGCTTCTCAGGTGTTTTATATTCATTGTCTTGATATTTTAAATTATTGAGGTTTTAATTTTTTTTTGAGATTTGACTTTAAATTTGTATGTTTTAGCATTGTAAGCCACTTCGAGACCTACATGGTGAACAGCGGGATATGTTTTTATAAAAAATCAATAACAAATGTATTCTTTAAAAAATAAGATCGTATAATAGCAAAATATATTGCTGGATCATTCTGTGAACTGCTATGCACAACTTAGTAACTGGCCTTTGGTTCACCACCGTTCTGATATTATATATATTACATGCTTCTTAACCTAACTTGGCAAAGACCATTGTTTTTTCTTCAAATCCGAAAAATGCAGGTGCCCATTAGTCTCTATAGCTTTGGAACACATACAGCATTTAATCACTGTTTATAATCATGTGAATTGATCCTGCTGGTTCTGTATTGCATCTGTAAATGATGGTTTGCAAGAGGCATATGTAGAGCTCTCAGGAAGAGTGTGCAGGGCTCCGTGATATGTGAGTAGCTGGAAAAGCTAAGGGTCAGAGCAGCATTCTGCAGCTGAGAGGAACTGGGCAATCACTGAAGGGGTTATTTTGGTTTTAAATAAATGTACTTATCTGAAACCAGAGTCTGAGAAAGGTGGAAAAGGGGAAGCAAAGTGACAGCCATATATTTTGGACCAATTATACTCCCACTCCTGCCTCATTGCTGTGTCAGACAAAACAATATTTTTTTTAGTTATGGAGAAATTTGAAGCATCTGACCATGTGAGCTTTTGAGAAGAGATAAATCTCTTTTACTGGGGTTTTTTTGGTGTGTGTGTGTGTGCATGCGCGCTGCACTCTTTTTAGTTACAAGCCAAATTCTTCGAGAGTTACCTCAGGTGGTCTGACTGACACCTTAGCCTGCCAATAGTCTTCAGTAAATATGGGTGGTAAAACCCAGCCCTTTCATGTTACCTGTCTAGCAGACATGCTTGATGTTCAAATCAATTACATAGACATTTAAATCCCTTTCCCATGCCAGCACATTGCCCTTTAAGCCTTTAAGTTTTCATTCTTGCCTTGGCTCATGTGTTCAGCCTGCACATTAACTCTGAGGTGGAGATCTGTAATAAATCATTTAGAGTCTCTGTCAAGTGAATTGTTGTTGTCGTTTTTTGGTGAATTGGGACCCTCATTTCTGCACTGTACTAAGCTAATAATGGATTGTGCCGGAATAAACCATACCGTAATGCATATTGGGGCGGGGGGAAGAGTATGGAATTATTCTGAAATGGCAATTCTCCTAAATAAATAGCACATCGGTTTACTTAAAGCTAATCATAAATGGAACAAATTGGACCCATGTGCATAAGAGAAACCTGAGCAGAATGCAGGAGTTAAAAGACCCCATTGTTTTCTAAGCTGACCCAGGGTATGTGTCAGGTTACATCTGTTAGAGTGATTCTAATGCCAGCCCCGTATTTTTAATTATAAATATATAAAACATTTTAATAAGATGACATTCTGGCCTTACTAAGCCTTTAAAAAGCTGGATGTGGGCGGAGTGGGTAGAATGGTATTCCATGTGCCCCAGAAAGCGTGCCAGCATATAATGATTGAACGCTTTCCTGTAATAAATTGAAAAAATCTGGTTTGTAAGAATGGATCCAAATCACTTGGCATTAGAACGGTAATTTGTTACCTAGCTTCCTCTTCACAACTCTTTCCAAGTTCTGCGGAACTTAGTTAGTAGGGGCTGTAATGTTTTAAAAAGAGGGAGAGAGAGGAGGAGGAGGAGGAGAAAAAGCTGGTTTTAATTTTTGTTTTGCATTTAGCTTTTTAAAAAAACAAAACAAAACTTATGGCTCCAAACTAGGGGTTGAGCAGCCAAACAAAAAAGAGGAAGGGGTGTGTGTGTGTGTGTGTGTGTGTGTGTGTGTGTGTGTGTACGTGCTTAGGACAAAAGCCAGATCCATAGCCACCTCCTTTATACCTTTCCAAATCTCAAGCCTGCTTAATTATGATTAATTGCCACATGGATAATCAGATACAGTTTCAAAAGGTTGGAGATGACAGCCCAAGGACACCAGGGAAGAAGGAAGGTTTGCCTTTGATACAAGGGAGGATGCAGGGAAGGGGGGGGGACACACCAAGCTCCTTCCTCAGCCCCGTAACCTTTTCTTATTTTAACAATTCCAAACAGAATTAATTCCATCAGTATATTGTTCCTCCCCTTGGGAATTGAACTTCAACTGTACAATTTCTGCAGCTGTCAGTTTTTTCAGACCTCCTGTCAATAATGCAATGTTGGGGTGCCCTTCTTCTTGAATGAAAGCAGTTTCAAGTTTCTGCTTTATGTCTGTGCTTTCTGGGTGGTGTGACATGATGAGAAAGTTATATATATATATATATATATATATATATATATATATATATATATGCCGTTAAAAAGCTTCTACTCTTGACTTAACTGGATCAAATGTAATAGACTTCAGTCTTTTCTCCTTATTTCCTTTGCTTGATTTAGAAAACACTGTGAAAAGTGCAGCAGATTTTGTCTTGCCAGCTCTTTCCTCCATTTAAAATCCCTTTGGCTAAGTCAAGGATCACAGTATGTCATTTCCAGCCTAACAGAAGTGCTGGGCCTCGTTCAGCTCCTATTACTAGGAGGCAAATCCCTAGGTTCCAGGCGCCAGTGTTTCTGCTTTTTGGCTCTTTTCCCAGTATTGTTTCCTTCATTACATTCCAGAGTGCCTCTCAGCCAGTTAATGTTTGCACTGGGAGGTCCAAATATCCAGCGATCAGCTCTGAACTTCTCTCTTTTTGTTGAGAATTGCAGGTTTCAAATGCAATTGCTGGCTCTCAAGGAAAACGTACAGGTGAACACACCAAAGCACTAATTTTCATTTTATTCACAAACAGTAATATTTGCTGCAGCTTCGCCACATGCCCTCATAAAAATGGTTGTAGAAAATGTCTGGCTTTTAAAAGATCTTATAGAGGTTGGATTTGTTGTTTTTACCAGTTTTGGAGCGATCATTCCTTTCTGCCCCCTCTCTGGCCTCTTCCCCCAATGGTACAAATACGTTTTAGACAGAGGTTGCAAGTATTGTTTATTGCATGTGACTTTTCTTATTGGTAGGCTTTCAACAAATGTCCTTTTATTTAGAAATCTAGTGAGCTAAAGTCAGATAAACTAAGGGCTTGCTGACATTTGAGCATTGTTTTACTGTTAATCCACTCCATGCCTTCAAATTAGACCAGAACAGTCCACATCCACACATCTGCAAAAATGTGTAATTTCGGGTCTTCCCCATTCATGCCACTAGCCATTATCTTATGTGTTCATCTTTGCCTTCTGATCTGATTCTGTTGTGCCTTATTTGTACTTCAATGTCATATGAGCAGATCTGTGCACATACTTTTTTTTAAAAAAAGCATCATCATCATCCCCTGCCTAGGAAGCACACAAAAGCACCATAGCGGTACATACTCAATGCATACTTTGGCAATTTTCAATTTCTGTGTACGAATGCTCTCTTCAGGAACACACAGGAAGAGAAATGAAAGCAATTGTAAATTCTCACAATGCCACCCAATATATTTGGTGTTTATTTTTTTATGATGTTAACTTGCGCAGTTTTCTGGTTTGGGGCACATCTGAGTGATCAAAATGAGGCCATGCTCTTCTGTTCAGGAGTGTGACAAAAATGCAAGCACAACTGGAAAGCACAGAGGGAAGTAGTGGGCATGAAAAAACGGGGTGTGATAGAACTCCAACCACCCCAAAACACTGAAACAAATTGTTGGAAATCCTGAGTGGAGTGGTTTCGAGTCCAGTCCCCCCCCCAACTTAATTGAATTATTCCCATATTGTAGACCCAAATTTACATGGGAAAGCACTGAGATTGGTGTTGTTTGAGGGTAACAGCACGCGGACCACACAAATTAAATAGGAACATGAACAGCTGCAAACACACAGTAAACTCCAGCGTGGACAAGCCCTAAGCTGGATCAGGTTATAGTTAGTATATAGGCCAGCTTTTGTTATTCATAGACCATTGTACTTAAATCAGTCGCCTCAGAACTGTTTCTATGTGGGAATATGCCAACGAAAACAATACATAGATTTAGGGAATGTTAAAGGTTTAATATAGTAATGGTAAAAAGGTAAATGACCCCTGGATGGTTAAGTCCAGCCAAAGGTGACTATGGGGTTGCAGCTCTCATCTCGTTTTCAGGCCGAGGGAGCCAGTGTTTGTCCAGAGACAGCTTTCCGGGTCATGTGGCCAGCATGACTAAACCGCTTCTGGTGCAACGCAACACCACACCGTGACGGAAATCAGAGCGCATGGAAACACCGTTTACCTTCCCACCACAGCGGTACCTATTTATCTACTTGCACTTGGCTGACAGATATTTAATTTTAGCCATCGCAAACCAAAATACTAACATTTCTCCATAGTTCTCTTAGTCCATTTTTTATTTAATAGAAATGTCATTTTATTTTAAAGTTGGGATGGGCAAATGTTCCACTTTGCTTCTCATTTTTCCAATTCACCACTTTTCCTCAGTTTGCAATTGAAACAAAAAACAAAAACTTAGCCTCTAGAAGCCTGGAGGTCTGAGCCACCCTAACCCAAGTTATAATAATTTTGTGGCAGAGCTCTCAGTCCTCCTGACACCAGTGGGATACCTAATTCCAATGCTGGAGTTTGGAAGGGGCAAACTGGCGAGGTGGAGGGGCCAGTCATCAAAAAGTCATCCAGGTAATGGGTC
Organism: Podarcis bocagei; assembly: GCF_964188305.1. NCBI lineage: Eukaryota > Metazoa > Chordata > Lepidosauria > Squamata > Lacertidae > Podarcis > Podarcis bocagei. Next base: position 61,285,569 of record NC_138128.1, read on the forward strand.
AAGAAGATAAGATTGAAAAGTTCAACCTGACGTTCTATGGTTTAATTAAAGGTGTGTTTCATTTTTACCAACTGTATTGCAGTAGACAAGTTTTGGTTTGCTCATCTTATGCAGCCAAGGTTCATGGTATTTGATGTCCCTGTTTAATGACTGTTCCACCTTGTTCTAAATCCTTGCACACTCACATCTGCACACACAACATTCTGCATGGACTATCTATTCTTCATGTGCTCACTTTCTAAAAAAGCTGTCACCAAGTTTCAAGACATAAAAGAAGAGTTGTTAACACTGATTAAGCAGTACAGATATTGTGATCACTGTCCTGGGTACTATAATTTTATAGATTTCACTATTGGTTTCAATTGCAATCTGTAGCAGTCTCCTACTTTTCCTATACTACCAAACTTTACCCCGTTCAGTATCTCCCTTCAGGACCATTTTAATTTTATGCTATTGTGTGTTCTCAATATTTTTAACAAATCCCCCCCAAAAAAAATCTGAACAAAAGAGCTAGCAGATGTTGATTTCCTCACTTAAACACACATATTTAAGAGAATTATTTCTCTCTGATTTCCCCCCAAGACACCCTCCCATGACCTCCTCCTTTCCCTGCCTCCCCTTCTGTTCTATACAATACTCTTCAAGCTGTGGCCAGACACAGCTAATCATATAGGACACAACTCCAAAAATATGCCACAATATATATGAAATTTTCTCTTTGACCTTAACACTTCACCTGCATTATGAAAAACATTATTTTCCCTTAACCGTAATGATGCCCCCCCACGCCATGCCCTCAGCTTTTCCTTTAATGGAGAGAAAGGATCTACTTGTCATCAGGCCCTCAAAACCAAATAAATAAACAAATAAATCACAATTGGTAAATAAGTTCTCGGGCAAACTTGGTTAATAACGGCATCTGAGTCAGAAAAAGACTGTTCTTCAGGAGGTTGTTATCTGCCTCACCCCTGTGGAGGTCCAATTCTATCTTTGGTGGAAATTTGCCATGTGGGACTTTTAAATCTAATGTGATTTTAAGGCAAATGTGGATATCTCTCCCTCAAAATCAAGATTAAGAGGCTTGTTCCAAAATAGCCCCTTACTAAGTAGGAAGTTATACGGTATACTTATAGGCCAATACAGTTCTGTATACAGTATTTCCCCTTCATGGATCACTGCCTTGCCGTGGCGAAGGGGCTTGAAGAACTCAGAGAAGCTATGAACTATGCCGAGCAGGGCACCCAAGATGAACAGGTCATAGTGGAGAGTTTTGACCAAACGTGATCCACCTGGAGTAGGAACCGGCAAGCCACTCCAGTATCCCTGCCAAGAAAACTCCATGGACAAAGACAACAGACATATAAAAGTTATGACGCTGGAAGATGAGCCCCTCAGGTCGGAAGGTGTCCAACATGCTACTGAGGAAGAGCGGAGGACAAGTACAAGTAGATCCAGAGCTGATGAAGCGGCTGGGCCAAAGCCGAAAGGACGCTCAGTTGTGGATATGCATGGAAGCGAAAGGAAAGTCCAATGCTGTAAAGAAAAATATTGCATAGGAACCTGGAATGTAAGAACCATGAACCTGGGTAAGTTGGATGTGGTTAAAAATGAGATGGCAAGAATAAATATTGACATCCTGGGCATCAGTGAGCTAAAATGGACGGGAATGGGCGAATTCAGTTCAGATGACTATCATATCTACTACTGTGGGCAAGAAACCCGTAAAAGAAATGGAGTGGCCCTCATAGTCAACAAAAGAGTGGCAAAAGCTGTACTGGGATGCAGTCTCAAAAATGATAGAATGATCTTGATACGAATCCAAGGCAGACCTTTTAACATCACAGTAATCCAAGTTTATGCACCAACTACTGGTGCTGAAGAAACCGAAATTGACCAATTCTATGAAGACTTACAAGACCTTATAGAAGTGACACCAAAGAAGGATGTTCTGCTCATTATAGGGGATTGGAATGCTAAAGTAGGGAATCAAGAGATAAAAGGAACAACTGGCAAGTTTGGCCTTGGAGATCAAAACGAAGCAGGGCAAAGGCTAATAGAGTTCTGTCAAGAGAACAAGCTGGTCATCACAAACACGCTTTTCCAACAACACAAGAGACGACTCTACACATGGACATCCCCAGATGGGCAACATCGAAATCAGATTGATTATATTCTCTGCAGCCAAAGATGGAGAAGCTCTATACAGTCAGCAAAAACAAGACCTGGAGCTGACTGTGGCTCAGATCATCAGCTTCTTATAGCAAAATTCAAGCTTAAACTGAAGAAAGTAGGAAAAACCACTGGACAGGTAAGATACAATCTAAACCAAATCCCTTATGAATACACAGTGGAAGTGAGGAACAGGTTTAAGGATTTAGATTTGCTGGACAGAGTGCCTGAAGAACTATGGGTGGAGGCTCGCAACATTACACAGGAGGCAGCAACTAAAACCATCCCAATGAAAAAGAAATGCAAGAAAGCAAAGTGGCTGTCCAACGAGGCCTTACAAATAGCGGGGGAGAGAAGGCAAGCAAAATGCGAGGGAGATAGTGAAAGATACAGGAAATTGAATGCAGATTTCCAAAGAATAGCAAGGAGAGACAAGGAGGCCTTCTTAAATGAACAATGCAAAGAAATAGAGGAAAGCAACAGAATGGGAAGAACCAGAGATCTGTTCAAGAAAATCAGAAATATGAAAGGAACATTTCGTACAAAGATTACCATAATAAAGGACAAAAGTGGTAAAGACCTAACTGAAGCAGAAGATATCAAGAAGAGGTGGCAAGAATACACAGAGGAATTATACCAGAAAGATATGGATGTCTCGTACACCCCAGGTAGTGTGGTTGCTGACCTTGAGCCAGACATCCTGGAGAGTGAAGTCAAATGGGCCTTAGAAAGCACTGCAAATAACAAGGCCAGTGGAAGTGATGGTATTCCAGCTGAACTGTTTAAAATTTTAAAAGATGATGCTGTTAATGTGCTACACTCAATATGCCAGCAAGTTTGGAAAACTCAGCAGTGGCCAGAGGATTGGAGAAGATCAGTCTACATCCCAATCCCAAAGAAAGGCAGCGCCAAAGAATGCTCCAACTACCGCACAATTGCACTCATTTCACACGCTAGCAAGGTTATGCTTAAAATTCTACAAGGAAGGCTCAAGCAGTATGTGGACCAAGAACTCCCAGAAGTGCAAGCTGGATTTAGAAGAGGCAGAGGAACCAGAGACCAAATTGCAAACATGCGCTGGATTATGGAGAAAGCTAGAGAGTTCCAGAAAGACATCTACTTCTGCTTCATTGACTATGCAAAAGCCTTTGACTGTGTTGACCACAGCAAACTATGGCAAGTTCTTAAAGAAATGGGAGTGCCTGATCACCTCATCTGTCTCCTGAGAAATCTCTATGTGGGACAAGAAGCTACAGTTAGAACTGGATATGGAACAACTGATTGGTTCCAAATTGGGAAAGGAGTACGGCAAGCCTGTATATTGTCTCCCTGCTTATTTAACTTATATGCAGAATTCATCATGCGAAAGGCTGGGCTGGATGAATCCCAAGCCGGAATTAAGATTGCCGGAAGAAATATCAACAACCTCAGATATGCAGATGACACAACCTTGATGGCAGAAAGTGAAGAGGAATTAAAGAACCTTTTAATGAGGGTGAAAGAGGAGAGCGCAAAATATGGTCTGAAGCTCAACATCAAAAAAACGAAGATCATGGCCACTGGGCCCATCACCTCCTGGCAAATAGAAGGGGAAGAAATGGAGGCAGTGAGAGATTTTACTTTCTTGGGCTCCATGATCAGTGTAGATGGTGACAGCAGTCACGAAATTAAAAGACGCCTGCTCCTTGGGAGAAAGGCGATGGCAAACCTAGACAACATCTTAAAAAGCAGAGACATCACCTTGCCAACAAAGGTCCGTATAGTAAAAGCCATGGTTTTCCCAGTAGTGATGTATGGAAGTGAGAGCTGGACCATAAAGAAGGCTGATCGCCGAAGAATTGATGCTTTTGAATTATGGTGCTGGAGGAGACTCTTGAGAGTCCCATGGACTGCAAGAAGATCAAACCTCTCCATTCTGAAGGAAATCAGCCCTGAGCGCTCACTGGAAGGACAGATCGTGAAGCTGAGGCTCCAATACTTTGGCCACCTCATGAGAAGAGAAGACTCCCTGGAAAAGACCCTGATGTTGGGAAAGATGGAGGGCACAAGGAGAAGGGGACGACAGAGAATGAGATGGTTGGATAGTGTTCTTGAAGCTACCAGCATGAGTTTGATCAAACTGCGGGAGGCAGTGGAGGACAGAAGTGCCTGGCGTGCTCTGGTCCATGGGGTCACGAAGAGTCAGACACGACTAAACGACTAAACAACATACAATATTTAGCTGGAAGACTGCACTGCAAAAGTCAGAGGAGTGTGAATTTTGAAGGGTGCCTGTGTTTCCATTCATGCATTCTTTACACATACATTTAATCAAATTTCTCTCCTATTTCAGCTGCTGTCTCAAATAAAAAGCACAGGTGTGTGACTCCGGTCAGGACCATGGCATGGGCAAAGGGTTAAAGCACCCTTGTTCCTCACTGTTACTCAGATCCCAGTCAAGTTGGCCTTGCCATGGATGCTGAAAACCCCCGTGCCATAGTCTTAATTGTTTTCAGCACCACCTAGACTATCGCTGCCAGCTCATGTAGGGAATCTGCTGGGTTGGATGATCCACCAGATAAATTCTCCCCTTCTACTCAACACCAGGAACAGACTCTCAAACCCATCCTGATCTCCTGGAAAATGGATACAGAACTTCTACAGATGACAACACACCACCAACCTGTCCCTCTAGCCTGTACTGAAGTTGTACTGAGTATCTGGGGGGGCCAAAGCTAAGTTAGGTCTGACCCACACAGCTAATCCATTCAGTCTTGGCAACACATGTGAAGTTGACCCCCCTCATATGTGATTGTGCATTGCCGGAGGGTTTTATCATTGCTTTCTGCTGCATTACTTAGACTAGTACATAGAAATGTCCTCACAATGTTTCCCCCTTTTTTGCATACAGATAATGATGTTGTTTCAAAGAGAACAATAGCTCTTTGCAGTTAGGCTGTGTATACACCATACATTTTAAACATCTCACTTCCCACAATGAGTCCTGTGGACTGTAGTTTACCCTTCACAGAGCTACAATCCCCAGCAACCTTAACAAACTACAGTTTCTAGGATTTTAGGGGTGCGAATCATGTGATTTAAATTTATGTTGCATAAGCAGCCTTACTCATTGGCTCCTAGGAAATTTTTCAAGGTTGTTGTTTTTTATTTTTAAGAAAGAAGCTTGTGAGAAGCCATTTATTCCATGCAATTCGACACTTCGAAATCAAATCATAACACAGAGAAGACCACCTGATTGCCAACTGGTATGGTGGAGAAGATGTACTAATTCATAAGCGGCCCCACCTTTTTAACCACACATTAGAATATATGCCCAGAGAGAAAATCACAAGACAAAGTTTACATTAACACAGACTGAGAAAAACCATGGCAAGGCAGGACCTTAGCACTTGGTACGTCAGCCTTCTGTACTGGGCCATAGTGGAATAAGAACCCTTTCCTATCAAAGGAGAAGTTTAAAAGCCCCCAGAACTAAAACAAGTATTTTATGAGTAAATTCTGCGCAGGCCAATACTTTAAGAAGGTTACAGGAATATTCGGATAAGTGCACCACAATTATGTGAAGAAGTCTGGAGAGAAAAGATTACATTGTTCTGACAACAACATTTTTCAAACATCCCGGCCTTTCATATCGTTAATTTAAAGTGTGAGATTAAATATTTTATGCAAATATTAGACAACAGCAGAGAGCTCTTCAACTTAGGATTTGAAACAAATTGAAAGCATGCAAGACATATTCATTTCTTAAGCAGTTTAGTTTTAAAATCTGCATTGTCTCTTTTAGGATTAACTGACAGTAACTCTTTGTGTTCAAATGGATTTAACTTCAGCATGGTTTGTTTTCCAGATATCATTGTCCTCCAGTACTCTGGCATAAAGGGAAATGTAAAAGGACAGATCAAGCAAAAAGTATATCTTCACATCATAAACACCAAATTCTGTTTAAATTTCATTACTAAATAGGATTTCAGCTTCATGTTCCATGCCTAATCCTGAACTATAAAAGATGTATAAAAACCTCTTGACAAATTATAACAGACTTTTGTGGAAGTTGCATATATTGATTAAAACATCAAGCAGTTACATATAAACCAATAATGAATTACTTCGTCTAGAAAGATAAAACTTTGTGATATTTAAAATTACAGACTTGAAAGTAAGTAAAATTACCGTTAATTATGCAAGAGGGAGCAACACCTTAGCAGTAAACAAGATAAGCACCTCAAACGGCACTAATAATTTTAATTAACGTTTCCTAGTTTCCTCTCACCTCCTTTCAAGGTCATCTACTGCCTTCTTCTATGAAAATATTACTGTGCTCTGTTAAAAACTTGCAGGCCTTCATTAACAGTTGTGATAAACCCGCTACATTGTTTTCTTGCTGAGATAATTTTTTTTTAATCACTTAATCACACACACACAGAGAGAGCGAGAGAGAGAGTAATGCAGGCATGTGTAAAACACTTGGCCAGATTCTAGTTAGAATTATAGGAGTTATGCATATTCTGCCGGGTTAATCTGGGCATGATCCTTTGCACCAAGTTCCCAACCTTACTGCACTATCCTCACCATGGTTAGCTCCAAAAGGTCCTTGCTGAATTCTCCTCACTTCCTAATGCCTTTATATGGTCTTACTGCCAATCTTTGGCTCAAGTCAGTGATTTAGCTCTAAACAACCAAGCTTCCATAGCCTCAGATGGCCTCTTGTTTTCTGCTTTAGCTCTGGACTCCAGATTCCAGCAGGCTGCTGAGTCAGCTTACCTATCTTCTTCTTTTGCCCCCTCATCTCTTTTCTTCCATCAGTAGCATATGTATGTTCCAGCCAGTCTACCATTCAACCAATCAGATTTGAGTGGCATAGAATTATTTCCCCTTGTTACTTTTCCTGTCCAACGGGTGACAATGAATTTCTACCCAGAAGCCCATCAAAAGTATGATTTTACAATTCTACATCTCAGTATTTAAAAGAATCTAATTTTCCACAGATCAGCTGCAGACACCTACATAATGGCCATCCATCAACCATCAGCAAATACTTAGGCTATGTATACACAAAGCCCTTGAAATGCACTTTTCACTGTGCACTTTTGTACATAGCTGTTTGCGGTTTACACCCCTTTGTGCGACAGTATAATCTAAAGTGGCAGCTGCTATCCATACAGTGGTACCTCAGGTTACAGACGCTTCAGGTTACAGATGCTTCAGGTTACAGACTCCACTAACCCAGAAATAGTACCCCGGGTTAAGAACTTTGCTTCAGGATGAGAACAGAAATTGTGTGGCGGCAGCGGGAGGCCCCATTAGCTAAAGTGGTACCTCAGGTTAAGAACAGTTTCAGGTTAAGAACAGACCTCCGGAATAAATTAAGGTCTTAACCCAAGGTACCACTGTACACACAAATGGACATGTTTTCAAACTAGTGTGCAGTGGTTTTCACTATTCTCTTTCCTTCAGTTAGTATTTTTACACACAAACACACACACACGAGGGGCAGGAAACAGAGGTGGCTAAGTACCTGCACTGCTTCCTCTTTTGCCTATTTCATTCACAGACAAGCTAAACCTGGTTGGGGTGTGTGGCACAGCCCTGCAATGTTAGTAGGTCTGCTCCAATAGGAGGAGACCTGAGAAAACACTCCCTGTGGTACACATGTAGACAGCAAGCACTTGAGAAGGCTATTCTTGGCACAAAATTCATTATAACCATTCCAGCAGAATGTGACCTAGACTAACAAATAGTGCGGGGACAGGGATGACGTTGTATGTGCAGCCCCCCCCCAATTGCCTGCATCCATCACATAATATACATTGTCACACAATGTGTGCAAGCAGCTCTTAGTGTTTTAAATATAACCCTTATATGACCCTCATGCACGTATATTCAAACCCAGTTCAAAAGGCTATTTCTCCACAGACTGCTTGAAAACTGATGACGGTCTTGTGAGGCCGCTTAATGATTCTTCTTGCCTGTACATGTTTTTCACAGATATGCCGCAGACCACCTGAATGAAACTCATGGACCACAGTTTTGGAAGCCCCGCTCTATGAGCTCACAGCAATGTTAGGATAGGGTGGGATGTGTTTGGTGCCCTTGCAGGGCCTTGGATCCTGTGGAAGCATCCACTAACCAAAGAGGAAGGATGGTGATTTCTGCCAATTCTCTGCATTCATTGCAACTCATGGGTGGTCCCCCAAAATCAGATCCAGAGAGCTTGGGGAACCCTCAAGAACAAGAGTAGCAAGTGGGTATGCAGGGTTAACAGAGAATTAGCAAAACAGGGTTGCCCTCCTCTCAGCTTCCACTATTGGACACCTTTGATGGATCAAAAGTCTTTCCAAGAGCACAAGGACACCAACTGGAAAATTCAGCAACTAATGGCATGAGCACATGACCCTGGTGTGTGTGGGGCTTTAGTCTTAAACTCAGAGATATATGGGGGGATCACCTGGTTGTACTAGCAGAGTAGAAAATATAATTGGCTTGCCCCATGTAGTCACTTTCTAAGTTTTACAGCTGAGGAAAATATCTGAAACATTGATTAATGAGGTTGGAATCCTAGTCAGAAAAATGCAAAACAGTAAACACAGCAAATGAAAATGAGTCACACTTCACTAGTCTACAGTTTTCGTTATCTTGGTGCACTGATTAATACATGTATGCATTTAAGATTTGTGGTTTTTAAAAACTATTTGCCAGTTTTTTTTGTTTTTAAAAAACCCACACAAACAAAAATCAAGAAACTTGGTAAGAAAAGGCCGTTGTTATATCAATGGGTTTGTTCCATGCCACAAATTTAATGCACTAGGTCACTTGGAATATAATGTGTAGTGAAAGAATCTCATTAGGCTAAAATGAATGTAAAATGTGTCAATTTGATCCAAATGAGAACTGTAGTAAAACCATGTTTGATGTTCATGTGCAATAAATCTTTAACATTTGTCTGTAAAGTATTAGAGAATCCATGGGGAAATCTGTATTTGTGATAGCTTGCACATTTTCAATGATTTTTCTCTAATCTTTTGTTGACATTTAAAGCGCATGGAAAAAGAATGTAACATCTTAAAAATACGAATTATGAACTACTTCTCCAAGGTAAACAAAATGGGTAGTGATCCCATATCTATTGCATTTGGGGAGTACGAAAGGCAGAAATCGTTAAATACTTAATCCTAGATGCAAAGAGAAATCTCTTATTTTTTCAGGTCAAGACTAGTTAATCAACCAAATCAAAGGTACCATCTACATCAGTTAAATCTGAAAAATGCTTGCTAGTCAGATCCTGGCAAAAGCATTGCTACCCCAATGTATTCTCTCCCTTTTTAATAACTGTTGTATTTCAATTTTCTCCCCAGTATTCTTCTGCATTTATAAGAGCTTTATAGTTTAGTAGACCAAACTGACTAAAGTCATTCCTTCTGGGAATAATTTGCAAAATACCACAATTTTTAAACTATTCCTGATATTTCTCAGTATCTGAAAGGGCCCACTTCAACCCAAATCTGTGGAACACCACACCAAGCAGCACTGGAATAAATATGATGCCATAATTCTAAGTCCTTTGAGAAAGTTTGAAGAATGTCAGGTGAAATGTCAGAAACAATTGGCAATATGGTGTGATCTAATTTACTCAGTGTTGAGAAGTACGGCTTTTTGTCAAAGTTCTACTGAATTGTTATAGTATATTTGATTCCTAATTATCAGAACTTCCTTTCCTTAAACCCAACCTCCTCCAAAAACCCCTCTTACAACTTTTCCAAAGTCATGACTATAATCAGCACAGTGCTGGGAAGGAAAATGAAAATATTATTTAATAAGAAAAGCCGTCAAATTGAGTGTAGTCGCTAAAAGTTTCCACTCTATGGCTTCACTTAATGTATACAGAAATAAATTCATTATTTTCTTTCTTCTTTGACTACTGGCCACGTTTGTGGCATTGGTCCTAAAGATTGTTGTATGGGTTTGGTTATCAACAAATGTGGCGTTTTAAACATAATTTACTTGGCTTGCAGTCTCTTCAACAAAACCACGGCATACTTGACAGTTTGCCCTTTACCTCCCCTTCTGAAGAAAAACAAAACACTGTGAATGAAATTGTATCTGGTGTTGTAAAATCTTGAGCAGATTCTGAAATATTACCTAGACTCTATTCCAACTGAAGGTGATTTCACCACACGAGGAAATGAAAGTGTGTGGCCAAACAACTTTTCTGATAGCAATGCATAAATTTTTCCTTTTGTTTTCTCCCTTCAAATTTCTAGCCACATTCAAGATTGTCAGCTGTTCAGTGTTGTACACTGAAAACCTTTTTATTCATGTAAATACTGTATTCAAATAAATTGAATTTAGCTGTGTTCATGTTCCCTAATAGGTGAGCTTTCAAATCTACAGGTTTTGTATGAACATGTATGAACATGTAACTTCACTAACTTTATTCTTTAAAATGAAATGCAAACCTGAAGACATTCAAATCCAAAAGCACTGCAGAAGCATATAAGAATTATTCTGTCATCTTAATTAATAGAAATGCATTTTTAAAGAGGCTAATCATGTTTGAGGAGGACTGGAGTATCAAAGACCTCCAAGCATATATGTATTCTAATAGTTAAGCTTTTCTGAGTACCCTAACATGTTGAAGACTGTGGCAGTAATTTTATTTATGTACCCATGAAGCTGAAACATCCAGAAGCATGTGGAACAGACACCATCTTATGATACAGCAAACACTCCACTTCTACCTAAGAAAAAATAGCATTTTGCTTACCTCTCATCCTACTTGTGGTCCCCAACATCTAGAAAAATGGAAAGGGGGGCAACCATTGTTTTATTTTCTGCATTACCTCATGTCATAACCCTAGCCAGTTTGCAAGTTTATCTTGCATTCATCTAGGGTTCTTAGCGATTCATAACTGAGAAATATGATTATTGGTTCTCTGTGTGTATACACAGACCCGTATCTCCTGTCCACTATTCCCTGCTATCTATTCTGCAATACGACATGCGGGTTTTTTATTTAAAAACTTTAATACAAAGCAATGTCATGAACTGGCAGGACAACAGGGAGAAGAAAGAAGGGTGTAGCCAGGACTGGGACACACCTGGGCAAGCAGGGGATGGGGAAGGAAGTACTCACAGGCTGACAGAGGATGGTGAAGGGATGGAGGTCAGTAGACAGGAACTGGAGCAGCAAGAACTATCAGCAAAGGCAGAGGAGCCTTAAAGTGTAGAGAGCAGCGGCAGAGGTGCTCTAGGAGGCTGAGGCAGGCAAGGGCCCACAAACCAACTCCCTAGCTGGCCGGGTGAGGCTTGCTAGCTCTGAGAGGAGGTGTGTGATTCCTCAGCTGGAGTGGGCTCAGAACAGGTGAGGGTCATATGCATCGTCAAGCCCAGGTGCTGCAATCAGCATTCAAAGTACAAAAGGGAAGCAGAGCTGAACTGCTGTGTCTGCTCAAACTGCCCATGTTGATGGACCTTGACTTGGATGTTCCTGGACCTCTATGGGACTGTGCTTCGGGTTTGACTCTGGACCTGGCTGCTGGACTTCAGACTTGGCTAGTTTAATTGACCCTGAGCTGTTTTTCCTAATCTTTGGAATTTGCTTGTGTGGACTGACCCTTGGACTTTGAACTTTGGCCTTGGCATAGTGACTTGCTGCCAGGTAGACCAGGGGTTCAGGAAAGGTAAATACTACATTATTTACCTCATTCTGTAAGGCAGTAGCAATTTTCCTCTTTCAGAAGTGGTCCTCAGTTCATTCCCCTGAAAGGAACATCCCTGACCCTTCTGCCTGCTTCATCAAGAGTTTATCCTTGATTAGAGTCGTTCTACACCAGGCTTCCTCAAGCTCCGCCCTCCAGATGTTTTTGGTCTACAACTCCCATGATCCCTAGCTAGCAGGACCAGTGGTCAGGGAGGATGGGAATTGTAGTCTCAAAATGTTATGTACTGAAGTTCTCACCCTGGGCCAGCAGGGGGATACTGTAGATAGTTTTCACTCAGGTCCACGTCAGTTATTTTAGGCTGGAAAACCTGGGTTGTTGTTGTTACAATGTTGACAGCCAGCTGCCTATAAAAGCAGGCCGGCTGAGCTGTTTGCTGTTCAGTTCTGTCCAGCTTACAAATAAAGAGCTGCTCTGGAGAAATCGCTGTGTTGTCTGCTATGTTCGCCCACAACTTAACACAAAACATCTGGAGGGCCGAGGTTGAGTAAGCCTGTTCTACACATTGCACAGAAGGAGATGGCAGACTAACACGACACTGCACTGGACTGTAGTACTTAAAACTACAGGTTGATTTTCTAATACCTGAATGTCCATGGCATTTATTTTTAATTAGGGCTTTCCAAAAAAAAATTATCAGGGCTGTTTTTATTATATGACTGTGAAGATGGAAGGGGAGATTAGTGTCAATGAATGTGATGGGGAGGGGGGATAAATACATTTGGGAACAGAAAAGGATACGATGAAGTTGCATACAATTCGTTTACACTGATGTGGAAGTGGCAGAAATTTTCCTGGCCCTTAAAGCAGTTGAAAACGGCTATAGTTAATGGGCAGCTAGGCTGCTATGTAAACCCATAAGGCCACATTTGGAACAACACTATACGCCTTGGCGGGGTAAAAATGTCATTTCCCCAGTTTCTGAGTCTGCACCAAATATTATATGTGGCATGCTGAAACGAAAGCCAAAACTGGTTTATGTAAATGAATGTTCAGAGAATAGGGACTAAAAGGCTCTCGATATTCCTTTTTTTTTTTGCTTCCTTTCTCATCTTTTTTATTTTATCCTTTTCAAGCTAACATACTTCAGGAGCCTCTCCAAATGACCCTGACAGATCCAAAGGCTGGACTGGAAATAATTTAGTACTATAATTTTATGGTTGTTTTAAAGTTCCTGAATATTATTACTTTATAAACTGGGATTTTCCTCTCTTCCTTTCCGATGGGGGGTCTCTTCATTGTAGATGAAGTGCATTTATGGGCAAACTTCCCGTTCTTTTTCATACACTTGAATATTGCACTAGTTACATAATGTGTGAGGGCACATACTATAATTTCAAAGGGACTTTGCTTTTCTTTTTCTTTATTGGGGAGGGGGGCACAGCAATCTGAGGCCCACCAAGTTGTTTGTTACTTACTCATACACAATTCCTATTAGTTCCATTAGTTTTCTTTCTTCAGAATAGGCCTTTGCATCAAAGGCCATATGTCTCTAGGTAGGATGCAAACACATGGTCAGTAAAACCAGGCACTAAAAAGCAAGAGGTGAAGCATACCGCAATTGTGTAAAAGCTCCAATTAAAAAGGCAATGTTCACAATATGCAACACACCATTCAGCAGATTTTAGAGCTCTTATGTACTGAAGTTCTCACCCTGGGCCAGCAGGGGGATACTGTAGTTATGCAAATGAAGGATCGAAAGTGACGTTCAGTGATTGGATAGTTTTAGAAAGTTGTTACAGCAACAAGGTACTGGAGCTCTATATAAGCAGGCTGACGGAGCCCTTCAGTTCAGTTCAGTCTGGCCTCAGAATAAAGAGCTGTTTGAAGAATTGCTGTGTCATCTGATATGTTCGCCCACAACTTGACAAGAGCCATAAAAAGAAACATGCAAGCTCACCCAACCATCTAGAGATGCACTTTGATGGAAGTTTAAGGTCTTCACATGATATAACAAGTATATTTCTATGATATAGCAGGCAAGCTATATCTTTATTAAATCAGTGAAATCTGGACTGCTTACTGTCCAGAACTGGCTCCACTAACATCACAAGAACCTTTAAAGGGATTTTTTTTAAAAGTAAATTTAAAAAGGGCAATCTATTAGCTTGCCTTCAGTCCTGGGCCATGGTAGTAGAATCGGGCCTAGTTCATTTATTTGTGTTACGAGCACCGGGATAAACTTCCAACAGGTGAAAGTTTAGTAAAATTTGGATAGGAACTTGACAACAAAAGAGGGGGCAGCCCTCCTTCTTTCTCCCTGTATGTGACAATTTAAATTCTGGGTATTCAAATTATGAGTGGACGTATTCACCGATCCTCCGCACCACACTGTCACTGCAGTTGGCTGCTATTTTAATGCCATCTGAACAACACATCAATATGTAGCAATGGCAAGGAGGTGGAGCAGGGTAGGGACCAGTGAGTTTTCTGTGTCACTGCCAATAGTAGTTGAGGGTGGCATGGAAACTTTCCAAAATGATATGGCCAAGGCACACGCCATCTCAGGTTAAATTGGTGGGAAAATGGCACAATGGTCTTGATAACACCATCAAAGCTTCCTGTCAGCTCTAAATGAATTGGGAAAAACCCAGTCCTTTTTAGGCATGCTTTTGATGTCATTTGAGCCCCAGGTTCTGATTCTGAGTGTTTTGATGCTGCAGTGTTAACTGAACTATGTTTTAATTTGGCTGTTGCTTGCCCATTGCCACTACGGAGTTATTATATGTTACAATGCAAGTCACTTTGGATGCTATATACAGGGCTGAACATAATATGAATGAGATTTGTGTGTTGAGCAATGGAATGTCTACTGCACAGTGGTTGTTTGAAAGCAGCTTCCAGTTCCTTATGGCGGTCATAATGTGTAGCTAAGATGTGTTCTGAAATCAATTCATCCTTACGTCTTTTCCGTCACATTTTTCATTGAAACCACCATCTTTTATCCTCTATCTAGTTTTTCTTTTTCCTAATGGGGAATTGGTCATATTTAGGGGCTATATCCATGCCTTGCAAAGGTGTCCCATCCATGCCAACCGCTCCTTCATCTCTGATTCAGTTCTTTGACTCCTTTTCTTTGTGATACCCCAAGCCAGGAAATTCAATTCTTGTCCTAGGCAATATCATTTCCCACTCTTCCCCTTTAAGTCTTTGCTAAAATCGACTCACCAGCCACTGCTAAACCTCAGGTCCCTTGTTACCTTTCTAAATACTTTATTACATTTTGCAATATAAAAGTAAAGTGAAAGCTCCTGGACCCAACACGAAGCAAGCCTAACTTAAACCATCTTTCAGCAATTACTTCCTTTCTCTTCCATTTAAGCTGTATATTAATCTCACTTGCATACTTTCCTTTGGTAGAGATTGTGAAACACATCTTATTACAAAACTGAAAAAAGTTTATATCTTTGGAAGTATAAATATAACACCAATAGCATTTGCCAGCAGTATTCCTTTAAGCTAAACAAACACTGGTCCCAATAAGTGTGCAATCTAGAAATATTGGGACCACCCCATATAATTCTATATATGACATACTAAAAGAGAATGAAATACATACTTTGGGGTAATCAATGAGACATACATATTTCCCCCCCTATGTAAAACATATTAAAGCACATTAAATTAAATTTACTTATATTTTATATAGATGCACCGTATTCATTATTTCAAATGTAATATTAATCAGTTCATCATAAAAGTGTGTTAATATTCCCAATAACAGCACTGGTTACTTTAAATATTAAAAATTCACATTAGGAATTCCCCTGCCTATATGTGCAGTGCACTATTTGCATTATAGATTGTGGACATGACTGGATGTATGTTTTCCTGTTCTTTATTTTTAAATGATCTTACTTCTTGTTTGCAAATGCACAGCAAATGCCAAAGAGATTAGTGATAAACTAGGTCCTAACACTCCAAAATTAAAAGCTCCTAATTATCAACTTTAAATAAATCCTTATTGTATGGCAGAAATAATTTCTCATAAAGTGTTTCTAACATTCAGAGAATGCTTTTAGGACATACAACATTAACATAATTTTTTCGACTGGGGTTCTCTCAGGACATCTGATGAAGTCTCTACCCTTAATTTTAATTGCATAGGCTGCATTCTTAATTAAAAACTGTACAAATGGATTTTATGCCATGCCAAAAGAAATCTGAGTTCATTAGTTATAAAACCTTTTAAAAATTGATGTAAATATGTGAATTCTTTAAAAGTTTGAACTCTGAGTCTTCATTTTATGTCGAGTACCTTTTATCTAGAGAATAATGAAGCCAATATGAATTAGGATAGTCTGTTTTTCTTCTCCAGCGTTTTTCCCTGCAGAACGGATAGCAGGATGGTTGAAACGATAGAAGGTATCTCTTTATGTCATTATGTTCTTCCTTGTAGAACCTGCTTAATTTACAATTTAAGGGGGGAAATTAAAGAAAAGCTTTTGTTGACCCCTTCTGTTTGGGTTATATAAATAAAAGTTCACATATATATTTCCTTAATTCTAGATATTAAAACATAGTTGTGTCATTTCAAGGCAATAAAATTAATGGAACTCTGTCAAACTATACCTTTACATGAAAACTCTGGTCACAATTCACACAGAGAAAGGCTCTTTTGCCTTGCTAAACTTGTTTTAAAAAGTTGTGGGAAGTGACTAATAAAAGGTAGGAAACAATAACAAGAGGGGAAATGCAATCGGGCAGTTTAATCTATCTCTTGCAGGGCTTTCTTTCCCCACTGGGTGCTTTCCCCCCTTTTTTTCTAGATATGGCTGATAGTCCTGAGAAAGCTAGTGAAATGTATTAGCATGATCATCTGTGCTTAAGGCTTCACTATAGACTTACCTAGGAGTAAGTTGCATTACAGTAGGATGGACTTCTGAGTAGACAGATATGGGGGGGAGTGCATGGGGTGAGCTGGGGTGCCTAGGCACACCCTAATCCCCCCAAAAAAACTGGGAATTATGAAGAGGGCAAGAGAGTACAGAGTGGCAGCACAGATCCCTCAGCTTTCATGATCTCCAGGGAAACAAGTGGCTGGGAGAGACAAAAGTGGAAGGGAGGAGGGAAGCAGAGAGTGACATGGGCAGAATAAAAAGTCTGGAATGGATCAGCAGCTTCTGCCTACATCTGTCTCTGGAAGTGGCAGGGGGGTGCTGCCACAGCTTCCAGATACCAGGAGTGACAGCTTAGCCCGGCGACCACTGCTGCCCAGAGCCATGGGTACCATGCAGTGTGCATGGCCCCCTGGCACCAAAATTTGTGGGTGCCCGGCCCCTTCATGGGGAATTTTGTGGGTGCTCAGGCACCTGGGGCCACAGGGAGTTGGCACCTATGCCAGATACATACACGGGCAAAAGCTACAGATCCATTCCAACTTTTTTTATTCTGCCTGCATATGTCTCTGTCTCATTGCTCTCTTTTTTCTTTTCTTTTTTTGGGTAACTGGATGTTTCTGAGCTATTTCTGAAGAAATTTGGCCAAAATGACACTGCCGCCATGGGCTGCCATGCGACTGGATTTTCCCAGCATTCAGCCGATTTCTGCCCAGACAATTATTGCAGCTGCAGTATTCTGTGCATGTCCAGGAAAATCCGGACATATGGCAACCCTAATGTTCATCCAAACTGCTAAGCTGGTAGAACAGCAGTGTTGGAAACAAACTTTGGTCTGGAATACCACTGTACTGAAACAGTTTTTAGCAGCATCCATGTGGGCACTGTAACATGCTAAAACAGGCACCCCCAAACTCAGCCCTCCAGATTTTTTGGGACTACAACTTCCATGATCCCAAGCTAATGGGACCAGAGGTCAGGGATGATGGGGATTGTAGTCCCAAAACTTCTGGAGGCCCGAGTTTGAGTTTATGCCTGTGCTAAAATCTCTAAATTGTGGGAATATGGTGTATTCTTTTACAGTGATACCTTGGTTTACAACCATAATCCGTTCTGGAGGTCCGGTTGTAAACCAAAACAGGTTGTAACCCAAGGCGCGTTTTTGCCAATGGGGCCTCCCCCCCCCAAAAAAATGGTTGTAATCCAAAAAAATTGACTGTAATCCAAAAAAGGGACACACACTTCAGGGTTTGACGTGGTTGTAATCCAAAACGGTTGTAATCCAAAACAGTTGCAAACCAAGGTACCACTGTACAGCCTTATCAAATATGGTACATATTTAAGATTGTTTATTCTAATGAAAATGAGAGCCCAGGAAAACAATAGGAGTTACTACTGACCAACTAAAAATAGGTAGAATCTGTCTGTATGTTTATTGCGTAGGACTTCTAAAGAACATTGATCTTTTTCAAATAGCAAAAGAGAGTATGATAAAGTAACTAGGAAAATTGGTCCTAGTTGTAGTAAGATTTGATCTGACAAATGTATGCTCAACTGAACTTTTAGTTTCCCACATTGCTTTTTGTTTTTGTATATTTCTGTGTTACTGAGTTATGGCAGGCCCAACAGCAAAGGTGTTGAAATGCCACATGAAAGGCAGTTCTTATAGTTTTTCCAACCTGACCCAGAAGCAGGAAGTAACCATAATCACAGAGGAAAGTGTATTTTACTTGCTTTTTTCCAGTTTAGTCTGGCAAACCCAAGAAGCCCAGATATTACATACAAGCTTTGGATAAGTTCCAGAAATGTTAGTTACACTTCAGCCAACCAAACCTCTGTACCTTTAGAAGTTTAGCCTTTCCAACAAATTTAAGATTATGGAAACATTTACCACAATACAGTGGTGCCCCGCAAGAGGAATGTCTCGCGAGACGGAAAACTCGTAAGACGAAAGGTTTTTTCGTTTTCGAGTTGCTTCGCAAGACAAATTTCCCTATGGGCTTGCTTCGCAAAATGAAGCTTGCCCCGCAATCTCCGGGGACAGAGGGGAAGGCGCGCGGCCATTCCCCTCTGTCCCCAGACCCCTTTTGAACCAAGGGGCTGCAACGGGGAGAAGCGATCTTCTCCCCTCTGCCCCTTGCTTCAAAAGAGGGGACAGAGGGGAAGGCGCGCGGCCATTCCCCTCTGTCCCCGGACGGTCTCCATAGGAACGCATTGATTGATTTTCAATGCATTCCTATGGGAAACGGTGCTTCGCAAGACGAAAAACTCGCAAGAAGAAAAAACTTGCGGAACGAATTAATTTCGTCTTGCGAGGCACCACTGTATCTCCTCCTTCTCCACCCCCCGCAAATGTGGAGCATTCTGCAATTCATCAGAGAATGGTGTAGCCTTTATTTGGGCAGAACTATACAGGTCTGGATACCGCCAGCCATATACAACTATCTATATCCAGTGCACATACCACTGAACCCATGCAACTTGGGGGAAGAATGATTAAATAATACATCTGTGTGGTACTTCACACCAAATTTTTGCAGTTTTTCCTCATGATTTGTCTGTATTTCTGTTTCAGGATACTAGATATGAATAGAAATTACCCTAAGGTAAGTTGCAGTTGGTAAGACTGAAATTTAAGCCTATCTGGATTTATTTTCTACTTTGCCCAGTAAAGGAATCATTGATTGCAGCAATATTATTGCAATATGGTTGTGGCTTTTTGATCTCACGTCTTGCATCTTTCTCTACATTTTGGAGGCTGGATGGTCTTAGTCGGGGGCAAATCCTTGATTCATGTTATCCTTGGATTTTCCAACATTTCCTCAGAGTTCTTTCACTTCCCACAATCTGCCCATCATGTCTTCAGTGCTCTTTGATTGACAATGGTGTTTGGGTGTTCTTATTTTTTTTCATATGATACAACTGGACAGCTGATGACAATGCTCAACAGTCATCTATAGTGACCCACCAGACCCTTGATAAACCTCTTGTCTTTGTTGCCTGTGAAAACTGGGAAGGAAGGCGTGGTTGCCAAGTCAAAATATATGATTGCTGAGCTGTGCATCCTTTGGCAGATCATAAGCTGTGAAGTCCTGCCATGACAGCTAGGAAACTTTGATTTCAATTGTTCAGGCTGAATATTGTAATGCAAGCAAAATAGTATCTATGCAGGAAAAGGGAATAAATATGTGTAGCTCTTTCCCCCCCTACTTGATTACATAATTCTAAAGAGGCTTTAGAGATGACAATCTAGTTTTAAAACACTGAGTGTTTAGTACCAGAGTTTTATATAGTTTGACTTTGTACATGAGGTAACAAAGAAAGGCAAGGGGGTCTGTGTGCAAAGAAGGCAGATGTCTTGATGAATACATTTGAGCTGTGCTTCTGTTGAGGAGTTATTCCTTGTGAAGGAAGTCACATTATGTTTACTAAGCAGATATTTAACTGCTTGGTACTATATATAAGAATACCCGTCTTTACACTAACTCTGTGGTCTTCCCAGAACTGTATGAGAGATTTATCCTTCTGAAAGCTTTTGAAACATAGCTGTCAACGTTTCCCTTTTTTTTTAAAGGGAAATTCTCTTATTCTGAATAGGATTCCTCGCAAGAAAATGGAAAAGTTGACAGCTATGTTTTGAAAGTTGATACAAAAAGCAATTTTATAAGACTAAACTTTATTTTTATTTCATTCCTGCTACTTGGTATTAACCAATATCTATCTTCATTCAGTTCCTTCCAAATCAAGTTTTGCAATTAAAGGAAATTTTTAAAGGGTACATTACTCAGGAGAAAAAGACAGGGGTACGCGACGGGGTGAGCTCCCGTTGCTCGGTCCCTGCTCCTGCCAACCTAGCAGTTCGAAAGCACGTCAAAGTGCAAGTAGATAAATAGGTACCGCTCTGGCGGGAAGGTAAAACGGCGTTTCCGTGCGCTGCTCTGGTTCGCTAGAAGCGGCTTAGTCATGCTGGCCACATGACCCAGAAGCTGTACGCCGGCTCCCTTGGCCAATAAAGCGAGATGAGCGCCGCAACCCCAGAGTCGTCCGCAACTGGACCTAACGGTCAGGGGTCCCTTTACCTTTACCTTTACACAGTTGTAGATGGTGGATCATGAATTGGCCTGAAGGGTAGGCCCTAAATTTGGATTAGGTTTGTGGGTTTCCAACTGTCTGTACTTTTGCTATGATACGAAATACATGTTACCTGAAAAGGATTGTGTCAATTTGCCTAAATAGGAACAGTGTGAAGTGAGAAACAGTCACTGTTCTTTAAAAGATATCTAAGAAAATGCAGGGTCACTCTGCATTATTTTCCAATTAATGTTCGCTGCAGTGACTCCCCCCACCCAAGCAAAAATCCTAGCTCCTTCATCCCCTCAGTTTATCGGTCTGTGAAAATGGCATGAAGCATATAAGATGCCAGTGTTGAAAGGCCTGGCTAGTTAACGTTTACAGAGAGCTTTGAGAGATGTTGCTGAAAGAAAGCATAAGTAAGGTAGCAGCTGTACTATTCCATGCTGTGGACGGCAGGGAACCTTGTTAATGATTCAATAGGTGGCCCTTGTCCCTTTGATTCAGTACTGAATCACTGTGCCAAAAGGAGCTAGGGGGTATTCTCTTGCTGGAGGTGCTGTCTTTTAAGTAAAAAAGCAAAACTGAGGTCCTGACCACTGCTGGTCATGGGATTTTGTGAGCATAAGACTAAGAATATTGGGAGGGATGTTCAAAGGACCAAAAGAAACATTTCAGGGTTAAGTGGAGTGATTTCTGCATTCATTTGCCTCCCATATCTCTGAAGGAAGAGTTGTAAGGCTTAATTAGTTAAATACTTTGAGACCTTTGGATGAAAGATTTGACAGCAATTCCAAGCATCATTAAGTGCCGCATTCTGAAGTTCTGGTTTGTTTTGTGTGTGTTTCCCCCCCTTTTTTCTTTTACATTGACCTTAGGCACAAATCATGTTGACAGAAGACTTTGTTTTTTGGCCTTTATAAACAGAACACATTAAGAATATCCCAAAGGGAATGAACTGTTTGTCCATCTGAAGCATTGCACACACACCCAAGTAGTGTTGTTTTCCTCTTCTTAATATGGGTTTGGTACCATTTGTGCCTAAGGATGGGAGAATCTGTCCATTTCTGTTTCTCTTGGTTTCTCATTTCCCCTACCTTAAGTTTTGTTTTCAATGTTTCCGTATTAGTTTGCTAAAAAAAAAATTAATGAAAATTCATCAACATATTTCTTCTAACATACATGTTTTTGTATGCTATTTTGGCTAATATACATGTTTGTCAAAGGCATTTTGCCTACTATAATGCATTTTCAATGCCAGCCCCCCGCCAAAAAATATGCACTTTTATGCATACTTTACCCTAGCACATACATTTTTGTACACGTCATTTGGCTGGGAACTGCATTGCAAAATTCAGAGAAGTGCAAATTTTGAAGGATGGCTGCATTTCAGTTCACATTTTGTTCTGGAAAGTGAGACTTAGGAAGGCTCACCATTAAATGCAAACAGAATCAAATTTCTTACCCCATCCCTATTTTTGCACCAGCTACCCCCTCTCCTCATTCTAATACTTACCTAGATACCTCTCCACCAGCACACATCCTGCATGGATTTATAACTCTCCTTCACAAATCTTAGCCTACATGGGAAAGGGATTTGCTTATATTTTTTTGAGAAGATTAGGCAAGGAAAATGGATTTACCCAATATTAAACATGTCTCAAGTGAGTGTGCTTTTATGGATGTTGCAACCTGGATAGGTTGTGATAGTCATTGGGGTTTTGAACGTGTCTTTTTGCCTGAAGGGCTACATAGTTCCAGATGTTATACAGATTCCCCTTGTATGTCAAGGTGGCTTCTCCTCAGTCCCTTAGGCCTTCCTGCTCTTGGTCTAACAATTAACTCACCTGTTTGGAATGCTTCATCAGACTGGACCTCTTTAGTTCTGCCCAGTAGCTCGCAGATGTGCTTACTTGTCAGTTCCCTAAAATATTTTTTTCATGCGAAAGTTAATAGTCTATAGCCAATTAGTCCTTTGAAAAATCCTTATTTTATTTTCTAACATTGTGGTTCAGAAAAAGGGTACAGAACTTCCCCCAAATTATATTTTATATAGTGTGATTCAGTAAGTTCAAGCACACAAACAGTTCTGCATGCAGTTTTCTCTCCCCCCCTTTTTTTTTTTAGTGGGACACTCTGAGCAGGAACTGCACAGCAAATTGAGCCGATCGTGGGTCGTAATATGTTTGATTAGGTTTTGCTTTCCAATTTTGCAAATCTTTTCCATACAACTTTCTGATTTTAACGTACTGTTTGTTTCATGTATCATCTCTCATCTGCAAGGAAGTTTCAAAGTTACCACAAGAAGCAGTTGTCCTATTAAACCTCCAAAGCATTTTGTTAACCAACCGAGGTTGACAAAGATGTGTAGTGGCTATCTATGGCCACTCATATCCTTTTAAAAAACAAAACAAAACACAAAACCCTAAAACAATCTTAACTGGATTCCAGAAATAATTTTAGTGACCTTTCTTCTTAGACGGAATAACATGTAACCTTTCAAGAAATAGGGCTGGATCTAGACACATCATAGAAGCATTTCAGTTAAATGAAAACAAGGAAAGCAGGTAGAGAAAAACGGGACTCCACAGCACCATCTGGTGGCAAAATGGTATATTGCATATACAACACATATAAATCACTTTTTCTTTACCAATCTAGCTGAGTCCTAGGTCTCAGCTGCAACCTATCCTATTTTCATAGATGAAATAGCTCTCAACTACAACCCACCATATTCTCATAGAATGAAATGGGCCACAGCTGCAGTACACCATATTATCTTTGACTGCTTTCACATGGCAGTTTATTCCATTTTCATCATCATCATCATTTTAAATTTGTATACCATCTTTCATGATGATTCCCCGTTAATTTCCACATTATGCCTGTGAATTCTCACAATGTAAAAGCCACTTCCAGAACTATAGTGGAACATAGTACAGATACCACATATTTCCATAGTATTTGCAAACATCCTCCCCCCTCCCCAAGAAGCAAATAACATGGAAATGAGCACTAAACTTGCACTATATTCCACTATAGTTCTGGAAGTGGCTTTTACCTGTGTGGAAGCTCAAGTAAAATGCGGAACTTAACAGTTAGGGGAAAGATGCAAGAATGGAATAAACTGGCATGTGAATGCAGCCATAGAAAGCTGCCTTGTACCAAGTCAGGCACTTTGTACATCTTGCCCAATTCTGGGAGCAAGTGCAGTTCTTTCACATCACCTGCTATCTTATCTGACCCTTTTAACTGGACTGAGGGAAAGAGACCAAGTTGTACACATTTGGGAATAGATTCTTCTTTTTTTTCATGTTTTAAGCTCTCCTTCCAGCTCAGAGGTACTTCGGCCACAATTATAGAGGTGTGGCTCTCTTGTCCAATGGACCTCCTTTTCCTTAGTTGTACTTTCGGCTATATGGAACTTTTATTTGCTTGCCTCTGCCTCTGGTTAAACTAGCAAGACTGATAAAGCCCTGTCAATTGTATTCGTGTGTTGGTGTGTGTAGTTCTTCAGAGAAACGGGAATATGCACACTAGCATTGATGCACATAACAATAGTTTAGTTACTTAAAAAAGAGGTGGCGGTGCAAGGAGACAATGAAGGAAATGACATGAAGGGGGTAATGAGGAAAGAGAAGTTGAACACTGCCAGGCTGTCATCAACTACTATGTCATGGTGTGGTTTCAGCTTCCGAGTCTGAGCACATTAGGCTAGCCTCTGAGGCAGGAGGAAAGTCTTTGCTTGCAATAGCTGAATTGCTGTGCTCGCCTTTAAACTGGGAAAAGCTTAACTGGTGAATGGTGAGAGATTCCTGAGTGATCATTACACCGTTAAAATGCACCTACTTACAAAGACCGTTTTATAGCCCAAACGCCTTTGAATTCAACACAGAATGAAAACGGCAAAAGCAAGCACTTCTAGAGAGAAGAAAATTCCATTTTCTTATTTAGTGTCTCTATTTCTTAGCAAGATTTGGCACAAGACTGAGGCAGCTCAAGTGAACTAGGAAAGTGTGGCCACAAGAGAATTTTAATTTATTGATGGTTCTTGCCCTACTGTACATTCACTGCTGCTATTTGAGTGTAATGGATGAAGCAGATGTTTGACACTGCAGCACCTCTTCATAACTTCACTCTTCAAAAACAGTTTTACAAGTGCTTACTCGTCTTGGTTCCCATTCAGCACAGGAAACTGAGGTCATTGTGAAACATGAGGCCCAGGCAGGAGACTGAACTCATGTGCACTGCAGCTGGGCCTACATCGTCTAAGCACGTTAGCAATTTATGAAACAACCATAATTTTCAGCTTATGGACAAAGAAATAAAAGTGTTGACACCATTATTGTAACATCTGTGAAGGGAAAAAATATGAGTTCACTGCTAAGTGAACAAATGGTGCAAGAGTTATAAAGATTCTTTTATGCTTAATTGTATTCATTAACAGCAGTAATTATTTTTAACATGTGCAATTTCTTCAGCTTTGACCTCAACCTGAAAGGTTAGGAACTTACAATACAATGAGTTCTCTTTCTCTCTCCCATTACTTTGTTAGCATTGTTCTATACAACAAATTGGCAAGAGCAGATTACCTGTCTGATTTGCTTTTAGCAATTTCTGCATAGTTAGATTCATTTGATTTCTTTATGATTATCTTAACATACACTCTTCTTGGAAAGCTTCAGGTTTTTTCTCTCTTTGAGTCACTTAATAAGTCATTTTCTAGCTTACTGTAACAAAGATAAAGGTTCATTTATTCCCTCAGAAGCAGCCCTTTACTCTGAGAAACCAATTAATGCTCTGTTTTATTTATGCCCAATAGCTGGTTTTGCAAAATACTTTGGACTCAAAACTAACAATATATAAATCTCAGGAAGCAGATTAAGGAGCTTCTTACATGTTACGGTTTGGAATAAAATAGCCAGAGGCTTCCAAGGAGTAATATCCCCTTTAGGGTCAGTTCACGGTGCTGGATATTTCAATGTGATTATGAAGGAGGGAACACAGAAGTGTGGAGAGAAATTAGCATGAAGTGGCTTGCACAGGCAATTAGCTGGTAGCCATCACTATCATCACAGCTGCTATAGAAAGGATTACCAGGATGACTGCAGATTCACCACATACGCAGCTTGATTTACACTCAGTTAATGGGGAGTGGGGGTGGATTTCATTAGCATGAACTTTTCCTTAATTTATGAGTAAGTAACTATATATGTGCATTTTTGAGGAATGAATGGGTAGCGTCATATTGATCTCGGTCCAGCACATGGGCACCATTAAGGGTGGATAATTGCCATAGTCTCCTTTGTGAGTGGAAGCCCACATTCAATCTGCATCTTGTTGCGCAGCTCAGAGTCCCTAGCCCTGTGCAGACTTTGTGATGGAGGTGTGAGAATTGTACTTGCTGTTCCCCACTCTCCCATCCTTCATCATTCACCGGCACAGGCACAGTATAAAAGGTAAAGGGACCCCTGACCATTAGGTCCAGTCGTGACCAACTCTGGGGTTGCGGCGCTCATCTCGCTTTACTGGCAGAGGGAGCCGGCGTAGAGCTTCCGGGTCATGTGACCAGCATGATTAAGCCACTTCTGGCGAACCAGAGCAGCTCACGGAAATGCCGTTTACCTTCCCACCGGAGTGGTACCTATTTATCTACTTGCACTTTGACGTGTTTCGAACTGCTAGGTTGGCAGGAGCAGGGACCGAACGAGAGCTCACCCCGTCGCGGGGATTCGAACCGCTGACCTTCTGATCGGCAGGTCCTAGGCTCTGTGGTTTAACCCACAGCGCCACCCAGGTACAATATACATACTATTTTATGAACATAGGGCCCTCTCTGCATTATTGGGACGCCTAGAAAAGCTGTGGTCCCATACAAATGGACAGACTCGTATAATCACATGGGCTTTGAAGAGTGAATGGAGCTTAGATGTGTAGAGAACATTTCTTCTTCTCCATATATCTGCAATGGGTACTGTTGCAGATCACTCAGCTCCCACAGTTCAGCACTAATGACCAGCACCTCCTACAATCAACATAGCATACAATTTGGTCATGCCAGGAACTGTGCTAAATTCCTCATTGGAAATTACCTATTCAAAGAAGCCAAAGAAATCATAGGCGATAATACTCATCTTAACCAAAAAGAATATTCCCCTTGGGTCTGGTAGCTTTGATTTTTCCAGGATGTTGCTTCCAGTATCATGTCCCTATGCATTTATGACCTTTGAACTCATTGTCCCACTCTGCCATTTAATCCACTAGGCTGGGGGGAGCCAACATGGTGCCCTCAATATGTTGTAGTCCAGCTCCCATCATCCAACTGCATTGGCCACGCTGGCTGGAGTTGATGGGAGTTGGAATCCAACAACTTCTGGAGAGCTGCAAGCAGGGCTGGTGCTGTCATTAGGCCAACTAGGCAGCTGCTCAGGGTGCAGACCTCAGAAAGGTGCAGTACTGAAATTTGAGGGGCACAGTTATATACAGATTGGGTTTTTTATGTCTTATAAATGCCTGATAAAATTCTTCAAAATATAAAATGAAAGGGAAATATTGCCTTTTGGAAGTAATTCATACAAAGATAACTTTTTAAAAATTGAGCCCAGCCCTTTTTTTGGCGGGGAATTAGCCTTGCCCACGGCGCATAATAGACTGGCACCAGCACTAGCTGCAGGTTACCCACCGTTGCACTGGCTTGTGGCAAGCTGCATGATTTGCTTTTAAGTTGTCCATTACAGTACTGCGCTGAAAGGCATTGCTGCTAGAGCTGAACCAAAATTTGTCAGGAGACAATTTTCTGAGACCATTTCTGCAATCTTTTGTTTTTTTCTCCCTGCCAGCTCTAGAAATAGCAGTCCACTTTGCAGAATTTTCTCCAAATATTCTCAACCCCTTTTTTATCTTGTCAAGATGCCTTGATGCAACAAAGACGTGCTCAAAGGGCCAGTATGGCAGAAAAGCCATGGAATTCCCTTGCTCTAATTAGCAAAAATCTTTACCAGGTTACTTTTACCATCAGTTATTGGATGGTGCTATGTCACCTGGGCTAGGGGGACCTCTTTTTTTATTTATTTCAAAGAGGACGTGTTTTGGTGCCCACTGTGAGGACTATACCACTGCTGAGCAAGCAATGGTTTCGCAAGCCAATACGTACTGCTTATTACCCTCAGGAATATAGACCAGCAAATGAATGAGAAACACTTCCATAATGTCTATGATCTTCTTTTTTCTGAATTAGAAACAGATTGAAGCGAACTATTTTTATTCAAGTCCCAAGATTTGAGTGAGTCACTCTGAGTGTTATAAATTGGATATATGCTGAAGTGGGTTACCTGCCCGTTTGTGGAAATTGCCTTTGTTCTGCCCACCGCAGCAAATTTCATCAGATAATTAGCACTCGTTCTTTAGGCTTTCAGAATTTCTACAGTTCTCTCTGAGTGGGAGGTACAAGATTAGAAATATTCTGTGAGGTTACTGTTGCTACGGTAACCACTCCATTGGCATTCACGTACTTAACACCCCATCAGGAACAGCTAAATATGTTGTTTTTTTACAAATATGTATAAGAGGTACAAACACCAAATCATAAGACAAATGTAATGTGTGTAAGCCAAGGGGGTGGGGAGGGTTATTTCAAGAGCAGAAAGGATGTGAGCAGTCAGGTTTACTGGCATCCAACTTTCATATCTACTCCCAAGTAGATTCTCCATCTAAAAATATAACTTTGGGAAGTTCATCATGTGGTATTTAAAGGAGGAAGTAGAGGCAAATTTGTAAGGCAGATAATGTTCAGCAAAATATACACTCTAGGAATAGAATTTTGGCCTGGAAGGAAACACACAGACATACTCTGAGTTCTGTGAGCATGCTAGCAGACCTCTTTTTATATTAATGTCTGCCCCTTTGCAAACCAGTGGAGGTTTTTAGGGCAGGTAGGTCTCTGCCCCAACATCCTCAGCCAGGCCTTGCTCGCCTGCCTTTTTCCATTGCAAATGCTGCAGGTATGTGCTGTTTGCCAACCTCATCTTCCATGATGTTACATAGAGATGGGATCTATTGCCATCTGAAACAATATGAGAACCAAAACACACTCATCCTTCAAAATCAACACTTGTCCAAATTTTGTAATGCAGTTTCCCAAACAGTATTTACCAAAATCCCTATATTTAAAAATTAATTCATTAGTGAAAATAGCAAAGAAAAATGTGCCATGTTAGAAGTTGCTTACATAAATGTGTACATTATTCAAGATGGCTGACAATAATGTGTTCATCGAGAGAAATGCACACTACAATGCTCACAAATTGCTGCAGAAATGTGGAGAACTGAATCTGTGGAAAAATGAGAAACGGAAAGAACGGAAATGTACAGATTGTTTCATACCTAATGCCAGTAAATTACCACACAGGAGACAATTCTGAAGTGAGGAAATCATGGTTCTTTTGCAGTAAAAGACACATACATACCTCCTGTCTTCCCCCCCCCCCACCTCTCTGCCTTCAATATTAGGAATTTAAGCATTTAAAAAATAACAGCAAACTATATCACAGGTGGCAAAGAGGTTGAGAAGCATATTATCTGTCATCACTCCCCTTCAGGAGCCACCTTCAAGATTTTGTTTTAAACTACAATATCAGTCTAGTACTTATTAGCTGTGTATCAACCTCTTGCATAGTTTGAGAGAAGACAGTTGCAGCAACCAAAGTGAAAATAACTGGAGTAGAATGAGAGAAAACGGGGGGTAATGCTTGCATCTGATAATTATTTGCATATCATTAAAAAGAAGTTAAAATGGGCCCAGTAATGACCAGCCTACAGACTTCAGGCAAATTTAGCAGATCAAAGGAGGATCAAACATAATATCTAGCTACAATTACTTTAATACTTGTTTCTGATCCATCTGCTTGAGATCTGTGGGATCTTTGTTGGTGGAGAAATGTTGCAGCGTTCATTGCAATTTATACATTGTAACAGCTAAGAACCATTCCAGTTGTATTTTGGTGTTGGATCAAAATCCTGTTACACAGTGGAAGCAAGTCTCACAGAGCTCAATGGCACTTACTTCTGAGCAGACCTGCATACAATTGCATTGCGTTCTGAGGACTAAAATGCAGAAGTCCTGTGTTCTAGGCGTCCATTATGAGAAAAGAGCACAAGCTCTGCTCCCTATGACCTTCCATGGGTTCAAGAGATTCTGCAGGAGGGAAGTTTCTTGTGCCCATGGAGGCTTTTGCACATTCGTTAGAATTCCACTCCATGTGTCACATGTAAGAATATCACATATCACATGTAAGAAAGAAAGAGAGAGAGAAAGAAATGAACAGCCCAATCTTAGTTATGTTCACTCAGAAATTCCCATGATTTGCAGTGGGACTGCAATAAATATGTATGCTTAGGACCTCAGCCAAAGGTTAGGATTTTAACAAAACACTGAATGTTGTTTGCAAGTATCTTGTAGGCCATATTTTAGATACCCACATACACAAAAAATATACTGAAGTACAGTGGTTTGAAATGTTTTGAAAATCAATCCTGCTTGGTTGGAGAATATTGCAAAAGGAAACAAAACAAAACAAAGCAAGGTTTTACCCAACTTTCCTAGAAGTATACAGTTTATTTTTAGCACTGAACATTTGTTGTTTTTCCCTAAGGGGATGTAGAGTTTCATGACACTGTAGGAAGCGAAAAACTCAACTGACAGCCAAAGAACAAATTCCATGAACAAATTAAGAGATGCCAACTAGATGAAGGGCATTGGTTTGGCTCAAACTTCTAGTGGTTTGTATGCTGAGTTTTGCTTCTGAAAGAAGGAGTCTAATTGGGTTATTGGCCAAGGATTTACTTTGTGCAACCTCAGGGTTGCTCATTCCAAGACACAGACATGGCAAATATAAACTGAAAGCAGAAACTTGGGTTCTTCTGCAGTCATTAGACGAACTAGTGGCACAATGACAAACTTGCCTTGGCCACAATCCTTGAACTACTTGCTTGTGAATTCTCAGGGAACTTCACTGAGACTACTCAAATAGAAATGGTAGCAAGACTGCAATTACCGACAATAATTTAAGCATACAAGATTTGTTGAATGGGACAACCTTTCACAAATCATTATCTTGTTCTTTCAATAAATGAGAGGGGAAGAATGTCCAACTATTATTCAAACTTTTGACTGAAATTGATATCTATTCATGTATAGATATCGTGTGCGTGGGGGAGGGGAGGAATATAGATAAACCAAAATGTTGTCATATGATAATCTCTCCCTGCCCCTCCATCTCCTTCTCTTTCTCTTTCTCTCTGGGATGGTTTTTCTGAAAAGAAGCAAGAGGGCAAGCCGCCTTATATAATCCCACTTCAGCCACTGCCAAGATCATGCTTGTGTTTCAACATTTTAAACCAGTATGCATGAAAATGGGATGCTGGTCCAAAGTTTTATTTGAGCAATTAAAATATGCTGAAATGTATGGCACAGTCATGTATAAGAAAGAAGGAACTTGCATCCTTTTAAATATATCAAATATATTTTGCTGAATAAGTTCCCAGAAACATCATGTGGGGTAAGAGTACAATAAAATGTGTAATGGTCTTGAAATACACCCCCTCACACAATATTTCTTTCCCCCTTTTTCCTGCTTTAATCTGTTTGCCCAGCCAGTGGTTGCTGTTATGGTAACTGTGCAACTGATTCATCTTTTCTGGTGCTAGATCATTTTGCAGTGGTTGTTCGCAGTAGCAACCATGAAATGGGATTCCTGTCTGTAGGCATCTCACCACCTCCAATGCTATCAAAACCAGAGGCAATCTAGTGCCTGCCAAATAGATCACTAAACTGTTCTGGGTATTGTCTGTGAGAGACCACCTGTGTCTTCTTGTTTTGGTGTTAATAAAGTTTCACAGTAGGATGGTGGATGGCCAAAGGAAGTAGAACCGGAAGGTCTTTAAATCTGTTCAGTTTGCTACTGTTTGACTTTACTAGAAAAAGAAAAAAAGGTCTGAATGGACATGGAAAATAACTTTAAGTTAGGGTCCTTGTTTTATTCGATGTAACAATTTGTAATGTCTGTGAAAATATAAATGGAGCTGGGAAAACTGTTACTAAAATAAAAAGTTGTTATGAGCCATTTTGTACATTTAGAAAAATGAAATTGAATTAGCCCCAGATTTTAATCTTATATAGAAATAGTTGAGCAATATGCCCTCACTCTGAAAATTTGCAAATTACATGTTGTTTTTCCTGCTTGAGGAGTACAAATTGAAATGAGATGTTTTATAGCTTGACTAAGTTCTCTTGACAAAGGCTAATGTTTTACTATAAGTTATTGGTTTTAGTGCTTTATTTATTCAAAAGGAATACCAGAAATACCATCATCAGCAATACAAATTAATTGGCCATACACACAACTAAATATGGATTTATGTATTGAGGAGAATGACAATGCAAAATCACTGTCAAATAAGGACAAGTATGTCACTATCTTGTGGGGGGGGCAAGAGTCAAGTCATTGAGAACATTGAAATCAAATCAAAAGGCTCACTTTTTGTATGTGTTTCCTGAGAATGCTTGAAGAAAATATCAATGGCAGTCTCAAAGTACCTTCTTCTACCACCATCTCCTCCTCGGCTCTCCAGGGGTGTAGGGGAAATCACTGGCATTCCCAAGGCCCCAGAAGAACATGTTTTCATACTGGATATGGGAAGAAGCCCAAGAACCTTTGGTGAAAAACTGGCAATAGTTGAATCATTTCCATGATGGGAAAGGCTCTATGTGGGCATTGCCTTCTCCTTGAGGGATATGTCACAAATACTATCAGTTTCCTGTCAGGGATTTAGCCCTTCCTCAAGTTAGTTACTGGGCCCTTAGTGAACAGAGGAAGGGGAGATGGCAGTGCATGAAGGATTGAGGTGATCAAAAGTGTGCCTCTCATATGCTCCCAGCATTCTATTGTCAAGGTTCCCCTTCAGAATCTCTGGGTTATCTGACCTTGCCAGTTTCCTAACTTGCCATAGTGAAAAAGCTGGGCAAAACTATTCATAAGAACCTCCCATAGAAATTTGTGATGGACAACTCATTTCCACATTCCTCAACATTCTTCTTCTGACTGTGACAGTCTATAACACCTCAGAGAATGGGGACAGGGAAGAAACCCAAGACTACTGAGAGGAATAGACTCATGGATAACTCTGGTTCCTCCTCTTTGTTGAGAAACATTGCACGTTGTGATATTTCTAATCACAGACATGAAGTTACCTGAGGTGCCTCCTATGACATCGGGCTGCTGACACAAATATTTATTTGTAAAAGTAACCTCTAAACAATAATGTTTGAACTGACTTATGAGATTGGGAGGACACACTCTTCCTGATGAAAATGGGCCTACAGCTACAGTATGAGAACAGAGAAGAAATGCTTCATGGATTCTTTAACTCTGGAGTTAATCCAGCCTGTTTCAAGGAGAGGTTTCCCAGTCTGCTTCTGCTAACAGTTATTATTCATAACATAAGACCAGCCTTTACAATTGCAGCAACATTGCCAACATTTTGAATGAATATGGCAATGATTTATGTCAATTAAATATCACGCCAATGCACTTGTGAACTTATATCGATAACAAGCACTTCTCCTTTTAGGCAAAACTATGTGGATGTGCAAGGGAAAAAATGCTCTCGGGCTGGTCCTCTGAAATTCTAGTAAGTTTCATCCCTGCCTTGAATAACTTTTTTTTTTAATGCACCATAGTTTATTGGATTTTGGATACTTTTCTTTGCTCTGTGTCTAATACATGTGCCTAGCTTTTATCTCAATGCTTAGCAGTTATCAAGCATGACAGGTAAGAGGATCTTCTGGATACTTAAAAAAAATCAGCCTCCATACACATACAAACACACAAGACTTAGGAAAGCATACCGTAATTCCTTTTCTTTCAGCTTCAAGTCCAGACTCCAGTTTACATAGAGATAATTGGCTAACAGAACAGCAGGTAGTCAACCATTGAACTTATTAATGGAGTTGTTCTTTACCTAGAGATCAATGTCAAAATTCTTCTTTGAGGCTAAGCTTTTATAGCCAATACAATATTCCCAATAGGTTTTTGCCTCAACAAAATTCTCAGTTCATGTACATCAACATAGTTCTATTAACTTCCACAGAGACACACAAATTTGCACCACCTGACACAATCTAGTGTTCTGCCTTCAAAGTGCTTTCCATTAGATTTGCAAGGAGAAAACAAACTATTCAAAAACCCCAGCTATTTGTTCGATAAAGAGGAATGTATATGTATTATATATTGAACTGGGAGAGATATAAATACTTAATGACTTAAGCTCTGCAGAAATTGTGCAATATTTTTGTACGCCATGACTAGTTTGTAAATACTGCTCTTACAAAGATGCAAATATATGCAATAAAAAGTTCATAGGGGAAAATAAATGAGGTCATAGCTAGTTGTACTCTTTTGCTTACCTTTATCAATGGGGTGCAGTTAGTAGAAAGAAAGGCAGAGAGGCAAAGGAGGAGAGACCATAGAAGATCTGAAGACTAGGAAACGGTTGCTTTCCATTAATATATGTGATAAAAAATGACTTAATCAGTCAATTTGTTTTGCTGAAAGCTTATTTAATCCATGCATCATTTTAAATAGTTGTATATAATTGAGGTATTAGCAATTATTATTATTTCAATTTATTAGGCATGTGACACATAAGACTGCGAGTTACAAAATCTAAAAGCGGGAAGAATGGGATAAAAGCAGGGGTGGATGGGAATAATGCATTGCAATTTAAAAATACAGTAACTTATAAAACAAACCCAAGAAAATAGCAGTAAAAATTCCAGCAGCAAAAAACTTACCATTTATGACAGCAAAATCATCCTAATGCACCAAAAGGTACATTTTTATCTGGCACTGAAGGGATGCTCGTGCCAGACAGACCTCAGTGTGGAGAGCATTCAAAACATGGGAAGCCACAACTGAAGAGGCCCTTGCCCTCACCCTCCGAACCTCTCTCAAAGGAGGCACCCAAAAGAGAGCCACAGATGGGAGATTGAATGGTCTGAGAGAAGCACTCCAAAAGATGATGGAGTCCTGCTTCAAGGTGTGAATGTTGGATTCTGTGCAGGCCCACGTGATCCAGGATATGTTCTCCAGAAGGGGGTACCTCCAGTAAAACTAGTTTTGAGAGACAAAAGAGCTACTATAAGGGAAGAAGGATTTAATCTATTCTACCATATTGTGTGCTAAAGTTGGGGGACACAAAATAGGGGACTGCCCACTGCTCTTTGCTAGCCCTTGAAGTTACCCCAGTTCCCAGCATCCTCAGTGACATTTTGAGGGGTCCTGGAGAATAGCTCTTGAGTCATGTGTTGCTTCATTGGTGCCCCAAACAATACTGCTGCCCCAGAGATTCTTTGAATTGTTTGCGCTGTTGGGACAGCCCTGATTAGATTAGCCTAGTGATATCTTTCCCACGTCCTTAAATCTATTGGGTTTATTTCTGCAGTGCATTTAAGAGTCCTTTATATGATACTTTAAATATACTGGTACTTGACGTGGAGCTCAATAGCTTGTTTCCTTAAATTATTTTAACCTTAATAATTTAGAGAAGGGTGGTCCCCCCCTTTTTTAAAAAAAGAGAGTTTGCTATAAAAAGTCCTTTTAGCACAGTTCTGCTAGAGAGTCTTATTA
This sequence comes from Podarcis bocagei, assembly GCF_964188305.1. Classification (NCBI taxonomy): domain Eukaryota; kingdom Metazoa; phylum Chordata; class Lepidosauria; order Squamata; family Lacertidae; genus Podarcis; species Podarcis bocagei. The sequence goes on from NC_138128.1 coordinate 61,321,047, forward strand.
ATTTGACACACATAAAAATGTAACGCTCCTTTACCTGAGGCAAACTTTTGGCAGGTCAGACACAACCCTTCATGGCAAGCACAGAGAAAAACAAAGAGTGAGAGAGAAAGAGAAAGAGGAGAAAATGGACTGTCCAAGCCGAGACAGGCACAAAGAACTCATTTGTTCAGCATTCATGTCAAGAGCCAGAAGGCATCTCTTTCACCTTTGGCTTTTCATGGCCACCACTATGTAGCGATGATGCCTAGGGGAATGGCATTTGCAGGGCAGAAGAAAATGGGAAATCTAGAGTCTTTCCCAGAATACCACCTTGCAAAACTGTGACAAGTTGCAGGCAGCTCCATATACATATATATTTGTTGTTGTTTAGTCGTGTCCGACTCTTCGTGACCCCATGACCAGAGCACGCCAGGCACTCCTGTCTTCCACTGCCTTCCGCAGTTTGGTCAGACTCATGTTAGTAGCTTCGAGAACACTGTTCAACCATCTTGTCCTCTGTCGTCCCCTTCTCCTTGTGCCCTCCATCTTTCCCAGCATCAGGGTCTTTTCCAGGGAGTCTTCTCTTCTTATGAGGTGGCCAAAGTATTGGAGCCTCAGCTTCATGATCTGTCCTTCCAGTGAGCACTCAGGGCTGATTTCCTTAAGAATGGAGAGGTATGATCTCCTTGCAGTCCATGGGACTCTCAAGAGTCTCCTCCAGCACCATAATTCAAAAGCATAAATTCTTCGGTGATCAGTCTTCTTTATGGTCCAGCTCTCACTTCCATACATAACTACTGGGGAAACCATAGCTTTAACTATACGGACCTTTGTTGGCAAGGTAATGTCTCTGCTTTTTAAGATGCCGTCTAGGTTTGTCATTGCTTTTCTCCCAAGTAGCAGGCGTCTTTTAATTTCATGGCTGCTGTCACCATCTGCAGTGATCATGGAGCCCAAGACTATATATATATATATATATATATATATATATATATATATATATATATATAATCAAGACTAAAATTGCTTACTCCATTGGAACCATCATCCATGTTGTTGGGTATACTTATGGGTAAGAGCTTTGAAGGACAAGACCTTCCTACTACAGTAATCCACCTCAGCCACGTTCAGAGGCACTGAACTCCTGCATGCTATAATGTGTTAAAAAGTCTTACAGTCCTTACCTGGGAGTAAGGGTGGGAAGATCTGTCAGTTTCTCATTTTTTCAGTGTTAAATTCAGTGTTCCACATCTCAGCAGTGATTTGTACTTTGTAAAAGAAAATCCTTAGGAAAATTCATCAGCATTTTCGTGTGAAGTTTTGCACAGTAATTTCCCCAAATGAAATGCTTTTCTTTGTTTTTTCTTTCACTAATAGTTGCATTTGTATGCACACTTTAACCAAGTATATGCATGTTGTGAACATTACCTGGCTGCAGATCTGCATTGCAAAATTCAGAGAAGTGCAAGTTTCCAAGGATTGCTGTGTTTTGGTTTTCACATTATTCCAGAGAGTGTGAATCTTGTACATTTGCATTCACATGTAGATTGAATCAAATTTCTCCTCCCACCCTACCTGGGAGAAAGCTCGCTGAAGTAAGTAGGACTTACTTCAGAGTAGACATGAATAGACATGTACTGTCAAACAGCTTTTCTTTTTATCTTACATAAAATCCTTGAGCTTTGTGCAGAACATGCTTTCTCTTCTCAATGGAATGTGGAATTTAATTCCACATGGGCAATAGAGGAATTTAAATAGACCTAACAATAGTTTGACACGAAATTAGATGCCTACTTAAATTGGCTTAGCTACCAAGGGAAAGGGGGCTCTCTATTTCAATGTTTTCCCCATAGTTACCCAGAACAAAGAAGAAATCAAAATGTACTGGGTGAGAAGAAGGTAGAAGATGAAGAAGAGAAACACTGAAAACAGAGAAAGTCAGAAAAATGGGTGCAATGCATCCTGGGATTATGTTTGTCACAAAGCAGTTACTAACGTAATTTACCAATTTATTGCTCTGCATGTTTACATGGCAGTACATCCCACTTTATCCAGTGGGATTTACTTATGAGTAAGTGTATAGGATTGCAATCTCAATTTACAACCCTTCTGCTACCCTGCAACTTAAAAGTATTCATCCCACAATGCTGTCCAAAGTTCATTGGGATTGGGCACCAACTATGACACAAACCAGTTAAGCGGGCCAGCTTCTGAGAGGTCATGCAACTATTTTGATTGTCATTTGAAAGGGGGGGTTGATCTCATCAGAAGCAGCACAAACTCTTATTGCCAAGTCCATGTGAGATGTACTCAAATCCCACATTATGGTCACAAGTACCTGGGATGCTCCCTTTGCTTCTCTGCCCCCCCCTCAAAAAAAACACCCTACTCTGTTTATTCATTACTTCCAAACAGTTTGGGTGGCATTCTCCAAAATGTCCCACCGAAAGCTGGAGACATAGAATCATAGAATCATAGAGTTGGAATAGACCACAAGGGCCATCGAATCCAACCCCCTGCCAAGCAGGAAACACCATCAGAGCACTCATGACATATGGTTGTCAAGCCTCTGCTTAAAGACCTCCAAAGTAGGAGACTCCACCACACTCCTTGGCAGCAAATTCCACTGTCGAACAGCTCTTACTGTCAGGAAGTTCTTCCTAATGTTTAGGTGGAATCTTTTTTCTTGTAGTTTGGATCCATTGCTCCGTGTCTGCTTCTCTGGAGCAGCAGAAAACAACCTTTCTCCCTCCTATATATGACATCCTTTTATATATTTGAACATGGCTATCATATCACCCTTTAACCTCCTCTTCTCCAGGTTAAACATGCCCAGCTCCCTTAGCCGTTCCTCATGAGGCATCGTTTCCAGGCCTTTGGCCATTTTGGTTGCCCTCCTCTGGACACATTCCAGTTTGTCAGTGTCCTTCTTAAACTGTGGTGCCCAGAAGTGGACACAGTACTCCAGGTGAGGTCTGACCAGAGCAGAATACAGTGGCACTATTACTTCCCTTGACCTAGATGCTATACTCCTATTGATGCAGCCCAGAATTGCATTGGCTTTTTTAGCTGCCGCATCACACTGTTGGCTCATGTCAAGTTTGTGGTCAACCAAGACTCCTAGATCCTTTTCACATGTACTGCTCTCAAGCCAGGTGTCACCCATCTTGTATTTGTGCCTCTCATTTTTTTTTGCCCAAGTGCAATACTTTACATTTCTCCCTGTTAAAGTTCATCTTGTTTGTTTTGGCCCAGTTCTCTAATCTGTCAAGGTCGTTTTGAAGTGTGATCCTGTCCTCTGGGGTGTTAGCCACCCCTCCCAATTTGGTGTCATCTGCAAATTTGATCAGGATGCCCTTGAGTCCATCATCCATGTTGTTGATAAAGATGTTGAATAAGACCGGGCCCAAGACAGAACCCTGTGGCACCCCACTAGTCACGCTTCTCCAGGATGAAGAGGAACCATTGATGAGCACCCTTTGGGTTCGGTCAGTCAGCCAGTTACAAATCCACTGAGTGGTAGCATAGTCAAGACCGCATTTTACCAGCTTCTTTACAAGAATATCATGGGGCACCTTGTCGAATGCCTTGCTGAAATCAAGGTAGGCTACATCCACTGCGTTCCCTTCATCTACCAGGCTTGTAATTCTGTCAAAAAACAAGATCAGGTTAGTCTGACATGACTTATTTTTCAGAAATCCATGCTGACTATTGGTGATCACAGCATTCCTTTCTAGGTGCTCACAGACTGTTTTCTTAATGATCTGCTCCAGAATCTTCCCTGGTATTGATGTCAGACTGACTGGGCGATAATTATTTGGGTCCTCTCTTTTCCCCTTTTTGAAAATAGGGACAACATTTGCCCTCCTCCAGTCTGCCGGGACTTCGCCTGTTCTCCAGGTATTCTCAAAGATGACTGCCAGTGGTTCTGAGATCACATCTGCCAGTTCTTTTAATACTCTTGGATGCAGTTCATCTGGCCCTGGAGACTTGAATACATCTAAACTAGCCAAGTATTCTTGTACTATCTCCTTAGTTATTCTGGGCTGTGTTTCCTCTGCTGAATCATTTGCTCCAAATTCTTCAGGTCGGGCATTGTTTTCTTTATCGGAGAAGACTGAGGCAAAGAAGGCATTGAGGAGTTCAGCCCTTTCTGTGTCCTCTGTTTGCATTTCACCATCTTCTCCTCTGAGTGACCCCACTGTTTCTTTGTTCTTCCTTTTGCTACGGACATACCCATAAAAGCCTTTTTTGTTGCTTTTAACCTCTCTAGCAAGCCTGAGTTCATTCTGTGCTTTAGCTTTTCTGACTTTGTGTCTACATGTGCTGGCTATTTGTTTGAATTCCTCTTTGGTGGTTTCCCCCCTTTTCCATTTTTTGTACACATCCTTTTTTAATCTTAACTCAGTTAAAAGTTCTTTAGATAGCCATCCTGGTTTCTTTAGGCACCTTCCATGTTTCCATCTCATTGGTATTGCCTGAAGTTGTGCTTTTGCTATCTCCCTCTTAACAAACTCCCAGCCATCATGAACTCCCTTTCCCTTTAGTATTACTGTCCATGGGATCTCACCCAGCACTTCCCTAAGTTTTATGAAGTCGGCTCTCTTAAAGTCAAGAAATTGAGTCCTAGTATGCTTGGCTGCTCCTTTCCGCTGTATAGTAAACTTCAGAAGAGCATGATCACTGGCGCCTAATGATCCTTCCACTTCTACCCCACTAACCAGGTCATCAACATTGGTTAGGACCAGATCTAAAATGGCTGTTCCTCTTGTTGCTTCTCCCACTTTCTGGACAATGAAGTTGTCTGCAAGGCCAGTGAGGAATCTGTTTGACCTTATGCTCTTGGCTGAGTTTGACATCCAACAAATATCCAGGTAATTGAAGTCCCCCATTACTACTATCTCCCTTCCTTTTGCATGCTTGGCCATCTGTTCCAGGAAGGCATCATCTATGTCCTCCGTTTGACTTGGGGATCTATAGTAAACTCCCACAATGAGGTCTCTGTTATTCTTCTCTCCCTTAATTTTGACCCAAATGCTCTCACTTTGGCTTTGATGTTCTAAATCTTGGATCTCTTCACAGGTATACACATCCCTGACATATAACGCCACTCCTCCTCCTTTCTTGACTGGTCTGTTTCTCTGAAATAGATTGTATCCCTCCATTATTACATTCCAATAGTGGGACTTATCCCACCAGGTTTCAGTGATGCCTATTATGTCATATTTAGTTTGCTGTACCAAGAGCTCAAGCTCATCTTGTTTATTTCCCATGCTTTGCGCATTAGTGTACAGACATTGAAGTCCATTAATCATTCCCCCGTGTCTCTTATTTAAGGATTTTTTCCTCCCACCACTAGGTCTGCGTGCTGTTTGCTCCTTTTGGTCTATGACATTTGGATGATCATCTTCATCAATTGATAGACTCCTACCTTCAGGAGCACTGTCTCCCTCCCCCATATTAGTCAGTTTAAAGCCCTCCTGATGAGGTTTCTGAGATTTTTGGCGAAAACATTCCTCCCAACCATTGTGAGGTGCAGCCCATCGCTTGCCAGAAGTCCATCTTCAAGAAACTGCAGTCCGTGATCTAAGAATCCAAACTGTTCCTGTTTACACCATTTGCGAAGCTAGCTGTTCACTTCCACTATTTTTTCCTCTCTCCCTGGGCCACGTTGTTCAACTGGGAGGACAGATGAGATGACAATTTGTGCATTTAATTGCTTCAATTTCCTGCCCAGAGCCTCATAGTCTCTTTTGATCTCTGGAGGCTATTGCTTGCAGTGTCACTGGTTCCCACATGAACCAAGAGGAAGGGGTATTTGTCAGTGGGTTTTATGATTCCTTGCAGTCGTTCAGTTACATCTTGGATCTTAGCCCCGGGGAGACAGCACACCTCCCGAGACATCTTATCAGAAGAAGAAGAAGAAGAGTTTGGATTTGATATCCCGCCTTTCACTCCCTTTTTGTTTATCAGGCCCACAGATCACTGCTTCTGTTCCCCTCAGTAGGGAATCCCCCATCACCACTACACGCCTCCTCTTAGGTTTGGTCGGGGTTCTTCCCTGAGCTGTCCGTTCCAAGGTCGCCTGCACATTCCCTGAGGACTGACTTTGCTGCTCGTCTTCATATACCTGATTGACTGTAATGAGGGAGAGATCCTCAAATGGAGTCTGTTCTTTGTCTTCCATGCTAGGGGAGAGGACTTCAAACATCTTTGGTACCATCCCATTGAACTTATCTATCTATACAAATTTAAGTGAAAGAACATAAAACAGAAGAGTTGTGGTTTTCTCTTAACATAGACTAGGTGAGAACAAATATTCTACCATTTCAAACCATAGGCAAGCTAGATATGGGGGAGGGAGCACACACATGCAGCTTTCATTGGCACAGTAAAATGGGAATGGCAACCTGATAGTGTGGCAGTGTTCTAGGCACTACCGCAAAAGCAGCCAATAAAAGATGCTATTTTATCTCTCTTTCCTCCCCAACCCAGTAAACTGTCTAATAGCATGTTGGCACCAGCCCCTCAAACAACCGCTGAAAAAAATCCACACAGATTGGAACTGTTTTCAAATGTGAACTTTATCTGGCACACTGAGTAGCTTATGAGTAGCCTGCAAACATTCTGATTTTACTTAAATGGCACCACTGAATAATAGCTCAAATGCTGGTGATGTTTTATGTATATGTGTGTTTTCAGAAATAATAAACACCCAGGCTTGGAATGGCATCATTTTCAGATACAAAGGCATTTCAAATGTTACGATAGATGGAAACATATTTCACATATTAGCATTTGAAACTCTGTACAAGTGCAGCATAAGCAAGCAGTATAATGAGCAATCATTACTAATCTGTTTACACTCTCATTTTCCTCCCTTTCCCCCTTTAACACACATAGTCTCTGAAAAGTGTATGCTGATTTCTCCTGAAACATCTGAAATTTTGTTTTCTATCTGTGTTTCAGAAGTGACACACACAAAAATTTATCTTTCAGCTGAACTAATCTCTGATAAATGAATATCATTTTTCATATAAATTTGTTTGGGAAAACTTGAAACTGCAGCAGAACCTATTGATTTCATTATTTGTATTAAGTTTTAGAAATCCTACAGCTGTTTGCTGTCAAAAGTTTAAATCTGCTGTCTACTGCATAGTTAATACACAGTTCACCTGGTGACTCGATAATGTATATATTCATGATCATACAACATATGTTCCCAGGAATATGCAGCATAATAGCAACAGAAGGGGTAACAATTAGCAGTTCTGTTTGCCCGTGTGTGTATAACTTGGAATATATATATTCATTCCAAGTTTAAAGTTTTTCCTGGGTTTCTTCCAAGAAGCTTTGTTCCTGGTTCCTTGACCTTTTTGGAGTTTAGAATCAATGAACCACATTGCCTTCCAAAAGTGTCAAGCACAGAATAAAAAATTGCATCACATCATTTTTCATTGTGGCCAGATGAGGTCTGAGTGAAGGAACAAGGAACAGGAAAGCAGGAACATCTGAAAAATTGACTATGCAAGCTGGAATGTGATTCCTCTGTAAGGGGCAGCTTTCCCTTTTGCCAGAAAAGGCAGCTTGTAGACAGATCTGGGTCTTAGCCTGCCACCCCAAGGGCCCCAATGTCAAGAAATAGTGATAGAACACTGCTCATTTATGCAACATCTGTAACACATATAGCAAATTATTAATAGCTCAATATGCCAATCTGCCACTGTGCATTCTGACATGGTGGGGACCAAGAGGATGGAAGTTCTGTAGCACAGATGTGAAAATAGCAGTGACTATATGGAAATTAAACTCAGACATTCTTGAGTTTCTCTGTTGCCATATCGGTAGACCAGTAGCTCTTTTGGAAATAGTTTTCAAGTACCTATCAAGAAGTGAAATGATCTATTTTTCTTCATCTGCAATATTTATGTCATATGGTTGAATATAATGTGCACCCTTGGATAGATTGTGTTGAAATATTATTATTAAGAGCATAAAATGGTTTCTTTATTAATTAAAGGGCAAGTTTTTCTAGTGAAAAAGAAATAAACATAGTGTGCTTTTCTCTGGTGTGTTTTTTTTGTTCACCTGTTTCTGCTTTTATAATTGATAGTAATATTTTTGAGTGTCTGGAATGAGCTACTTCAGCTGAAAGAAGTTCACTAGCTCAGAAATCTCTGAACTACACCTGGGTGAAATCATGGTAAATTAGGTCCATTTGAGGGTACAACTTTGAACAGTGGTGCCTTAATGCAGAATGTAGATGGTATGAAGAGGCATGGAAGAGGGGAAATAAAGGATGTTTCTTAATTGTGATAGAAGGCTGATTCACACACGTACTCATTGCAGCATTCAGTAGTGTGGATTTGTAAATTGCCACCACTGAAAAGTATTTGTGCTTTGCAGTGATGTCAGATGATGGGTAAGCAGCATTTGGGATGTCCTACCTGTGGTTTCACATGCATGAATTATCGTATGATGTTGTGAACAGTGAATGATGAGTGAATGAACCTAGTATTGATGTGGACTTTACCACAGGCATGAAAGCAATGTGCTCTCCCCATGTGAACAGTGTAACATTAGAGTAGAGAAGTCATGCAACATCATGGCTCCTCTTACCATTTTCCTTTTCACAGGAAAAAAGGGGCAAGTCGCTCATCTAGTCCATAATGCCACCAGCCTAATTCAGCAGGGCTGTTCTTAGCTTATGTTGTCGTGAAGAAGAAGTGCAACAGGGTCTGAAGTTTAGATATAAGAACTAAAATATGATTGTTTCCCTTTGTGTAATTTATTGTCACATAGGCAAAGGGTTTCCAGAGTGGCTTACACACACAAAAGAAGAAGCACACAATAAAAATCATAAATGCAATACAGTAATAAAAGAGCAGAACAAGAAAAGCAGATATTAAAGCCAGGGATATGTCAGTTTGAAAGCATTTGTTAAAACAGTACTCATAGAGCCTGAGCAAATAAATAAAAAAAGTAAACAAGGCCAGGTCGAGGTGAGCCTCCCTGTGGAGTGTATTTGAAAGATAAGATGCCTCAGATAACCCAGTCCCAAGTTGTTTAGGACTTTGTCAGTCAATAACAGAAGCTTAAATGCCTGGTAGAAAACTGGCAGCCAAGGCAGTTGTTTTAAGAGAGATGTCAAGTACCCATGATAGATAGCGCCACTCAGTAACCTAACCTCTGCACCCTGCATCTTCCAAACTATCCACCACTAAGGGTATCCCATAGAGAGCATTACAGTAATCCAGTCTTGAGGTTCACGATACATGGGTCAGTGTGGCTAGGTTATCTGCGTCCAGGAAAATCAGTAGGTGAGGCCCTCCTGGTCACTTCAGCCACTCAGGCCTCCACTGAAAATAATGGATCTATTAGCAGCCCCAGCCTACCCACCTGGTCCTTTAGAGTAAGTGCAACCCTATCCAGAGCAGATATATTACCCAAATAAATGCAGATATAAAATAAAACAGCTAAGTCACATATGAATCATGGTTTCGATTCAATGGTGCCAAGAGCAAGTGGAAAGGCTTGTGCAAAGGGTGAGAGGTGTCTCCCATTTCCCCTGACTTCAGATGTCCCCTGTGACATATCCCAACCACTCCTGAGAGTTTTCCAAAGGATACTTTGTAGAGTGGTGGTGTGTTGTACTATGCTGCAACAATGTAAAGGTCCCATCCCACAGCTGGAATTCTGTTCACAGTTGTTGGGATCTTGCCCAGTATCCTCACATAAACTCTAAAGTCTAATGCTGTCAACCTTTGTTCAAGTAAGAAAGAGGAGGGACAGCTTGTTCTTTTCATGCTCTTAAATAAAAAGAAAAGTATTCTTGTGAAGTATGTTACTCCCCTTTGTGGGTGCCTATTCCATGACTAGAGTATTTTAGCACTAGAGACAAACAAAGGAAATGCAGAATTTACACCACCTAGCCAAATAATAGATTTGCATCCCCCTCACAACACTGAGTGGGGTATGTAGGTTTGTTATATTTTATTCAAAAATGCAAGGTTGATTGTTGCTCTGCACAGTGATGTTTAATCAACAAAACAAGGATGTGGTGGTGGCTCTGTTACTAACTGCAAAATCCTGAGAGTGTTTCTCGGGTTGTCATCTATCTACGACACGGTTGGGAAACCTGTCGTCCTCCAGCCAGAATTGACAACGATCAGGGATGATGGGAGTTGTAGTCCAACAATATCTAGAGGGCCATTGGATCCTAATTCCCACATGATCAGGAAGCTCTACTCTTTAAAGTCCCATGGCCACTGGTGGTGGAGGAGGAGGGGAAGTAGAACTAAAAAGGAACGAAAAAGGAGCTGTTGCAATCTCTCTTAAAGGTAAAAACATCCACTTTAAAAAGCCTAAGAGAAAATAGCCAAATGGTATCCTTTGGCTTTTACAGGCAAATATGCACTCTGTACCCTTGATTTAGTGGCAATGTCTGCAGAATCAGGACCCTGTAGATATGGATCAGTATGAAGTTTGCTGTAGCTGTTCTTTTATGAGTGGAAATAAATAATTTGCTCTTGCCCATATTTCATTTATCATTTATGTTCTTGGCTCTGCATTTGCCCAAATCCTATACACATGTCCTTAAATGCCTGCAGATATCTCAGGTTCCCCCTCCCCTCTCAGGTACAATCCAATGTCTGTTTTCAATTAAGTGGTGGGGGACGATTTTTATTTTTTTAAATGTGTTTCTTTTCAAACCCTAAGTCTTTCTGGCAAGGCTGAAAATCATTACAGTAGAGTACAGCCAAAATATCTTAACCCTCCCAAGTTTTCAGTTTCTCAGGGAATGTTGTGTGGACAAGTTGGGTATGATGTGCAGATGCTAAGAATGAAGGGAAATATTGAGGAAGAATTATATGTCTTGTGACAATCCTGCCTTATTCAGCGGGGGCCCCAAGTACAGAGAGTGCATGACCCAGAAGAGAGGCAGTGTGCATCCATTTCGATGGTTACCTGGCAGTGTAGAGCACGGGTAGTTGTTTCAGGTTTGATCTTTCACTGCCTAAGGCAAGAGAAATTTAAACAAGAAGCTGCTTTGTGAAAAGCATTTTCCCAAGTAGGCTTTCCATACAGCCAATGTCACATTTAAAAGGTACAACCTTATACAGCCTTAACTCACCGACCTGGTCGACAAACTACTGACATGCTAAAGCTGCATGCATTAAAATGCAAACCAAGTCAAATCTCCACCCCATTACTAACACAGGTGGAGCTGGAGCAACCAATTTTTGTATGAGAAATGAAGGGAATGGATTTACTATATTAAATTTCAAATGCTCATTAACTCATGGGCATTGTGTGGGTCCACCTCCACATCTTAATTCCTGCGCATATGGAATTCTTCCATGTAGTTATTAGGATCGTCTAAATGAAAAGCAAATAAATACATTTTTAGCGCGATGAGAAGGGTCTCAATTTCTGTTCATAGCCTCCATTTCACGTTATCACACAGACCTTGTAAATGAAAGCAGGCCTGTATCACTGGTCCCAGCCTCAGTGTCACCCATTCCACTGGCCTTGCCCCATCAGTGCCTGAATAATAAGTACAAACACCAATAAAGGGGCACTCACATGCAAATTAAGCCAAATGATCTAGGAATTCTATGAAATTCAGGCATCTGAACCACTGGAGGTCCCTATCAAAAGGAGCACATAATGACTCCCAGTCATGCACATGTGGAGGAACATGACCCACAATAGGGCCCTGCTCCCTTACCCACATCTTTATTATTAATTTATTAACCAACCACTATAAAACCATCCGTGCACTGCTCTGGTTCGCCAGAAGCAGCTTAATCATACTGGCCACGTGACCCGGAAGCTGTCTGCGGACAAACGCCGGCTCCCTCGGCCTATAGAGCGAGATAAGCGCACAACCCCAGAGTCGTCCGCGACTGGACCTAACGCTCAGGGGTACCTTTACCTTTATACAACCATCTTAAGCAAAAGGAGGTCCCTACGTCGCGCTTCCAAATAGATACCCCCAACGCCTAACCTTGCCACGCTGCTGATTGGCTAAAGGCCAGTGGCATAACTGGAACCACCGGCTTGGAGCGGGGCAAGCCCCACCCACAAGCCAGTTAGGGACGAGTTTCAGGGCCTAGCACAACATGGACCCTCTGTTAGGAGGATCCAACTTGTACAATAAAAACCAAACACACGAGAGAGAGAGAGAGAGAGAGAGAGAGAGAGAGAGAGAGAGAGAACGCAAAACAGACAGTCATAGCAAAGAACATATGTACCATGCACGTGTGAATCACATGTGAAAAGTGACAGGAAGCACTCAGAAGCCACCCCCCTCAGCATCCAGCCAATTGCAAGCCAAATTGATCCAGCCCATACATTAGCATGCCAGAAGCTAGATCATGTGGATGGGTCTTATCTGAATAAGAGTATCGGGCTCACAAGTGTCCTCTCTGTAAGACTGAACAGAATATTACTTTAGGGACATATGGTTATGTCAGATATTCATAGAACAATGCAGCCATATGACTGCAGTGGAACTGATTGGGAGAGACATGTGAGGAACTTGGTTGTCTCTGTCAATTAGGACTGGTTGTTACTAGTCTGGATGGCATATGGTACATTCTAACAGGCAGCACTTTTCTAACAGGCATTTGTCATTCACGAAGCAAGAACAAACGACAACCTGAGGCTGTTGTATACAATCCCCTAATAAAATAATGAAGCCCCTAGTAACACACTGATACCTCAAATTGTTTGTGGAAGTGGCATGGTTTGTAGCACAAACTTAAAGGCATCGTTTCCAGGAGCAGCCTTGCGAAAGACTCCTGAACGGAGAAGAGAAGAGAACTGGGAATCTGCGCTGCTGAACAAGATCGAGTGTTCTATTACTGAACTTTATGGCTACATATAAAAATATACATGCTTCCAGCAGTCATCTATTCATCTAACAAAGCTACTAATAAACGTGTCAGAGCTTTAAATTACAAAAAGTAAAGATTCTGATTTTTCACTTGTAAGGATTTTACAAGCATGGTAACGGATGCATTTACCCTAATCTGAGCACAAAAAAACATTCCGCATGCCCCCATCTTAAGCCGATAGAATATTAAGCCACAAATGTGTTGCAAAAGGATTGGAAAATTCCTTCTGTAATCGCTCGGTGAATAAATGCATCCTCAAAACAGAGAACTGGAAGTCAATGCTCTTTGCTTTTGTAAAGGTTTCCGTAAATAGAGTGTAGAAGATTTATGCCATGTTGCAACGATGAACCATTCTGACTTATTGGCTTCCATATGATTGTAGGAGGAGGAGGCCACACAAGATACTTAAGGCGAGGTTTTGTATTGGTCCTGCTGCAAACACAAACCTTCCACAGTGCTAAATAACTTCGATAGGAGTCTTTCTCCCGGCTATTTTTTTGTTCTTAACTTTCCCATACGAAGAGCCAGGTAAATGTAGCATGACGAGCCAGTTTAAGCCAATTTCAAAGTTATTTGAGTAATTGGTTATTAAGATAACACTCTCAAATTTCAATTCAGCAATTATCCTCTTAAAAATACAGAATGTAAGTATAGGAAGAAAAGATTGTGCATTAAAGCTACAAGGTCCCCTTTCCTCAAAAAAGAAAAAAAGAGAAGGGGGGGGGTTGGAATTACCAAGCATGGGCACTTGAAAAAAGCTGTGTAGCTCTTAATCGTATTGAACTGAGACTTATCTCCTAACATATGCGACCTTTCTAAGTTGAAAGCAAGTGTTTCTAAATTTTGGAAACAGAGTTGGCTATTATTGAGCCTCATAAAGATTAAGAGACTAGCTGAAGACCCTCCTTTTAATATATATAAGCTTCTTAGTCATAACTTAAGAACCACAAGGGGCCAGAATATTGTCTTCCCACAAGACTGCAATGCCGACTGATGCAGAGTTTGATGATGGAAATAATGGCTTTGGCAGAAGGACTTGGTTTAATGCCAGTTTTTCCATCCTAATGAATGGTGGAATTACCACGAAAAAGCATTACAGGTTTTTTTTTTCTTTTTTAGAGGAAGAAAGAATTCTGAGCTTATTTCCATTTAATCAACCCTTTAGAATGGATGGCCATGACCAATTATTATTCCAAGCTACTACTGGTTAATCACAAAGTACACAGCTAAAAAGGGATGTGTGTTTAGCTATTTGGCTGCTAAAAGCAATAGTGGAAGCCCTGCAAATGTTCACTAAAAGATTAAGGTTATGCAAATGCTTTTTGAGTTTCAAATCACTTGCAATTTGCCTCCTAGAAAGGTTAAGTGTTTTTTGCTGTTTTTTTCTTTTTACTCTGAATGCTGCATTAAGTAGATTTCTGGTTTTGGAGAACTGTACATCATGGAATTAGTCCAAATTCCACCAGCTGCAGTACCATAACTTAATATTTCACAAAACTGCCATCTTCCATCCTGCCTCCTGCTTCAAATCATCACGTTCCTCCCAAGACTGGCCATGATCAAATTCAACATTTGCAAGTAGGCAATGATAGGATCCATGGTGGAGCTAAATATACAAACTGAAGAGTATATTCAGAAATTGCATGTAGCACCTTGTTGAACTTTATAGTGGATTTTCAGGTGCATTCGCCTATTTGGGGAAGAGTTTGTGTTATGTATTGTTGAAGTTTTATATTGTAAACCACCCTGTGATTCTCTGGTGAAGGGTAATATATCATCATCATCATTATCATCTTCATCTTTTAAAAATGAGGTTACATAATGGGGTTTGCAAATCATATTTCCATCCATGTGTGGAATGGAATATTTATTTAATGTTTTTCATGTTACAGCAATAACGTACCTTCACTTCTCTTCCTATGAAGACCTATGGGACGTCTACTGCCTGTGCCACTAGCACTCTAGCCCTAGTGAACACAGAACACTATTTTACGCAATGCAGCACAGAACACAAAACACTTATCTGAAATGGAGAGAGCACAGTGTAACTTGGAAACAGTTGTTTTAAAGGCACAGCTACAAGGCAAATCCTGGGGCATACACACACCCCTTTCCATAAAAGTCGCCAGTGTGTTGTAGAGCCACTAGGCAGCAGTAAGGTCAGGGCTGCATCAATGCACCTATAGAGTCAATCCAGGACTAGTGCTAAAGCCACACACCCCTGGCCAATGTCAATCTTACGCAACCATCCCTCCGGCTTGTGAGATGTTACTAGGCATTTCCATAGGATGGGGACCGCTTTCATTTCTTTCCATGACAGCTTTTTCCATGATGCCAGTCATTCGTCTGCAGCTCCTGTACGTGAGAATTTGGGGACGTGTTGGGAAATGGCCATAACTCAGTGACAGAACTTGTGCTTTGCATGCCAAAATCTCCCATGTCCCATAACTCAAGGTGGGGCTCGCAAAGACTCTTGTCTGAAATCCTGGACAACTTCTGTCATTCATTGTAGACAATACTGAGCAGGTGGACCAACAATGTGTTCAAACAATCTGTGTGAAAACATCATCCCTGTGCCTGATTTTTTGAGAATTTAATCTGCGTCTAGCCCCACAATCCTGCAATCTTCTTTTCCTCACGCAACCATGTGACACTAGTGTGATTGAAAGTTGGGAATGGGCTTGTTCAAATATTGAGGTTTACAACCCTCTTATGACGGGACTATCTTATGAACATATAGAACAATAAATTAGAATCCTACAATGTTCAAATGTTTGTTCTTTATTCTTAATTAGAGAAGTGAGCATTGTACACTCACTTAGCCTCAAATAATTTATAAATGAGTAGTATGTTGGGTGAGGATTAAAGGCACTTCAAAGTAAGAAGTCTCTATTCTAACTCTCATGGGTTCCAGAAATCACACTTGCCACGTAACTAACAAACAGTAGTGGATTTAATGGGAAGGTACACAGAGAACCCTGTAACCATCTAGGGCTTGACCCAAACAAAGTAGGCTAAAAGTGCAACAGTCCAAGCTTCTCCATTACTGGGGCCTGCACAGCTTCAGTCATGCTATGTAAGGTCTTTTGAGGACTTTCCCCATAAAGTCACTTGGTCTAGGAAGTGTCCCAGAGCTACCTTTGTTAACAAGAAACTTCTTCTCCACCTCTCTCCCACCACTGATTCACCAGCTCCCACCAACTTGCTCCCACTCCATTTTCCTGTTTCCCTGTTTTTCTTCAGGACAACAACCCTCCCTCCTCAATCAGAAATACAGGTCACTTCAGGGCTTATTGGGAAACACTCCAAAGTCCTTTACATTACATTCTATTCCACACCCACACAGAGGCAGCTGCATTATATTATTAACTTAGGCATCTTTCTTCACCTTCTATAGTCAGGTGATATTTCAGAACATGCAGTGCAATCCTATATAAGTCAACTCAGCAAGTAAGCCCCATTGAGTTCAATGGGACTTACGGATAAGTGTGTACAGGAGTGCAGTCTCTTAGCTTTTTTCATATAATATATATTTTTAACACAGCTTTATTATGTGTTACGTCTCAATGTCAGATATGTGCTGTATGTGAACAGTATTTGAAAGTACTAAATCATGAAATTTGCAACTCACAAGAGAATCCTCTCCTAGACCTTCATTCATTTAAAGCAAGACAGTTGCATCCTAATTGGATTCAATTACTGATAGTTTACAATCTTTATGGGTCTAAGGAAACCCTACAGTAGCCTTAAAAGTGTGTGTTTAAGATGGAACACACTTGAAAATGGTTAGGAATGTTACAGCACCTCATTTCAGATAAAGATCAGTTGCACTTGATTTGAATTCCAGACCTCTCAGCTGTGGTCGGCTGACATCTCCCAGCATTTATGACATTTACCAGTGATATCCCATTATATCAGTTCACCTCCAGAGGCCAGATGACAAGATGCAAAAGATTTTGGAATACCTATTCTTCTTTTTAAAAGGACATTTTAGGCCATTACAAGAAAGCTACAGTAGAAAAGTGAACTTTCCTAGAAACAGCACCCCCCCAAAAAAAATTTAGCAAATAAACTCTTATCTTGACCCAGGGCTTAAACCCCTTGGCTACTACAAAAGCATTCCTTTAAATCAGGGTTCCCGAACCTGGTATCTTCCAGATGATTTAGACTACAATATCATTCAGCCCACAACTAGTATGGCAACTGGTTTGATGGACACCAGGTTTGGGGAAGCCAATTCCAGATCTGTGGATCTTTTGCCACAATTTGGGGCAGGGTTTGGGGAAGAAGATGAGAGAAAAAATAAAAAATAGCAGAAAATTATTTTTATATCAGAAATTTATATTTATTAAAAAACCCCACACCGTTCAAACTGGAAAGTAATAACTTAGACCGAGCAATGACCTGACCCACTGTAAGGCAGTTTCCTTCATTCCTAGTCTTTTCACACTGCTGCAAATCCACATAAACACAGTTTTGTAGTTGTTTCTCTGGGCAGTGTGGGTCCTTCCAGGCAAATAGATTGCAGACTGTTTCTGTGTGATTTATCTGCGGTGTGGTGCCATGGTTAATTTGGATTCAAATCACTGTTTAATCTTGTAGTGCTCTGAACCAGTCACCATATCTCAGCCTAACTTGTCTCACAAGATGGTTGTGAGGTGGGAAGTTGGACAGCCCTTTTTATGTTACCCTGAGCTCATTGGAGGATGCAATGTAATAAAGAAATGAAGCAAATAATAAATGTGTAAGGTATGGACAAATCTATCATTTTGGAGTTTTCTCTTTTTTCCAATATTAAATTCAGTTTGCCACATCAGTGTGATTTTTTTTTTTAAAAAAAAATCCTCATAAAAATGTGCCAGCACATACACATTTTTGTAGGCACTTTGGTGTAATGTACACATTTTTGCAAGTAATTTCGTCACATATAACACATTTTGTTTGAGGTTATTTTCACTAATATTTGCAGTTCCAAGCATGCTTCCCCTAACGTACTGCATTTATTTATTCAACAGAATGTATATGCTGCTTGATTTTAGTAAAATCTCTAAGTGGTTTGCAAGAAATATTAAAACTCCCATTAAAAAGAGACAAAAACAATTTAAAACATTTACAAACACTTTAACAGTGAAATATGTTAAAATGCAGGAACGCCTATTAATTAATTTGAAGCATTTTGTACACACTGGGGGGGGGGCAGGAGAACTGCATCACAAATTTTGGGCAAGTGTGAATTTTGAAATTTTGGGCAAGTGTGAATTTTCATTTTTGGTTCATGTATTGGTTGGGGATGTGCAGGCTAGGTTCTCATTAACATGGGAACTGAATTTTTCCCCACTCCTGAAGACAGTGACTATATAGCATCCCATAATCCCAGGTATTTATGACTCCTTATCTACATTGTTCCCACCTGCAGTGGCTTTCCGAGGTGGAGTGGAGGAGAACTGGTATTGGGACTCTTATCCCTGATAATACCTAGCAAGCTCTGGAAGTCGGAAATAAAAGTGCAGCATGGTTCTTTAACTCACTTCTAGCACAAATGAAGCAAAATTGTTAAACCTGCAGTTTGTCTGAGCCAGTCCTAAAGATGCACAACATACATCTTTTTCACTATGCATATGTCTGCAATTTTCCAAAGTTCCTGGCTAAGGGAGCGCAGATCATTTAGCTGCTCAGCATTTGTATGTAATAAAACACTCAAGGCATCTGGAGTTTTTTGGATCCTTCTCTTGGCATGAAGCTGTGTTGGAAGTGTTGGATTATCTTTGTACAGTTTGGAAATCAGCATGTTTTCCAGTGCAATTGGAAACCTGTAACTGCTCACGTATCCTCTGTTGGGTCCTTTGTTATACTTCAGCGCTGTTGGTTTGCTCGTGACTTGATAGAATAGTAAAATCAGGGAGTGGGGGGTGGACTTGAAAAGGAACTTTTTGCAGGAAAAAAACAGATGAGAGATTTATGGAAATGAAGCCAAGAAACATTAGGATGCCATATTCAGAATGCTATATGATAGCACTCTCCCTCATGGGTAAATCCTGGTTTACATAGGGAAATTAGATAACTTTTCCATTTCCAAGAAGTACGATATAACACATTTACCTTGCGGAGGCATGATTTGAGTGTATTTACCCCCATATTCTGAGCTACGGTCTCCTTTACCTATCCTCACTATAGCCTGATTCTGGGTAGAAATAATACCTAGTGCCGTGTAAGTTATTGCTTACTTCCAAGCAGGGAGGTGCAAATTAGTCAATTTTGAATTCTCTCAGTTTTTCATTTTTCCAGTCTTAAATTCAGTTCTCCACATCAGATTTTATGCTGAATCTTTTTTAAAAAAATGCCTCATGAAAATTCACCACAATTTAAGTACATTTTTTTCCTAATGCACACTTTTGTATGTGATGTTGCCTAACATACATTTTTTGCAAAGCATATTTCCCCTAATATTTATATTTTCCCTAATATTCCCTTATATTCCCTTCTATTCAGTTCACATGTTGGATCATATTTAGACAAAGTTTCAGCTGATAATTGTAGCAGCCTTTTACCTATATACCGTATGTGCATTCTTGTATACATTACTTGGCTGGAGAACAGCACTGCAAAGTGTGGAGAAGTGTGTTGCAATTCAAAAGTGTGAATTAGGTGGGCTCACCTTTTAATGTGAATTGAATCAAATTTCTTCCCCATCCCAACTTCCAAGGGAAGTGTGTTCATGGCAGAGATCCCAAAGTGCTGTAGAAATAATGCATGAATAAAATAATCAAATCTACAAGAATTACTGCTCCTACTCACCAAGAGCAATCTGGGTTCTGATGGAGCACTCCATGCAAATGGTTGATGTAGATGCAATTACTACATTGAAAAATTCCTACAGCACTTAAAGTCTAACAAATGTATTTTATTATGGCATACACTTTCATGGACTAAAGCCTACTTCATCAGATGCATGCAAAATCTTAGTTGGCTGGTACTGTATATACAAAAAGGCGAAAGGAAGAAAAATGTAAGATGGGAGTTGAATGGCAATGAGATTAAAAAAAGTAAAAACAGGAGTAATTTAGTTATAACGTAAACATATGTTAAATTGGCACAGTAGCTATTTACAACAATAGGCTGGTGATAATTTATTCAGCATTGCTAAAATGACTGTGTTAGCACATCTAGTGGGACAGGAAACTATTTAGACCCATACGAATAGAATAGAACTTCTTGATAAGTTGTAATTCAGCCATTTCACACTGAAGATCCCTTTCAAGTTCCTTTTGATAGCCACTTTACGGTCAGTAACAGAATTAGTGACCTGGTAAACTGAAATGTTCTTCCCTTGGTCATTTCTGATGTCAGATTTACTGTACATGCATTTATTTATTCTTGTTGTGGCTGAAATTATTAGGTCCAGTAATAAAGTTGCCTGACTTAGATATGGGGACAGAGCTGGCATACGGGTTTGTTGCAAGGCCTGGCCTCTGTGCTTGTGTCTCTGTTTTGTGATCTGTTGGGGCTGGAGAGCAACTGTATGGGGCCGCAAGAGAGACATCTGTAAGCCTGGACAGGCCTACCAGATGTGAAAGGGAAACATAATGATTGCTCAGGATGTATGACATTCCATCCACATTGTGATGCTCATTCAGGCCCCGATGAACTGGCTGGATGCATCTTTTCATGAGCATGTGGGTGCGTGCCTCCATCCAAAGCCAGCAATAGACTGGATCAGGGCCAATCTCTTGTTGCATCTGTTATTATGAACTTCATGTCACACATTGCCCATTCAGCCGAGAGAAAGTGTTTTAGAGTTTAAGAGTAATGCTTTAAAATAAATGATATATGTTTTCATTTCATATAGGAATTATAGTGTGTATAGGATGTATCCATTTATAAAACATGTATATTTCTTAAGACATTTCTTTCTCTCTGTGTTGTGTATTTCTCAGCTTATATTCAGTTCACATGTTAGATCATATTTAGACAAAGTTTCAGCGGATAATTGTAGCAGCCTTTTACCAACTCATGACAAGACTGCCAACATTTCAGTACTGAAATTTCGCCAGCAAAACTGTAGAGTGAGAAATCTTTTTTTTTTTTTAAGTGAAAGAAAAACCTGTTTGACTTTTGAATAAACATGATAGAAAAAATATTTTTCAGCATACTTAGCTGTGATCGTTTCCTACATATGAGGCTCACTACAATTTTGTTCCATTTGTTTTATTGTAGGATATCATGCCAGGATACACTTTAGGGGAATATTCAGCCAAAATGAAGCTTCCGTATGTGTTATAGATTCAGTGGGGAAAATTCATGTGAGCGCTTAACTTTTCCCAATGAAAATAATTTAAAAATTAAACAACGTTTTGAAATGTTTAAATATTGTGTTCAATATGTTTAGTCCCAACCTTTTTCACAGCTCTCTACAGTAGTGTATGACTGTGTAGCCATATAACCCTCAACTAGCTTTTTCTGTTAAAACTGCAAACTACCTTTGAAAAGAATGGAATCAAGTTTCTTTTACATTTTTGGATGAATTGAGCCTTTAAAAAACATATGCTTGGTTCATTTAATTTGGTTTAATTCTTTTTCTATTTTAATTCCCATATACTTTTATATCTTAAATTAAATATTTTTAATATAGTATATTGGAAGTATTATTATGAGAAAGATGCATTGCTTACACATGCACCCTCTGCATATTCAATCATATATTCTAAAATAACACAGCCTGAATATCTATCTAAAAGCATATAAATACTATATATTGGCTGTACACTTGTTTCAGTGCTCTGTACTTTAAGGTTGGAAGAGAGACTGTATTTGGCTGAAGAAAGGAAATGTGAATCTGGTACCAAAACATTCATTAATGCTACCCAGTTTTTGGCAACGAAAGGCAATATTGGATCCTGGATGGGTACCAATTGTTTTATCTTCCTTTGCACTCCTCTTTTTACCTGAAGACTTATTAGCTATAATCTCAAGACATGGCCATGCAGGATTTATTTATTTATTTTGGTGCCTTGGAATCAGTGCTGGAAGTGGTACCTAACAAAAGAAGGTACCTGAGTATGGGACATTTTGCTTGACCTTGTTCCTCTCTGTATCACTTATGTCCAACCTGGTTTCCTCTTTCATCTGTCTTGAAAAGAGGCAGGGGAACGGCACAGGCCATTTCTCTGTTGTTGTTTTTGTCAGACTTTATACTTCACCCCTCAGTCAAATACTCGCACTGCCTTAGGTTCAGAAATGCCATATCAAATTCATTCTGT
>NC_138128.1:61348184-61408184 GCF_964188305.1 Podarcis bocagei
GTGCAGTAATGCTGTAACACTAAACACCGTTCCTAAAGAGTAAGATCAATTTGACTTCCATTTGTAGGATGGTGTGATGCAGTTCTAAATGACTGTCCCAGCACTTTTCTGAGCAATGTTTAGTTCTGTATCAGCAGAAGGAAGCTACGCTGCTCCATGTGACACATAATCACAGCAAATGCAGCCCTAGAGCAGGGGTGGGAGCATCAGAGTAAGCAAGGAAAATCTATTGTAGAACTGGGAAATTAATCCAAATCCTTCTTGGCAAATCTGCTTATTTAATATGTTCATTTAAATTCATTTCACAGTCAAGGAAAATGAGATTTTAAAAAAATGTTTATTGATGTAAGTTATTGGGGTGGGGGGCCGGAGAGATAAAGCTTCTCTCTCTTTATCCCAAGAGAGCTTGAAGTGTGGGAACCTGAGAGGCAGTGAAGTGTCAAATGTAAAATCAGATGTGAAGCAAAGTTTCTTGGTTCACCAATAAACCAGTTCAACTCTTCCCATGCACAAAGGGGGTAGGATATTTGTTGGTTTGAATCCTCATGCCTGAAAGTGCTAATCTGAACCTCTAGCATTCATTAGCTGATCTACACAAGCTTCCTAAACAGTCCTCCAACTCTTTTGGACTATAACTCCCATCAGCCTTCGTCAGCATGGCCAATGGTCAGAGATGTTGAGAGTCATAGTCTGAAACATTAGTAGGGCACCAGGTTCAGAAAGGCTGTTCTAGGTCCAAGGTTCTCATTCATCCATGGACAATGCCTTCTACCACACCCCACAAAATTCAACGCAATGGGTTCCAGAGTCCTGGTGTAAATAAAAGAAATATACTTAGGATTTTTTTGTTTGTTTGCGTGTTTGTTTCCCAACAATCCTGATTTCATTGGACATTTCTTTAGTTCCTGTGGTACTGCATTTAGTCCTGTGGAGTTCAGCAGGTGATCATTCTCCAGCTGACTGCTATTATTTGTTGACAGGTAGAAAGTAATTAGTTATCTCACAGAGTGCTTGGTGAAGCACAGTAATAAGACAAAGAGCACTTATAATACTAAATTTACAGCAGTGAGGGGGAGAAATAATGCAACTGATTTGAGGCAACTGTTTCCATGAGGTTATTGCAAAAGACCCCAGAGATTGTACTCATTGTCTTTAAATTAAAAGAAGAAAGAAACTTTCTTCTCA
This sequence comes from Podarcis bocagei, assembly GCF_964188305.1. Lineage (NCBI taxonomy): Eukaryota > Metazoa > Chordata > Lepidosauria > Squamata > Lacertidae > Podarcis > Podarcis bocagei. The sequence goes on from NC_138128.1 coordinate 61,349,370, forward strand.
ACGTTGCCTTCTATGAACCTCGTTCAAGCAAAACTCTTTCCTAAAAATGTCTGACATCTTTTAATTTGATATAAGAAGTAGGGTTATAGCTTTCTGTTAATAGTATTGCAATGTGATACTCACACCCTATTTAGATGTTCATTCTGCCCTGTCCCCATAAAACAAGATAGTGCAGCCCCACTCTCCAACATTTGTTTTTTGTTTGGGCAAGGACACACTGATATGTTTGCACATATATTGAGATTACTCTCTGCTTGTAACTTGAGGAATGGTCGTGCATGGGTTTGGGGGCATTCCATGGCCATGCAATTCCAATTTTAGAAGTGTAAGAAATGCTGACAAGATCTGTTATAAGAGCTAAGAGCTAGGGTAGTCTAGTGCACAGAGTATCAGACAAGACCCTGGGACACACCTATTCAGTTTTCAGCAGTCACAAAGCTTGCTGAGTTACCTTTGATCTCTCTCTGTCTCTCCTTCTCTCTGTCTCTCCTTCCCTCCTTCTCTCTCTCTCTCTCTCTCTCTCTCTCTCTCTCTCAGCTTATCCTACCTCACAGGGTTGTGAGAGGGAGAGAAGCCTCTGAGCTTCCTGAAGGAACAGTGGTCCTTAAGACGGAAGAAATAAGAAAGTTTCTCCACTGATATGTTATTGATGTTTTCCAGAGCAGGCAGCTATATCCAGCTGTTGCAGCAGAAACAACCTAGGACACAATAACAGATTCAGATGGCATGCGTTTCTTTGGTATGAAAAAGTGAAAAAATATTGTCAGTCAATTTTCTATCCAGAAAGTAATATTTAAGTTGTACTGTCCTGATAAAGGAAAATAAAATAGTTCTAATCTGTAAGAGCATCTTCTGTGGCATTGTGGGAAATAAAAATCATGATCCCACTTGCATGCTGTTGCTGCTGCTGCTGCTGCCACTGCTACCATAACTAAACAAGTCTGTGACTGGAAGACCATAAATGAAGGAGGTTGCCCATGAGAGAGGTGTAAACTGAAGGCTTCCTTAAATCTGGAGCTGGCCATATCCTATCCTATTATATTAATATTTATAGGCTGCATTTCAAGATGAAGGCCTTCAAAAGCAGCTTACAATTTAAAAACATAACTCAGAGATGTGAAACCACAACCAGGAGTGACAAAACCATTAAGAAAAAAATCTAGCAATTAACAAAATTAAAAGAACTCTGCCTAAAACAAATCTGCCTGCCTATGTCCAGAAAAAAACCTCACTGTAATATAAGAGCATTTGTGCTGTAATTAATAATCCTTGGCAGGTAAGGGCATAGATCTTGAACAGTTAGTTCACTTCGGGAGCAAAATGAAGAGAAGTGGAGGTCTAGCACCTTCACAGCCTTTGCAGTAAAATCATTTTGCTCTTTTCTTTTGGCAATGAACATGTAAGAATTTAAGACAGAATTGTATTGCCTGGTCCAGTCCATCACTCATGAGGAGAATACTGCAAAGTGACAGAAGAATTGACACTCTTGGAAATGTCATCAGTACATAGTGCTGAGAGTAATTTCACTCCAAAAGTGTTGCTTTACAAGCTCTGAGATAGTGCATTTGCTAGAATTTCAAGGGCACCCTCAGGCTTCCAAACACCTGCTCAGAAAACTCAATTCAGTGTAATTAAATATTTAGATGCTATCCTGTTTGTTGAAAAATGAGCAATTCAGAATTAATTTGGGTTGTTTTTAATTAATGATGATATTATTAAAATGTTAGAATATTACAGAAATAATTATCTTAGAGTACTGTGTTTGCGAGCTGGGCAAAGAAAAAAGGAAATAGTTAGGAAATAGACTTTTTAGAGTAGGTGCTAATATTGCATAATTAAGGCTGGGCACCAGGGATATGCAAACCAAATAATACATTTCCTGAATAACCCATAGAGTGGCTCTAATAAGGAAGACAGATATTTCAGTGAATTACTCACGAAACATGCCTCTGAATATTTAGGCATGTGTGAGCCAAATGAAGGGAGAGGAAGCTGTGGGAAAGTATCTCTGAATCTTACAAGACCATTTGTGGCAAACATTGTCTAGACAGATGATATGATCGAAGCATACAAACTAGAGAATAAGATCCAACACAGCCAAAGCACATCTTCAGAAAAGCAAAAGAAAAAAGCATATGGTATAGCTCTTCCCAGACTGGACCATTTCAGATTTCAGAGGGGAGAGGTTTGTATTTTTGAATGTTTCATATGTAAAAATAAAATGAAATTTTATTGCGTGTTGAGAAGGTGCATCAGAAAATGAGAAGCAGCAAAAATGTTTCTAGCCTGATATTCTAGTTTTCCTTATGTAGACACTAGAAGCTAGAGGCTTAAAAAAAACCAACCCATGGGTGTAACATTAAAAACGATGTTTGCCTGCTATCCATGGCCCAGGAAGGATCCCCCCTTCCTGGACCATGGATAGCAGGAATGATTGAATTTTTCTTGGTGTGTACATCACCCCCCCCCCAGAAATATGCTTAAGATGGTCTGCTATATCATGTGAGTCTGTGCCTATAAAAAAGAAACAGAGAAGAAAATGACATCACTATCGCTGGGACCATCAGTATCTCTCAAAAACAGCATAGTTTAAGAACTGCACTGCATTAAGGTCTACATTTCTAATCACACAACAACCTTGTGAAGGAGGCTGGGCTGATAAGTCACCCAGGGAGCTTAATGGCTAAACTGAGATTTGAACCTGAATCTTTCCAGGCTTGCATCAATATGCTAACCACTGCTCCATACTGGTTGTATATGGACTAGCATATATGGAATGACAATGAATTTTCTTATATATTTAGATTGGATCAAGTCCCTTAGGTACAGCTCATACCTTTTGCCACATCAAGCAATGTGTACATTGTTAGTTGCCTTGCCATGAACCACGTACAGTGGTACCTCGGGTTAAGAACTTAATTCATTCTGGAGGTCTGTTCTTAACATGAAACTGTTCTTAACCTGAGGTACCACTTTAGCTAATGGGGCCTCCCGCTGCCGCCACGTGATTTCTGTTCTCATCCTGAAGCAAAGTTCTTAACCTGTGACACTATTTCTGGGTTAGCGGAGTCTGTAACCTGAAGCGCCTGTAACCCAAGGTACCACTGTATCTAGATGTGTGTGTGAACTGAGCTGTAGTGAGAGTCAGAACTTGAATGCTATGCTACTAGTTTCTATGCAGTGCTTTTTTGTCACTCTGTCCGGCCACACGCCATAAAGTGGAAGCTCAAATTAACCAATGAGCTTTCTGAACACAAGGCGGCATGTCGTATCGTAGATAGTTAATCTATTATGAGTAAATTCTTTATTCATATCACAAATTTAAGTATATGTAACATCTCCAACATTACCATTACAAGGCCCTAATGATGCTCTTGATAATGTAAGTGCATTGCATATTATCAGAGCATAGCTATGCTGGCACACAGGAGATGGAGTTTTATTTCTGAAGAGTTATCAGCATAATATTTAGCTAGCACTAATTACCACTGCCATTAAGAAGTACTTGACTCTCTGATGATCATTTATAGACATTTTACAGTCACCGCTAACGTATAATCCTGCCTACTTTGTAGAGGGGGTTTTTCTAGGTTGCTTTCACAGGATGGTCAGCACTGATAAAAGAAATCCTGGCAAGGTTATATATGTGTGCACACTTTGTCTTCATGATACTAACCAATCAGCGTTGCCAATTGCCATAATATTACTGCATCCTGTGGACTATACAACCTCCCTTTAACATGGTCTCTAGGTGGGGAGGTTGAGAGTGGCGTTGGCCACAGTTCCAACACAACGATGGAAGAGAATTGTGAAGGGTGGGTTTTAATTTTAAATAAGTTTAAAGTAAGGCATCAGATAAGCAGTGGCAAACTATCCTATCCTCAAGGCCAGGCATCCCCAAACCCGGCCCTCCAGATGTTTTGGGACTACAATTCCCATCATCCCTGACCACTGGCCCTGTTAGCTAGGGATGATGGGAGTTGTAGTCCCAAAACATCTGGAGAGCCAAGTTTGGGGATGCCTGCTCAAGGCCATTCCATTGCCCAGACAGTACTCTGTGACCCAGAAATGCATTCTAAACACATTGGGCTTTATATACAGCCAGTCTTTACAAAAAAAATCGCACCATTTATCTGAAGCACATTTTTAAAACAGCTTTCCACTTTCTTATGAGTCAAAATTTTGTAAGATTTCAAAAAATGGTAAGCGTGGAAAGAACCTAAGACTTGTATGTATATATCTGAGATTAGCTGCATTCTTCAACACTTGTCATGGTATTTGCAAAAATCTCTTTATTGTACTGAGGTACTTGGCTTCCAGTGATGACATTATAAAAATCCAAGGGAGTCCAAAGAAACAGAGTAAATTCAAATCAAATACATTTTAGAAAATTAATACAACATCACAGACTTTACATTGAATAATTTTCATTACAGAATGCAATTCTCTTACTAAGACACAGCAATTACCCAGTGATTGTTGATGCTGGATGTTGCTATTGTTCCATTTTTTAAGCCTAGAAATTAAATTGTGCAATGATAGTTGCTCAGCAGCCGTAACTTTTTCTTACACACCTCCTACGGTTTTGTAACAATGACAATATTGTGATAACAAGGAGGCAGAAGCCTTTTCTCAAGCAAGATTCCTCTTGATATGGAAATATATTCTGCACATTATGTATTATGTATGAAAGAATTAAAATAATTATTTCAAGAGAGTAATGAGCCTGAAGTAAGTGCTGATTTTATTTTTCAGCATTCGTACAACTCAAACTGCTGAAAAGTTTAAGCAACTGTTCAAAGAACTGCAGTTTCTTCTGCGCATCTGGTATCTAGATTAGGCCAAATTCCATACAGAAAATTAGACTAAAAGCAACTAGACCTAAATATGTGGTGCATATTGTTTTAACGGTAAGGCATCTGATCTTTTTATTGCAGAACTTTCCTTATTCTGCTGTGGCACTTGGTTTTTGGGTAGCCTTATTGAGAAGTGATAACACTTTGTTGAGGAAACTGAACAAGACAGTGTATAATTTGAAGAAAAATAAACAGAGCTGTTTTGTCTTTCTTAGGTCAGGGCTTGTACATAGCAGAATGACATTCAACCAAACATATAGAAGAAATTTCTCACAGAACTACACAGCCAATCAGGCCATGTGTTACCACAGTGACTATGGTAACTAAGCATTCTTGGTTGCTAAGCAATACCTCGACCCATCCCCCCCTTGGAAGCTGGCTTTAACACTAACAGAATTAGCCCTTAAATTACAAACTGGATGATCCATGCTGCTATACGTCTAACAGTCTACATCAGGCATAGGCAAACTATGCCCTCCAGATGTTTTGGGACTACAACTCCCATAATCCCTGACCACTGGTCCAAGTTAGCTAGGGATGATGGGAGTTGTAGTCCCAAAACATCTGGAGGGCCAGGTTTGCCTATGCCTGGTCTACATCCACTGTATCACTTTACAAGAAAATCTTGAACTCCAGTGCTTCAGTCCTCTGGTAGACAACCATGGAAAAGGCCTGAAATAGCTCTAGGTTTCTCCTTGTTGTTGTTCCTAAATAATTGGTCAGTTCCTTCAGGAGATTGCATAACAGTCCCAAAGACACCAATAAGCATTGCCAGAATCATAGCAATGGCTTGTCTGTTGCTTCTAACATGCAGATAGTTGCTCCCTCTGTAACCCTGACTCTTGCTTTGTGATTCTAACCAGTCATGGCATCTGATCTTCTGTTTTGACCCTTGGGCTGTTCCAGCATAGTCTGTCTTACACTTCCCACTTGCTCCTGACAAAAACTACAATCACACTCTTTGGCATTACTCATGGCTGTGTGTGTGTGTGTGTGTGTGTCACATGGGGGGGGGGGCGAGGAAGCCAAACTTTCAGAATATCTTTGCTCCACCCTAAAGTGGGAATAATCTTCTTCCCAGGACCGTTATTAAGATAAGCAAGATACAGAACACGAAGTGCTGTAAACAAGAAATTTGAATTGGAATTGTCGGTTTGAAAACCGATTCTTCAGTGCTAAGCCCTTAGGAGAAAATTACACATAATTTCCTAATTGTAAATGATATCCTATACACAACCCCCCTCCCTCAAAGGTCTAATCAACTAATTGTGAGTTCTGTATATAGTGGATAGAATTCCTTAAATAAAATGATGCCTTTTGACTACTGGTAATTAAAGAGAAAGCAAAATAACAATGTGCACTGCACACACACCCCATTACCATATGAAAAATTAATTTGCAGTTGCTTACTGAATTTGAATTGCTCTGTTACCTGACAGCCCATCCACGAAAGAGCATGTCAGTCACTTGTCACAATAACACTTCACATTTCCCGTCTTTCATCTGGAATGGTCACAAACTTTTCACAGATATGTCAGACTGAGACATCATCCATGCTTTCCCCCTTCTGCTATCACCTCTTCATTATAACTAGATTTCTGTACTGCAAACATCTTCTTGTTACTACTGTCCTGACATTTGTGGCCTTCTAGAGAACTTTCACATTCACAAAAATGACAGTGCAGATTAAAAAGAATAGCACTGCCCCGACAACTTTTTCCAATATGTCTTAACCAGGATGAATTTTCTCAATTTACTGAGGTATAAGCTGTTTACCTTATAAAATAAAAATAAAAACTTCTTGCCAGCATGTTACCATGAGTGCTTATTTGAATGTCGCCTGTTCCCCCTTTTGAAAGGCCCCCACAAAAAGCACCAGTGACCTTTGTGGGGATGAATTTCTACATATTTTACATTACAAGGTAAGCAACAGATTTTCCCCTCACCCTCACCCCCACCCACATTTCCTTTAAGCATATGGAAACTTCTGAAGTGCTCATTTGCAGTAACTTTCCCCAGGCTGCCTTTCACTTGTGCATTACTTCAAACATGCCCTAGGTAAATAAACATCAATAACAAGAAAATGGATGTGCAGATCTCCCCCCAAAACCAACTCCCTGTTCTCTCCCAGCATTGGTTTATGTGTGAATTGTTCTATGGAAAATGATGTGGTTTAAGTTGAAATTCAGTTTGGTTGTGTATCTTTTACATTTTATTTATTGTTTCTGACTACTTTTTGTCAAGTTGCAGTTGTGTATTTTCTTCACGCTGTAAGCCACCTTGACCATAGTTTGAACTGTGGAAAGGTGGCATACAAATAAAATTATGTATGTATGTATGTATGTATGTATGTATGTATGTAAATAAACCAGAAATAGGAACGTCTGCTTAGCTCTTGCACATGCGATGAGGCCATCACTTATGCAAAAAACACAGCCCCTAGTTTTTGATACCTATCCCTGGCACAGCCTTGTTATATACAGTATTTTGTTCCCTACTTTATCTTTTGAGAAGATACCATATCTTATACTTTTGTTAGTGTGTACATATCCAGTAGAGCTCTTCAGATCTGTTAAGATTATTGGATGTTAAAGATCAGAGCAGGGGGCAGAACAGAACATAGGAAACCATCTTATATCAACTCAGACCATTGACCAGTCTTCAAATTGTCTGCACTGACTAGCATCCTGCAGATGCCGGAAACTGAACCTGGGACAGTGACATACAAAGCATGTGCTCTTCCCACTGAGCTAGGGCCATTCCCCCAATCCATCTACCTAGTTCATATGTAAATAACAATAAATGCATATACATGGAGGAGATATCCTGTGCACTGTTTCCTTCCTGCCTATTCAGGCAGTAAATATGTATTGAGTTGCTGCTATTCCATAGCAACCATAAGATCCATCGTGAAACTGAAAATTAAAAAGGATAATCATGTTTTAAAAGGTTTTTGTTTTGTTTTTTGTAAGGAAAGCATTGTCATCTGCTTAGCAGCACACACACAGCTTTGGAAGTCAATGTTGCAAGGTACGTTGATAGGAGGTGAAGCTTGATGGTTGTGAGAACTGATGTAACAAATGTCCATTTTTATCCGTGAAGAGGTGGAGGGTGTGGCGTACCCTCTAGTCTTACCTCACACCACTTCCTCAGTGCTTCAGATATATATACCAAGTGCACAGCCAGATGGCTGTCAGCCAGAACTTCCAGTCATTGGAATTCTCTGCATCCTTTCCCCAAGACCCTCTAGTCTGGAGTCCACACATAATTAGGAAAAATTTCAAACACTTTGGCTTCTGTTACACACACTGCATTATGTAGCACTGACACAACTATAGAGAATACTTCTTAGAGCCTTTAATCATCAAGTAATATTTTGCCCCCTCTTCTTTACTTATAGGTCACTTCTTTGGCGGAATAAATTATGATCAGCCCCTTAGTTTAAACGTAAAATTGAACAGAACTACAGTGTCACAATGCACTGTGTTCTCCCTGTCAGTATTTCCCTTTCATTAAATTGCCTTTGAAATATTTTACCCTCAACTACAGTATCTTTGTAGCCCAGCAAGGACATCATAATTTCGGAAGTCCTGTCTGTGCAGAAAAGAAATTATAAAGCCTCAAAAACCCAGCAGCAGCAGCAGCTTCTTCTTTAAAAAGAAAAAGGAAACCAAGATTTCATTACATTCAGTAGATAATAGGCAGAGAGCAGGAAACAGGATGAAATGCATTGAGAGATATCTGAATATGGAAATTTTACAATGGGATTTGTGTCAGTCACATGTACTGGATTATAGTGGTAGAAAGGGATGACATCCAATAGGATACTCTAACAGTTAGTTTGGATCCTGGCCATTTGGGACTCCTGGAGTAGGCTAGGTAAGTTAGCTTGGTTACTTAAGTGCTGGATCTTGGGTCTCACTGCCTTGATAAGAGTCCTCAGTTTGGAGGGCATACTCGTTACCCACAGATCTCCCAGGGTTTACTCTGGCAAGCCCCAGGTAAGACTCAGGCTTGATCAATATCCCATAAGAGGTGCGACAGAAGACCATTAAGTCCAGAGACTAAAATCACCACTGCAAAGAGGGACAAACATACCAGATGGATTCAAATGTCACTGACTAGAAGTGTTGAATCGAGAAGGGTGGGAAGCTGGGAGGAGGGAAATCTTGGGGGAAAGCTTCCAAAGCAATGCTGACTAATGCCAAAATCTTGGAGGGGAGAATCCACGTTCTGTTTGCTGAGCAGCCTAGAAGAACAAAATCCACCAGTGCTTCAGGAGTTCTGGAGAAGTTGTTGAAGATATTGACTCCAAGTTTTAGCAGGAGTAACAGCAGTTTTATGGCACAAGGGCAGCTAGCCCATAACACTCTCTAGGCATGGCTGAAAAAAAGGAGAGCCAAACAATAAATCTCTGCACAGTCACAAGGGCTCAACAATCCTAAGGAATAAAACACATGCGCTGGACTATATAAAAATCAACATCTTAAAAACCAGTTTATAAGAGCAAGTAATAAAACTCTAAGGTGAAATTGTACTCCATGTCTGTTTAACTTTGCAAAAAGGCCTGGCACTCAGTCTGCCAGTATGACTACAAACACTATTTTTTCATACTGCAAAATGTAATTCCTCTCCCAGGATATTTATCATGTATGTTTTATTCACAGATGTTTGTGCTCCAGGAATGAAAGTGTGTTTTGGTTACATATTAATTCTTACTTAGCCTGCAGTTCCAATTCTGCACCCAAAGAAATGAACTGTAGCCTGTTCTAATTCCTTTTTGTGTGTGGTCTTGCATGTGATGTGGCTGTCACTTCCCTGCACCCCTGTCCAGTGCTGCACATGTAATATTTGAAATGGGAATATTTAATTACACAGGCAGTTGACAATATTGTTTCCCATAGGTATGGCTAAGTCTCAGGGTCTGACCCAAAGTTGCAAGGTCTTCTTCCCAGGGTCTCCAAGGGAGAAGCTAAATTTCAGGAATAGCAAAGGAATTCGAAAAGAAAGGAGGAAGTTCCCCCTTCTAAGTTTAAACCACACAACTGCTCTATGAACACACATACTCTCTCACCTTCCCTGAATCTTCTGCCAGTTTCACCATCTCTTTTTTCTGTGATTGTGTGAAGTAGACATGGACACTTTGAGGATTTCACTTTATCTGCACTTTTCAGTTAACAGACCTGATTATTCTCTAGTTTTTGTACTTTTCTGAATTCTGCAATACACCTATCAGCTAACCCCCCCCCCCCAATTCCCTCTCTCTTAGAGGTAGTTCAGACAGCAAGAATGGGTCTGGAGCAGGCCTCCTCAGCCTCGACCCTCCAGATGTTTTGAGACTACAATTCCCATCACCCCTGACCACTAGTCCTGCTAGCTAGGGATCATGGGAGTTGTAGGCCAAAAACATCTGGAGGGCCGAGGTTGAGGAAGCCTCGTCTGGAGCATCAGAGGACAACATGAAATTAAGGTGAGGGTTGCAAGATCCTCAGTGATGATCTGTGGGAGAGGTAATGCAGATGGTTTGGGTGGAGGCATCATCAGCATGTGAATAAATCACAGCTCTCACTCTGGTTCCTCCATCCCCTGAGAAGTGCCTATGCCCCTCTCACTGATGATTTCTTAGCAGATTTTAAATAAAGATTGTTTTGTATTTTGTCTGGTGGTGTTATGCTGGCTTTCATGTTCTAATTGCTACTGTTTGAGTTGTTATATTACTCACCTTGATTTAATGCCTTGTTGTTTCATCCATGTACTTTATTCATCTTTTGTTAGCTTCCATTCAAGCCTTTTACCATGAAAGGTATAATATAAACATATTAAATAAATAAATACATTGAAATCAGTCCAGAATATGTTAGTCATTGTCCCATTGCTTCCAAAGGGACTAAAATGCACCTGACTTCTTCTCAATCCAAACCACTGTCCACAGTTAGCAAATGTGAGAAGTCCTTTCCCTATCAACTCCCAAAATCTTCTGCATTCTGTATCATTTTTTTCTATCACTCACCAGCTTCATTATATCTGTTTGATGTATTTTTAGTCACCCTAGATCTTCATTTTACTCATCTTATATTTTAAAAAAAATAAAAAAAATCAGTAGATCAGTTTGGGTGTCATAATTTTTAAAGTCCGCGTTGCAGATGAAATCTCATTAAAAAGTGGGGTGGAGACTTTTCTGCAGAGAAAAAATAAAGAATGATATTTTATTGTACATTCCAAGGCAATTTGTAAATAAATATACCTTAGAAGTTGTAATTAACATTTTTATTAGATAAATGACTCGTGCTTGGTAAATTACCATGTATAAATATTCCATTAATATGCAGCAGAAACTTATCATAGTTTACAGCCATCAGCAGTGCAAACATATGTTCAGACACAGTGCCTCAGTGTATCCATATTTGAGGACTCCTTGGCAAACATATTGATGATTTAAGGATCTTAGAATTGCAAGGGGAAAGCAAATCTTTCAAGTGGCTTCAGTTTGATGGCAGGGTGAATTTGTTTGCACCCAAGAGAGGAAAGATCCATCATTGCCAAACTATTTTGTCCAGTGCCGATCTTTACTTACTACTTGCTTGCCTGACATTCACACCAAATTGTAGAAGCATCGAAAAGATGGAACAATGAACCAGCACAGTAAAAGAGGAGCGTAAGATTGACTTGGCTTAAAAAATTAGGAACTGGTTCTTAATCATCTGGTATCACTATAAACAATATTTAATTGTGCTCCTTTGCAGTCAAAATCAAAAACCAAGCAGCAAAAAGATCAAGCAAAACACATTTCTAAATAATTAAAATAGGAAAGACCAAAAGGCCCACAACACTTCCCATGCTGCTTACAGCCAATCCGTAAGACACTGGATATGCCAGTTGCCCTGCCAGCAGATTTCCCCACCTCATGCCAAACCATAAATGTATGGAAGGGCTTACCAATATAGCTGATGGACAGTTGAGATGAAGTGTGCCTTCTCTGGTACGATCAGGACTGTACTTTAAGGCTCCCAGTTGTATATTGACAGCCACATCTCCACCTGTCCTATACTTGATGCCATATATCAGATGGAGCAGGAGGCTACGATTTGGGGAAAATGGCCTCACAAGCCAAATTTGAACCCCTGGTGGGTTACGTTTGGCATTAGGGCCAGAGCTTCTCACCCCCTGGTCCAAAAGTCAGTGCTTTAGGGGCCCAGCCAAATATTGATTGGATGGTATTCCAGAGCTTCAGAGCTACCACTGAAGTAGACTTTGCCTTTCAAGGCCACCCACCTCACAGCTTGGAGTGAAGGCATGACTCAAAGCCTAGGCAGGTTTATAAGGAAGCTCACACATCATTCCCGGTTGCTGTCCTATCTGCAGAACCAGGTTTGTTTAACTTCAGGAATACAGCAGTATACCGGTCCATGTGACTTCAGATCATCCTCCAGTCAAGTAATTGGAAGAAGAGAAGTCATGCTTTCATATAGGATGAAAATATGTCAATGAATGTTAACTATTCTTGTCAGTCTGGCCAATATGTAAATGGTGCGTCTATTGTGTTGTAGATGTTTCCCTTTAACAATGCCCTGTGAAAAATTATATTAGGCCCCTCAAATTATCCGTTGCTTTTCCAAATTGCCCACAGAGACAGCCACCAACAGCAGTACTAAGTACCAAGACAGTAGTAAGCTAACTTTATGGGAGCCAAGGATCAAATATTTTTTCACAGTTTTATGTGGATAGTTTCATGAAAATTGATCAGGTCTAAAAAGTCACAGTCCAAATGAAGCTAAGGTTAAAGATAATTTATACATGATATTCCTAATTTTATTCTGAGCCCTTTTATGACTGTGTGGGCCTTTATGACTTTAAAGAAATGTCAGTGGCAGCAAATGACATTGTACTGAATAATCTCGTTATGAGGGGAAAGACATTTAAAACTATTCCATATCAGCTTTGCTCTGTTCTGCTGAGCATACAATTTTAACCTACACAGCTGTCCAAAATGCCTACTTGTATTTTGGAAGGCAGTTCATGGTTGCTAAACTAACTGAAGCATTTCCAGGCACCAGCTCTGCTCATTTTCTTTGGGTTCTTTGGTAAAATGGCTTGTGCTTCCCACCACACCGCCACCCCCACTCTGCAGCTATCATGGCTGCTATGTTGTTTTAGATGCTGCTTAAAACATTTTCTAAAGAAAATTCAGCAAGTCTATTCAGAAAGGTAATTGAACCAGGCATACTTTTTAAAAAATATTTGCTGATTTTATCCATGTTTTATATCATTTTATGTACACTGCTTAGAGGTGTTTTTTTATTAAGTGATTAATAAATGTTTTAAAATAATAATAATAACATTTCAGCTTCCATCACAAACAGTAATACAGTGGTACCTCGGGTTACAAACGCTTCAGGTTACAGACGCTTCAGGTTACAGACTCCACTAACCCAGAAATAGTACCTCGGGTTAAGAACTTTGCTTCAGGATGAGAACAGAAATTGTGTGGCGGCAGCGCGGCAGCAGCAGGAGGCAGCCCCATTAGCTAAAGTACCTCAGGTTAAGAACAGTTTCAGATTAAGAATGGACCTCCAGAACAAATTAAGTTCTTAACCCGAGGTACCACTGTAATTGCATGAGGCAGAAGAGCAAGGCCATGTTCACTCATCCCACCTCCACTGCCATGCCCTACACTGATGCCTCCTCAATTCTTTCTGAGAGGATGCATGAAGGGGGGGAGTGGACCAATGCGCATAAGCAACCCATGTGAGTTGAAACCACAAGTGCTCAAGGATCCAGCTCATGAGGACAGTCTATAGGGAGACACATTCTACTGCATCTCTGAAACCGCTTGTCACAATAGATTATGGGAAAGTGCAGGGCAGGGTCCAAGGACAGCCCTGCCACAAAGCAGCTTCTGGCAGCATCATGGAGACAAGATAGATGAAAGCTGGAATTGGTGTTTGGATGGTGTGGCAGGGTGGTGGTGAGAACCATTTGGGCTTTGCTTCTGGCAGCACAGTGCTTTCAGTTGGCTCTGTTAGAACCTGGCAAATGTAGGAATATGTGATTGTTAACCAGTATTAAGAAGTTATAAACAAAAAGGGACACATGTGGCACTGTGGTCTAAACCACAGAGCCTAGGGCTTGCCAATCAGAAGGTCGGCGGTTCAAATCCCCACAATGGGGTGAGTTCCCATTGCTCTGTCCCTGCTCCTGCCAACCTAGCAGTTTGAAAGCACGTCAAAGTGCAAGTAGATAAATAGGTACTGCTCCGGTGGGAAGCTAAATGGTGCTTCCACGCGCTGCTCTGGTTCGCCAGAAGCAGCTTAGTCATGCTGGCCACATGACTCGGAAAAACTGTCTGCGGACAAACGCCGGCTCCCTCGGCCAGTAAAGCGAGATGAGCGCTGCAATCCCAGAGTCGTCTGCGACTAGACTTAACGGTCAGGAGTCCCTTTACCTTTACCTAAGTTATAAACAAGAATACAAGAATAAGTTCCTTTTTATGTCCACTTTGGATTACTTCTTGTGGACAGAGCTGCTACTATTATTGAACATACATTCAGCATTAAGGGTGCACTAAGAAAAGAGAATTAGCACCATCCTTGTCCAAACTTGGGCATACAGTCTCCAATAGATGGAGAAGGCTGATGATATTGACAAGGTGCAATGAATATATTTAAGGAAGAGTTGCATAACAAGTACCATATGAGCCAACATCTAGTAGCCGATGTCCCTTCATCCCCCAAATAAAGTATTTGAGGGGGCTGCCCCCCCAGTTGTTGGACATTGCCATTCAAATGGTATGTGTGTGCCACGTCATGCGATTGGTTATGCAATGTGGCACCTACCTGAACCCCCCCACACACCAATGTTTTATACAAGGCACCCCTGGCAATTACTAGGTAAAATGAGGTTCAGTGATAGCTGCCCATCATTCTCCAAAAGTAAAGCTTTTCTATCAAGCTTAGGTCCAGTTTCCTAATAAGCCTTTTGCAGTATATAGAACATATTTGCAGTATACAGAACATATTCTGAGGAATGCAATTTCAAACCCAGGACTGCATATTGTTAAAGCAATGTATGCAGTTTTAGCATGGCTATTCCTGGGATTGGGAGGAGGGGGCTGCAGCCCTTGTCTTGGAGGTAACAGGCGGGATGAGCATACAGTTCTGGCATGTATACAATAATTGTTATAAATGAACCCAGAACACAAATATTAGTCATTGCATTGATTTATTGGAGTGAAACAAAGAGATTGCAACATGCAATATTTTCTTAGAGTTTCTAGGGACATTACTTCAGTTGCTAATAAA
Organism: Podarcis bocagei; assembly: GCF_964188305.1. Lineage (NCBI taxonomy): Eukaryota > Metazoa > Chordata > Lepidosauria > Squamata > Lacertidae > Podarcis > Podarcis bocagei. Next base: position 61,364,524 of record NC_138128.1, read on the forward strand.
TAAAGCCATGTTCAAGAGTTCCCAGTATTACCCTTTTTAATTTGGTTATGTATTATACAGGCCAAGAGATGGGGAGAAAAATTAGCCTTTTGTCATTAATAGCCAAGGCTGCCATTCTCTGAATCAATGCAGCACCCAAAAGGTTTTCCAGATGTTTATTTCAAAAGTGACTGCTTTTCTGCATCATAATTGTGTTCATAGCTGAGTAAACAGCTTCACAGGTGCAAGGGAGCCATACACTTTGTGAAGATGTAAGAAAACATTGCTGAGATCCCAAGCAAAAACAGGGGGAGGAGAGCATGAAAGAAAATCTATAATTTCCCTGTTTCATAAGCAACAGTTGATTAGTCTGAAAACCAAACACTCTCACATTCATATGTACAACATTTCATTTAAAGCATGAGAGTACTTGAAAATGGTTAACAAAAAGAGGTATCATGCATACCCTTGTTGATTTCTTTGGGTTGTGTCATAAAGGACACACTCCTCATACTTCATGCACTGAAGGGAATTTATTTTACCTGCAGCAAAAGAGGGCTAACGCCCATCTGTCTTAGACTTATGTGCAAATGATCTGTGGGCAGATCAAACTAAACAAAAAAACCCCACCGTTTTGCACCTGTAAAACTCATCACGGCACTGTAGATCATTGAAGCTTGTTGTATGGCTAAGAAACAGGTGGCATGTCCAGAACATGGGTAGGCAAACTAAGGCCCAGGAGTCGAATCTGGCCCAATCGCCTCCTAAATCTGGCCCGCGGACGGTCCGGGAATCAGCGTGTTTTTACATGAGTAGAATGTGTCCTTTTATTTAAAATGCACCTCTGGTAGCTGTTGCTTGGCCATACCATCTGCTAGCAAGGGAACACTTCCTGCATCATAAGCCTAGTGAAACCCAGTTTCTCAGTTCCACACCCATGCCTCAAAGGACCTCAGTAGGAGCTTTTGCAAGTGAACTACAAACTGCCAGCTAACACTTGGTTTCATCATTAACTAGATGAGATCCAGCTCCTCCAGCACCTCAGATATCATCTGTGGTCCTGCTTGCCTGTTGACACAAAGAAAACCAAGAATGAGTATAAAGGATGGTGCCCAAAGAACCTGCCCCCATGTTATTTCTGTTTATATGGACTAATCTTTTTGAATGTGATGGCATTGTGCTTTGAGAGCCTCTTGGGGCTATAAAGTAAATGGCATTTCCATGCGCTCTGGCTTCCGTCATGGTGTTCCATTGCAGCAGAAGCGGTTTAGTTATGCTGGCCACATGACCCAGAAAGCTGTCTGTGGACAAACACTGGCTGCCTCGGCCTGAAAGCAAGATGAGCACCACAACCCCATAGTCACCTTTGACTGGACTTAACCATCCAGGGGTCCTTTACTTTTTACCTATAAAGTGGAGTATAAATGCTTGAAAGAAACACTGTTCCAATGTAACTACTTAGGCATCTTTTAAAAGTAATGTAGTAATTAGAAGCAGACTTATCAGCAAGTTCCATATTTCTTTCCTACAAAGATGTGATCAGCAGTGTTATTGCCCAGTATTTCAGTTGTCTGACATGTTCAAGGGTTGTGTGTAGAATCTTTTCAAATTCATTCAGTGCTCCGCTTTTCATCTTTTCCACTAGCATTGTATCATTGTGCTCCAATGATGTGTCATTAGCTACAAGGATATATTCCTTTATCGTTTCAGAGGCTGCAGAAGCCTTCTTGTGCGTCTACCCAGTATCTGGGCAAAATGCAAGAAAACTACTGTTGCCTGCTGGTGAACACTGACTGAGAATCCCCACAAACATCTGATTTGATCTTTTCAAGCTGGACTTCACCAAAATCATGTTACCAACCCCGCTCAAGATGCCAGAGGGGGATACTGTAGAGAAATCAGCATGTAAAGTTTTGTAATGATGTTCATCATTTCCAATGTGTGGTGGTCTGTTATGAGTGGGGAACCAGCTTGTGTCAAATTAGAGAAGAGTTGAAAAATGTGCAAAACACCTTGCTTTTAAGACTTAACAATGATCACAGTTTCCCAGACTGGAGGCATGAAGCGTCATTGCAAACTCTGTGCTGCTAACCAGCTGTTCCCAGCATCTTCATTTGTCATTGTTCTTGGCAATGTACAAATTAATTTGCTCTGGCAAAGATATAATGGCAAATCATTATTAGAGTTGCTGGATGCAGTCTAGGCTAAGATACAGTCTAAGGACCACAGTAACAGACAAACAATATAAAATGTTTCCAACAATTCTTCCCTCACAGCATCTGAAAGACTGCAGAGAAACTGCACCAGTGTGCAGCCTCATTTGCAACGTGCATAGCTACTATCCAAGTTGTTCCTTGGCCATGCTAAATTATGACTAAGAGACAGTAGCGATTGGTGGGGCAGTGCAGGCAAGGTCACCTGCTTTCTGAACACTGAGCATTGCTGCTGGTTCCTGAGAGGGAGAGGGGTGAGAGGCAGAGCCAATCTGATGCTCCTGCCATCACACCTACACAGCACCTTGCTTCCAGCAATCTGCCTTCTCCCTCTCAGGAACAGTCAATGATGCTCAGTGTTCAGAAGGTAGGTATAAATCACTGCCCAACTTCCACCACCCCACTGACTGCTACTGCCAAGAGATGAAACAACGGGAGCCAGTTTAGATAGTTTACTGTAACAGCAAAATTGTGACACTAGTGCTGCTTTCCTAGGGCTACTCTATCTCACCTTGCCTCTAGGGATGATTAGTTACAGGATTATGCTATGCCAGTTTTACCTGGGCAAAACCCAAATCAGTGCAGGGCATACAGTGAAGCCCAATGGATTAGAAGCACAGATTAAATCCTGGGAGAATAAAATGATTTTTTTTCTGCTGCCTACAATATAAGCAAAGAAGTTTCAGGATGCCACAACTACGAAGACCCTCTCTCCAGTTACCACTTACCTCATTCCAGATACTTGGTATACAGACAATTGATTTGCAGGCTGATGCTGCTTCAAGTCACTGCTGTGTCATGGTGGAAGAGGGATAAGGAGATCACTCCACCTGTTCAAGTGTTTCTGCTTGCCCAATGGAACAATCTCCCCTCTCATCCTGGCTGTTCTGGGGGTATTCTTAACCCTTTAGAGCAGATTTGGGGGAAGCTTGGAAGAGGTGTGTGGGAGAAGAGGGGATAAAGGTCTGTCCCTGAGTGCCACCTCAACAGCATGCTGGCATCCACCATCTCTTAAGGCAGTGCTCCCCCTCTTCATTTCCTTCCCTGAATTCCTCATTCCCATGGCATTGCTCAATGGCTTTCTCCAATGGAAACAGGAGGACTTGCTTGCCTCTTGCTGTGTCAGCCTAGCTTAGCTCTTCCTGCATCACTTCATTATCTTCTTTAGGCTATCAATGCATGTTTGTGTGTGATTTTTGTAGGCTCTTTTGCAATATTGCATTACGTGCCATATTTTACAAATTCGAGATGATCAAATTAATGCTTTAAAGAACCAGAAACATGTCAGACAATGGCTGTGGCATACCACTGTGTGGATTCATCTTGGACATTAAGAGTGATAAAAATAATTGTTTTCTTCTCTTTTATGCTCTGGAACTTGTTAAAGCTTAAGTTCTTGGGGGGAAATTGGTTAATTACCCTCTTTATGTCAGTGGTGCAAAGCATTAGGAAATATCAGCTCCCCTCAGGAAGAAGTCAAAGAAGGAACAATTAGGATATTTAACACATTTTTTCATAATGCCTCGTGATATTCAAGTACAGTAGCCAGGTTGCATTTCAGTGTATATTAATTTTTGTATTCCAAACAACTATCTGTGTGAAAGGGGAAACAAACCACAATCTATGCAATTTTGATATGCTCCCAATGCAACTAAAATTATCATTCCTTGCTAATAGAATTAGGCTTCATAATCCCAAGAAAAATCAGAATGTCAGATGTGAAATGCAGTTAACCTTATTTTATTCAAGTATTCTTAATAGGGATTTCCCTACAATTGTACTCAACAACTGCTTTTTAATTTTAGAAATAAGACTTAATATTTAAAGTTACCCTTTAATGCTCATTTGAAAGCACTGATTGAATACTAAGCCCAACAGCTCAGTGTATCACATCTCTATTAAATTCTCTTGCCTTTTTTAAAAGATAAAATAAACTTTCTTCCCCTTCCTCTAAATGCAAATCTTTCTGTGTAACACTGTGCCTAATCTACTACAACTAATTAATCTGTTTGAGTTGATGAAATGTTACCTCTGCATTTTTTTTTGTTCCTTGTATACAATTATTGTAACAGTGGTGAATAAATCAATATTCCCAATCCAACTGTAAAAAACAATCAAGAAAAGCAGTGCTTCTCAGGGAAAAAAACACCAAATAATATTTATTAACTCTGTCTCAATCCACAGCAGAGCCTGATCCCATTCAAGCATTTTCTGCAAGTGTAATAAGCAAACTCAGATACATGAGGAAAGTGGCACATGCCAATAATTTCACCATTTTACACTGCAGAGTAATTGAAGGATTTAATGAGAAACAAACCAATAAAAATAAATAGACCATGTTAGAGGAGCAGAAACTGATCTGAAATGGAAGTTGCTCCATTGTGAGTTTTAGGGCTACCTCCCCCCACCCTCCATGGTATGGCCAGGAAAAGAAATTGTGTCAAGGATATTGTCTGCTTATATATATATATACATGTTTTACATTATGCAATTTGATTTCTAAAGGAAGGCGAAGATCACTTTGTTTAAAATCTAGATTAGTTTCTGCATTTGGAAGCCATCCTACCATCAATCCCTCCAGATCTCTTCATTTCCCACTGATTTTACATGATGGATAGGGTAGGTGAAGTTAGAAAATGCTTCTGTATTATCATTATTTATACATAATTCGGAAAATTCTAGCCCCTTTACTGATGGCTTGCGACACATACTGGTGTTTGGAAGCACCTATAAATCACCCTCTATACAAATAGATTTCAGATTACAAATGGACTTCAATGCCCTAGAGCCATGCTTAAATTTCTATGGGAAATTATTATCCCTCATATACAGCATACTCAGGGATCGTCTCGCAAACATATATTCTCAAAGCATGCGGGATGGGTGCGATGCAATGGTGTTTGAGCCCACCCACTGACAATCCCCTGATAATCCCACACGCAATGTTTTCTCCCCTTAGCTTGGTTTTACTTCTTTGCTGAGGCAAAATGGCTTGGGAAGCACTTAGAAGAGAATAGGGCTAAGTAACCCTCTACCCACCAATTCTGCCCTGTAAATGTCCCACCCCCTTCTTAAAACCAAAACAAATAAACCAACCCATAACAAAAGCTGAGCTAAGTACCAAGATTTTAAGTCTTTTTTCCAAAGTTTGGGTGGGTATTTCCATAAACAGGGCAGTTTTGTTAGACGTTATGGACTAGTATTTCCATCCACCCTTTCACTGTATTCATTTTACAGCAGGATGCTTCAGTCAACACTTGGAAAGAACAAGCAAAGCTCAACGCAACCTGCGCAACACCATCTTTCCTTTTTATATTTAATGGAATTTCCAAAGTGCCAAACCATAAGCATGAGAGGCCAACATGCTGCAGCTCTGAAGGAAGGAAACATACAATGACTCTGGAGAGTCATTTCACGTCCAAGATTACTTAAGCCACTGCCTTTAATATTTACCAATCCAGGCAGCACAAAGTTTACTATCCTTTAGCTCTGGATAGAAGCAGTGGCAAAGCAAAGCTTTACATACCTGAATCCTCAATATTACTGCATAGCTGGTGTTTTATGAATGAGAAGGGACGCAGTAGCCAGGAAGTAGAGGGGGGGACCAGTTTGTTTTTCATCCCGTTGTTATCAGGGCTACTTCCCACCATATGCACAATTGAAGATGTTCAGCTGTAATAAGTTATTGCTCTGTGTGGCACTTAAGGGGAAAGAGGAGAGGACAGGGTCAAAGACCAAGTGCAGGGGGGTCCTTCCCTAGACAGCAAAGGGCCAGCCTCAATGTACAGGTCACCAACCCTTTGATAAGATCTTTGAAGTATTCTCTCAAAGAGTATTGACTGAACAAGGCATTTATTCCAGATCAAGTTGAGAACGTAGGCCTTTTATTAGTTTAAATGCACAAATCAATAATATTCTGCAGTCTGATAAGGCAATGCCTAGGGTATGGCATGCAATACCCTTCAAATCATCATCAGGCTAAATTGTTGGCAGCTTAATAGTTTAGCATTCTGTAGTACTGCTTAGTCATGTGTTTTTTTCCCTAGTATGGTTTTTCGACAGCCTTATACCCAAGCTGTCCAGTTCAAATATGCACTGACCCAAGGCTGAGGTTGCCATGTGGTAAAAGCTGAGATGGCCATGACTTTACAAATTAATTGAACAACGTCGTTTAAACTGTGGTCTCCATCAAAGGTGTGTGTGATTAAATCCCAGTGCAGTGTATATGTCTACATGGCCTAAATTTTAAAGTAGGAAATGCACAAATTAGGGCTAAGTCATATTCAGCTAGCAAAATTTAATGTACACTCATTTTCTTATTTCATTAAGCAGGCAGATATTTTTCACCCAGTTGTTTGTGATGTGTTGCAAACAATTCGAAGTTATTTGTTTTATAAAATCTGTAAGTTTTCTTCTATTTCCTATCCTGATAAAATTTCTGGGAGCAGCCCATTCTCAAATGTTATTTTCTTGTGCAAGCCAGTGCAAATTATTACACTTGGCATTGTGAATATTCTTTTTCTGAGTCATAGCACTTGCACACACACACACACACACACACACACACACACACACACACACGATTGGCGGGTGCACAGTGCCAGCATAATTAGTCTTTTTTTTTTAATGAAATGGAACCTAGATATATTCCACAGTGGAGTGCCAATAATAGAATTTAAGTGAAAGTAATTTCAAAGTGCAACAGTAGTTTACATATTAGTTATTGTATAATGGGGGAGAGAAATGCTCTGCCATTCTAGGTTAAATGCAATTAACATCCAGGCCTTTTGCAGGACTCTTGGGAAGAAATGATTGGTTTGGCAGGTTATTTCTCAGATTTTGATATTTTAAAAAAGAGAAGGAAACATATTATTTTAAATATGCAGCATCGCTGGGATAATATTCTCACATGCTACACTTTAAAGTCTTCGACAAAATACACTTATAAAAAATCGGGAATATTTACTCATTAATTATTACTCAGAAGCTCAATAATGAGCTTGTATATGCTACTTGTATAATATCATGTATGAATAAAATATGGTGAATTTGAGTGTCAGACCTTTTCATTTAGCATTAAACCTCTGCCACTCAATCTGTGGGAAGATTACTTTGTATGGGGCGGGGGGGATGCAGGGGTACGCATACCCCTAAACATTTTGTGAATCTGACCTCATTGAAGGCCAGTATATCAATATGAGTAGGAAAATGAGAGTACTCCAAACATTTTTTAGCGGGGAAAAGCACTGGCTTTAAGACAAAGAAAGAAGAAAGAAAGAAAGACATAGTTCTGTAATAATAAAATGATTCTTCTGTCTCATACTGACAGATTTATTTATATTTATATACAGGTGTACCTTTCATCCAATAATTAAAAAGGGAGACTTCACTAGAAAACCACAAGGTCTTTTTTATGAGAGAGTTGTTAGAAAGCAGTTAAATGTACCAAAAATATATTCATTTGGTAACAACGTAATTGTTTTCTGCTTACTATAATTGACATCTCAATTTATAGTAGGCAGCTTCAGGTTCCTTCATTTGTTTGTCCTCCCCCCCCCCCTTTTTAACATTTGGTGCTTTAGTATGCTATGCAAGAACCTATTGGACAATGCCTAGCAAAATAACAGAACATTTAAATGACAATGTCTATAGTACTCAAGAATGTTAAAAGTCCTGTGCATTCATTACTTCAGAAATACTTGCAACTGTGTGGTAGGACAATACTATTGTCATCCCGATAGTGCAGATCAGAAACTGAAACTGAGAGAGAGGCTTGACTAGGACCACCTCATGAGCATATAGCTGAGGTGAGATTTGACTCAGAGACTCCTCAGACCACAACTACTGCAATCCATTGTTCTCATTAGTAGATTAGGTTTATTGAATGTTTTTGTACCAGCTGACGGGGACACTAATTATTAAACCTTTTATTTGAATGATTAATCTTCCCCATGTGGCAAATGAAAACAGTCTCCCCACCCCCACCCCAGTGGTATAGTGGAGCAGAGACAAAGCACCATCAATTATTTCACAGGACAGATTATGATGTCATCTCCTCAAGTACTATTTGCTAATCCTCTGCAAATTAGCAAATTTGGCATTTCCTGGAGAGAAACCCATCAAAAGCAGAAGGCAAGGTAGATTGCATTAGACCAGGCTTCCTCAACCTCAGCCCTCTAGATGTTTTGAGACTACAGTTCCCATTATCCCTGACCACTGGTCCTGCTAGCTAGGGATCATGGGAGTTGTAGGCCAGAAACATCTGGAGGGCCGAGGTTGAGGAAGCCTGCATTAGACAGCATGGTTAAGAGTATAACTGCCACTTTTATTAAAAAATAAAAACAACAACCAGAGTCTCTTTATTATGTCTAACCCAACTATCACAAAATAGCAAGCAAGCTTTTGAGTCCACCAGAACACTTCATCAGGCTGGATGTTAAGCAAAGCAGGAGCAATTAGGAGTAAGAAGAAGAAGAAAAGCCACAATGTCGGCAACTGGTAAAAGCACCATGATGATGATTTTTGTTGTTCGTTTAGTCTTTGAAGGGGGATGGCTGTGGGGGTCGTCAAGAAGAGCACTTCAAAATCCACCTCTACAGCACTTTAAGATATAAAATCGAGCATTGCAACCATGAATCGGCATGTTTGTTGCAGCAAAAACACTGAGTCTTGCAGCACTTTAAATATTTAACAAAATTCATGCTAGCACGAACTTCAGCAAATGCATATCAGCAAATAAAACACTATAAATGCCTGCCTTGCCCTGACTGCTTATCTGCCTGCTTGGTAACTACTGTTTCTGCCATTGCTTCCTCTGACTGGGAAACAAAGTACCTTACATCCAGGTGACTGAGATAAAGGAAGAATGCACTGATTTAATCTCTGACCCTTAGCTTTGTTTCTCAACTGGAGGAGATGGCAGCAGTTGTGAGTGAGGGGCACTACTGATAAATTAATCTTCTGTTGGCTGGGCATTAAGAGACAGAGTTCATCACATTTACAGCTGATATGTTAAGTGTGCCTGCAGTTCCAGATATTAATTAATTTCAATAACAAGACCTTCTACATAGGGCTGCTTCCTAAGCCACTGTATTGTACCAATTATTAATGTAAAGTAAATGCTGTTCCTGGGACTGCTTTTAAAATATGCACATATTTATATTCTTTATAAGCGACTGCATTTCATTGTGGTGTGGCTTTTGTTTTGTTTTTCCCTCAGTAAACTTTTACTTTGTGGTATCCCACTAAAATCCTTGGAACAATGTGACCAGTAAGAATGTACTATGTGAGAGTGAAGAACCTAAGAAATGGCCATTAATTTGCAGACAGGGAGAATGTAACTTGATGATTTCAACTTTTGCATGCTTCTGAGCTCTCTGGGCTTCTCGTATATCCTCCACCCTTCATGAGGCCTACAGGGTTCCTATGATCATCTCTAATATTTTAAGGACAGAATTATGACTTTGGAGAACTGAAATGAGGCTCTTGTGCATTCTTTTCCAGTATATGTGGGAAATGAAGATATCAGGCATGTAGTAAGTAACAAAAGACTCTGGTCCATGTGTGCAAATGTGATAGGGAGAAAATTATGTTATGAGAATGGACATAGTTATCAATCATGTGGCATGCCAAATCCTTGATGGTGAGCTAAGTAAGGCACCTGATGCCGGTTACTGAGTCCCGATGACAAGTCAGCTTTGCATTTCCCCACCCCCACCCACCCGCTACAGTGTGAGCTTACTCATTTTTAAAATCGTAGCAAGAAACACATTTTCACAGACTGGAAGAAAAGTGGAAAGAATACCTGTGAGGAAAATTCTCAGGCAGTTTGCATGAATGGTGTTATCTACGTGCTTATAATTCACACAAATATACCCGTGTTTTATCAAACTTTGCATTTCAATAAAATAACCTTTGGGGATATGTTTCAGAATCTGCTGCAGCCAGGAATACTGGTGACCATACCTGAGCTATGGCCATGCAGTCCACAAGCTTTGCATACAGGAAACCCCAGATTCAATCCTGGCACCTACAAACAGAAGAAGAAGAGGGCAATATCATTAGACAAAGTGAGATGGCTGCCTAATTCAGAAAATGCTGAGGAGCAAGGAGTAGTGTCAAGGTGCAGCAGGACAGGATCTGTCCTGTCCTAAATTAGTCTGCTGCCCTCTGAGGCAGAGGTCATTGTCCCATTGCCAATGCTGAAAATTCAGCTTGCCAGACTGGTTGTCTTTTGTACCTAGAATGGTACCCAACATCTTGCCTTTCATTTCAGGTATAAAAATGTCCTGGGCCAGTACTGGTAGGTAATGAGAATGACCTCTGCATTAAACTCTGGAGAGCTGCTTTGAATCACAGGACACTGTAAAAGTCTTGATGGACCAGCGGCCTAACTTGGTATAAGGCAGTTTTCTATGTTCATGTATGTCCAGACTCACCACACTTGATCTTAGCCAAAAGACCTCACCAACTGATGCTGAGCAAAATTTTGGACCTTCGGCCTATAACTCCGAGAAGAAGGCAAATGAGGTTTCTCCTGGCAGATCAGGACAAAGGTATTACTGCATTAGTAGCTTCCTTTTTAGCCACAATTTTACCCGAGAGGGTTCCCAATGAACCATCCTTTTGGGCAACAAACAGGGTGAAGCAGAATATCTAAGTGCACACAATCAGAGTGTGAACTTATTACCCTCAACAGCTTCACCCTTGTCCTTTTAATTATCCCAGTGACTTGAAATGTTTTATACTGTGATGCCAGTAAAGGTATTTTATTTTATTTTATTTTATTTTATTTTATTTTATATGTCCATACCCAGAGTGTGTGCTTCCAAAACAAGGTACCCAAGTTGAATTGTTGGAACTGGGATCTCACACCAGGTATGGTTTTCTCAGAAAGGCAAGGGATAGTAGGATGTCAACGTCAGTTGAGAGGCAATTATTTCTTGAGTGCCAATGAAGAAATAACTAATGAAAGATTTGTGTAGCTCCGTTTTTCCACCAAGTAAAAACAATTCAATAAATGAATCTCACTACATATATATTTTTTAAAAAATTCAGTGCAAGCTTCCAGATAATTTCCAAGAACTCCATAATACCTTATGGAGATATTGCCCTTGAGTAGCAAGCAAAAGTTTAATTTCTCTCAACATCTGCCCAATGTGATATCTTCATATTGTTCTTCAGTGTGCCCTCAAATACCGCATAGCTTACTCACCTGAGCAAATGCTGCCATTGTGACATTCTTCTTCTTTCTATGATAATTCCCCTACACCTGCTCCTGTGGATTTAACCTTCCACAGAACATATTCATGCCCTGCATGTTCTTAGCAGCTGGGGACGATCAAAGATTTATATCACTGCATTTTTAGTGCCCAGATTTGTTCTCTTATCTAAAAGGTGAATTAAGACTCCAGGAAAAGATCCAGCAAACCTATAAATCTGCAGCCAAAAACTCTTCTCCTCTATCCTATGGAAACCTTTGATTTTTTTTCCTATTGATTAATAAATATCTCTTTGATAGAAAGAGGCCAGAACTGAAACCACACACCCAACACTTCTGCAAGTTCATTGTGCTTGTGACTAAATTAGGCTGTGATTTTTATTAATATTTTAAATTGTGGCTCTCCTTTGCAAAGTGGTTTACTTGCTCTTACCTTGTTAACCTTCACAACAAATTCGACATTAGATTATTACTGTTGTTATTTTGCAGAGGTGGAATTATGCAATAGTGACTTGCACTGAAGCTGGAACAGAAAGAAATGAGATTTGAATGCTCTGCTCCTTGGTGTAAATACCGTTCTGTCTATTGGACTGCAGAGCTCTCAATCAGTTAATGAGACAATAAACTGCATTTGAAAATTATAAAAGGGGAGATAAAAAATTCAGTGGAATTTCTCCTGGAGAGGGTGCAGGGTTTTTCTTGCATCTCACGTTCAAGGTGACCAAGTCGTGTTTGTGAGTATCCTTTCTATCATCTACAAACCTTTCTGGGTACTTGTACTTCCTGAAAACCACATGGCATCCTTGCCTGGGTTTTTCTGCCTAAGAGCAGAAGGCAGGGATGCTTCCGACTGTGGGCCTCACTGCTGTTTGTTGTTTCTGTATTTTTTTAGGTGATTTTTCCCCCCTTTCAGTTTTGGAGAAATGTTTAATTGGAAGTTAAACACACACCACCCATGGACACATTGAAACAATAAAATAAGCTCACTCCTGTACCCACTCTCACTGAAAGTGTTTCTTTCATGTCAACACTTTGCTAGCTAGCTGCAGAAGCAATCCAGTCTGGAGAGGCTTTTTCAGCCTCTGAAAAGAGGCTGCCCTTCAGTTTTCACTCAGCCTTCCAAAAATGAAATTTGTGCAGAAGTTAGAGGGACCGATGTGGATTCAAGCTCTGCTCTGTGTGAGGGTATGCTTCATTTTATGAATAAATGCTGCTGCTACATTATCCTAGAAGTCTTTTAAAGAAATTTACCAGTATGTGCATAGAGCAGAACTATCAGTCTATGCATCTAAGCTGAATACTTTCACATTTCGGTTTCAAAAGCCCAAGATTGTGCTTTTGAAAGGACATAGATATGATTCCCCCAAAACACTTAATTGTGGGGATAATTGCTTTTTTAAAATTCCACCCATTGTCATTCCCTATTTACTGCGGGTTTTGTGCAATTATTTTCTTCTAGCCCATGCTTTTACTTGAATTAGCCACGTGACCCCAGCAACCTGAAAATCATGCAGTGAACATCACAGTGCAAGGAAGCTAACTAGATGTGCTTACATGAGGATATCAGTGATTCTAGTCAATTGTAGATTACATAGTAAGCAGCTGTCATCACAGTGCCATATGATGGTAGCACTGTTAGTAAACAAAGCTGAGAGAGAGAGAGCGCAGATAGCATAAATGCAGAGATGAATATTTTTGTAATCATTGCTAAAACACAGTGGAAGACAGAAGAGAGTACTTTCCTGCACTGCCTCCTTTATTCCCTGACAAAGGCACTAAACCAAATGTGTGTGGAGGGGTGGGGACAAGGAACCTAAAGGGAGAGACACCTACTTGTGGGGGAGCTGGTAGCATTTTAGCATCTCATTTGACATGCATCACCAGACTGGAAGTCCATGCAAGTTGTTGCATAGATCTAAACACACACTTGTTCCGCAAGCCCAAGGAAGATTTGGATTTGTAACCTCTTCTGAAAGTGAGGGACAATTCCAAAGTGGTTTGAGATAAGGGATTGGGATATACCATTCAAAGGGTCCTTTGGGTCCTGTCTTCAGTATTTTTTCTGCAGCTCAGCCTAGTAGGTCTGAGCAAGCTCTCCCAGATTTTCTTCCCCAAACTGTAGCAGTAAGATCAAGCTCCTGATCCAATTTCAATCAAGAATGGGTGCCTGTTCCCCCCCCCCCACTGAAAATGCTGTAGATGTAATGTCTATTATAAAGTTCGAGACGAGGAACCTGGTGCCTGCCAGACCTTCCTGGACAACATCATCCTGTGTCATTTGCCATGCTGGGTGGGGCTGAGGGAGAGTTCAAAAACATTGGGATGGACACAGGTTAGTGAGCTAGCTATACTACAAGCATGATAAGGATTATTATCCACAAGCTTCCTTATTCCTTTAGTGAACTTGGTACGTGAGGGGGCTGTTCTGGTACCTTTATTTTTAACTCTATTTCAAAATAAAATAAAATTCCACAATAAAGCCATCTTAAAAAGAGGGGGGAGGGAAATAGAAAATAGTAAGAGGATTTTGTCAAACTAGCATTATTGAGGGGGGGGGGTCATTTCAGAAACCTTGTAACGCTTTATTGATAGGAAATGCTAAATGCCGTTGTTGATACTGCAGAAATATCAGTGGAATAAACCCCTTTAGCTTAGATATTAGAAATGAAATGCCTTCCTGCTGGTTCTAAACATTTATTTCAAAAAAATGAACTCAGATGGAGGGAAAAGAAAAATCTCCCTGACATTATCATGACCCAGTTCTATAATTTGTCCAATTCCTCTCTATGCAATAAAACTTCAACTGGCGAACTGCTGAATCTTTTTTATTTCAATGTCTTCCGTGCTGTACCTTTCATTTGAACATTGCCTCAAATAACAACCATCTTTCATGTCTGTTGTTCGAATCTACAAGTGAAAAGACACTCTGCCACTATGCAGCTCGTTTTGCTTGTAACATGTTGGGTTTTATTAATTTCTGTTAGCTTCGGAGAATAATTTGTGATTTTCAGACGCAGAGAAGAGCAGTAAATCTGCATTTTGAGCAGTACCTATTGACGGCATCTGTTGCTGCTTAGACAGTGAGATGTCTGCTGCTGCTGCAGGAAAATATAACAGCAATGCAGATACTTTACAGTACCAAAACCTAGCTCCAGGCTACACATCCCCAGATAAAAGACGGCAGCTTCATTGAAGAAACAAGAGATTTGTCAATGCTGGCCTTTGAAGCATGCTGCGATATGCCTTGCTATGAAAGGGTTAAAAGGCATACTGCACTGATCAGTTGCCCTGGATTGTGACACCTTAGCGTAGACAGCTTGCCTGTGGTCAGTTGCCGTCTTGTAATTTCATTAGGGTGTAAGACCCAAATGCAGAATTAGCCATTGCCTGCGCAGAATTATGTTAAACATGGCCCAGACTGAAAATCAATATTCAGCTTAAGTAACTGGCCCTCCAGTAATTTAATGAAGCTAAATTGCATTACACGGAGGTAAGGTGGTGGGGGACCATTTTGTCTCAAACCTTCCATTATACAAGGGCTGTACAGCTGTATGCCTAAAGAGAAATTAAGCACACAAGGTTGTGGCTTCTGAAAATCAGAACTGCACTTTACTCTCTGTTTTCTTAATTTAAAACTATAGTAAATAATTTGAAGGTTTATAATTTAGGGATGCTGTAAAAAAGAAGAAGAAAATTTGCTTCATTTTAAACCTTGCAATAAAAATGAAACAAAATGAAAAAGACACTAATAGCTAGATGTTTACTTTAAAAATGTGATTCTAAAGAATTTAAAATTTATGACATCTCTACACTGAATTAATTAAATTCATGATCTGAACAAGGACAGAAAAGCTACCTTGGAGCTATCTTTTAAAAGTGCTGCGTGCGTTCATATCAAAATAGGAATCTTTAAAACGCAAGGCTTTGATTTATTGGCAATTCATGCATGCCTTATTGTGCTCTTTAGTAGCAGCCTTGTCAAAGTTTCATCAAGTTCCCAAAACCTTTGCTTAAACTGTCCTATTAAAAACTGAACTTCTACACTCGCAGCAATTGTACTAAAAATTCCAAATCAACCCCATCTGAAGAGTCTCATCATGACATCCAGGACTTTCTAACTTTTGTTAAAGCTGATTGACAAGAACAAAGATGCAATCACATTATGCGGAGCTTCTACAGCACCCTCTTTTATTTATTATTCAGCTACAAAACTTCAGCTGGAAGAAACACTTCAGAGTTTCTTTTTTGTGAGTGTCAAGTAGATAGGATGAGATTGACAATAATTCAATTGCTGTGTGGTATGAAGTGATGCTGATTAGAGGTTATTTTCACCTAAATCATTTGTCGCAGTGCCTTATAGGAATGGTAGCACAGACTTTAACCAAGTGTAGCTGTGCTGGCACCTTTGGGAAAATGCAAGCGGTAGAGTATATATTGTTGGAAAAAAGAGGAGGGAAGCAAAATGATTTGCATGCTCAATCACTGTTTTCCCTGCTTGTCATACCCTCCTTATACTCTTCATCGGCTGTAATTTTCTTCTCCTATTTTAACACTCATGTGGCTTGCTGGTGTAGAATATAAAATCTAATGAAAATGGCTTAACTGCAAATGGCTGTAACCAGACCTAATTAACATATTAATATCACACATTGCAAAAGAAAATGGCAGCAAGTGGCTATGCCACTTTTAGGGAAATTTGCTGAAATGAGCAGTGTGCTATCTCGCAAAAGCAGGTAGCTGGTTTGAGGATACCGGTCAACTCTTTCAACAACATATCCGAGACTTGCAGCACAACTTTGTGCATGTCGGCTCTGAACTCATTGGGGTTTGGCTGCTATCCTAACATAATTTACTTGGGAGTTAGCTTTGTTGAATTCAGTAAGTCCTGTTGAATTACTTGGGAGCCAATCTGGTCTCCCACCGGTGTCTTTGCACCATGCCAACTTCATTGCCTCGACCCTCACCTCCTGCCTCTTTGTAAGCAGCAGTCATGCAACAGGTGATTGGTGCTGCCCCACCATGGGATCTACTGCAGCATAGGAGGCTTTCTGTACATCTTTTCACATACTTCCAAAATGGCAACCTTCACAGTGAAAGTCAAACCTCATAAAAAATTGGTGCAGCACCCTATGGAATGTAGATGCTCTCTCCCTCTCCTTCTCTCCCTCCCTCCCATCCTCTCTCTCTCTCTCTCTTTCTCTTTCTCTTTCTCTTTCTCCCTCTCTATCTTTTTCTAGCCAAGATCCAGGACAAGACTAAAGCTAATGGGATCAGGGGCTGCTTGGGACTTTAATTTAGGGTGTAAATTCTGGTGTGAACTGACCTGACACACACCTCTTGGACTTATGCGCAGCTTGCAATTTAACTATTTATCAGATTTTGCACTTTTCCAAATGTTGCAGCAAATGTTCTTGGCCATTTAAATGTCTCTTTAGAAATATGGGCCTTGAGATAAGATATTTTTCATATACATATTTAAACTTATATGTAAAAAGTTAATTTTCTCACAAAAAAAAATCTTAGGTTGTTGTAGAAATGGGTCAGAGCAGAAATATATAGTAGCACATGTGAAAGTGACATGGACTGTAAACAACAGATTCACCCATCACTTAAATGGGATATGGTTGCACATTTGGTCTCTTCCCTCATCCCTAGTTTTTAATTTAGCTTTTCCTTTATAGGAAAGAAATGAAAATTAAAAGGCCACTGATTACTGAAACAGGGGGCCAACACCTCCATTGCATATAAGTGCTGCCTGGAATATGAGTTATCCCTAATGGCACACAATGTTATCCGTGTTCTTCTATATTCCTGCATAATGCTATACAGCAGCAGCACAACCATTCTGCCAACACTAGCATCGCTGTAACTTACCCAGACGAGGCAGAGGTGTGCAAGGTGGCGCGAGATCCGGGCCAAGTGGACACGCTGGCAGAACCAATCTGGTGATCCTGCTGGTATGTGTGTAGAGTCTCAACGTCATCACTGAGTCCCACCCTGACCCAGCATCCTCCAGTGGCATCTGTGTCAGGAGGGTGGTTCCACTCCACCCCACTGGATCCAAGCGCAAGCACATGAACATTGAATGGCCATGTAGGGCTAGGGTTAAAACAGGAATGTCGGTCAAAAGAGAGCCCGTAGCCATGGTCGAGCACAATCAAGCAGTGCTCCTGGGCCTGAACACAGCAGTGCTAAAAGGTAGTCCTTGTTTTCATCTGTGAAATGTCAAAGGGGTATGCATCATGAAGTGGCTTCTCTAACTGGGAGTCTCGGCCCTGGCACCATATTCTTTGCACACCGCTGGCACAGTTACAAGCAGAGAGGAACTGTGCCAGGGTGTTCTAGTGGTTAGAGTGCCAAATCGGGTAAGGGGAGACCTTAGTTCAAATCCCCATTAAGCCATGAAGCTCACTGGGTGACCCCATTATACTGTGAGCATAAAACATAGTAAACCATGTATGCCACTATGAGCTCCTTATAAGAAAAGCGGGGTACCATGGCCTGAATTTTGTAGTGTAAAAGCAACACCACCACCACCACCAGACGTAAGATATACTACAACATTTAACCCACTAGGGAGTAGATGACTTGGGAAGCCAAAGGGATCCATTCTGGCACTATATCTGAGTGCTGATTGCAGCCTAATTGCTTGGTAAAGGCTGAGCTGGTCACACATTTCCTGATCCCTACCTGCCTCTCTACAGGCTACCAGCCATGCAAAAGCACCCTGGCCTCTAACATGTAGAAATGTGTTAAAATTAACCCAGTTTTTAATTTGCTTAATTAGGTTTTCTTTTAGCAATACCAGCATGTTAAATGGTAACGGATCTGACCATTCAACCAGACCTCTTGCAAGCCAATCAAATCCATAAATATACACCAAGCCAAAACAACGAAGAGGCACATCTCAGTTAGTTTATATTTTGAAGCGTAGGAGGCTGGCTTTGCAACCAGAAGGGCTAGACATTTCATTTAAAAACAAAATGAATTATTAGAATCTTGAGGAAATAGTAAATTGCACCAAAAATCTGCAGGGACCCCCTAAATCCTTTGCATTTGTCAATTCTCCACACCCACAGATTTCTATTGTCGTTGGTAATAACGCTGCTCTGCCAGCTGAGTCATTTCTCAGGCTGTATGTTTGCGAAGTGCCATTTGTGTACAATTAATATCCCTGACACTGTTCCCACCGAAGTCAATTGCATAATTTCAGTTGGCTTTGTTGGGAAATAGAATAGCTGCAAGCAGCAGTCACAGCATCTATGCTTTGACTCTCCAATAAGCCTAAATGTGCATGAGAACAAATGTGTGTTTTTCTATGGAACGTTGTCTAGCAAGATCAATCCATGCTGTACAGTTTTGGCTCACTGTAGGTTGGGCAAGCATTTCTGACGTTTCTGGTGAACGTCTTCTCTGTCAACTATAAAATGGTTACCAGGCATTTTAGGGATGCTCTTTGCTAATTGTTTGTTCACAATTGGTGAGTGCTTGCTCCACGGATAACTGACCTAGGATCCACTTTCTCAAATTACAGATATTTCATTATGCCATGGTCCCTGCCTTCTTATGGAGATCTGCAAGTGAGACCCTCTTGTTTATCATGCAAAGTGAAGATGTCCATCTTGTGGTGATCAGGGGGAGGGCCTTCACTACCGCAGCATCCATCCAATGGCAGCATCCCACCTCAAAGATCTTTCAAGTGCCAACAGTAATGTGCTTTGGTGCTTGTTGAAAACTTACTTATTTACTCAGACTTTTGGAGCCTATAAGGATGAACTGCTGCACTTTAGCTAGTTATGGATATTGCTTTCATTTATCATTAATGGATATGTATTTTACCTGTTTGTAAACTGCCTTAAGATGTCCAAATGATGGGGAGCATATAAATGGTTTTAAATAAATTAAGAGTAAGTCACAACCAGACATCAAAATGGTAGTAAGTATGTTGAATATTGTAAAGTGGAGTGTATTTTTAAGCAGCCTATTCCATGAGTTATTCTTGAATGATAAACGATAGTTCCTTTGGGGATTTTTATTCAAAATTGTGGCTAAAATAAAATAATTTTTCTGAAATGCCTTGACTGTTTAGTTTAGTTTAACCGTTCTAGCCCTGTTTACATTTAGCATTTTGCCGATGTCAAACTGTACAAATGAGAGCAGTTTTAAGTGTTCCTTTCAGCGCTCATTGCTTTTGCTCTCTGATTTCTCTTGATGACGATGTGTTGTCAATGTTGAATGCCGGAACTGTTGCTGAGCAGGAACAGCTGGAAGTATTAAAATTTCTCCAGTAATTCAAACCAGCAGTGACTTCATTTTTAAACTTTCTGTGCAGCATGAATCATGGCTGTGGCTATAGACAAGACAAGAATATGGGAGGTTACCAAAGATGTCACCAATTCTCCCATTAAATATCCTGGCGCTAAGGTTCTAATTGTGGGGAACTGTATGGCAAATTGAATAGGAATGCAAAAAGCAAAGCACCAGTTTCACAAAGCATTTCACAGTGGCGGAAATAATATTACAAATTAATGCAAATAAATAAATAAATATTTCTCTCCACATTTTGGAATTACAGATTAGCTAGACTTTCTTCCAAAGTGGAACCAATCCATTTAATAACATCTTTTATTTGGAGGGGCCAGCAGCATGAATTTTGTAGAGGCTGCTGCTGTGCATGTGATGTCTGCCACATGCAAGCTTTCTTCAGTTTCCCCAATCCTACCCATACCCCAACCCTACACTCTCCTCTACAAATGTATGTTGATATAACATTGCAAAAAGCAATCTTGACGTCACTGTATGTATGACTTCACCAGGGTTCATCAGTTGCTTCTTCTTTAGGGACTATTAACTCCGCTGAGCTATAGCTTTTCCACGATCAGCTGGGAGCAGTATTATAACTGTGATGCCATGCTGCACTTAGTATAGTCTGGCAGTGCTTAGTCCAATGGGCAGTGTTTACTCAGAAGTAAATCCTTTTTAAAGGTAAAGGGACCCCTGACCATTAGGTCCAGTTGCGGACGACTCTGGGATTGCAGTGCTCATCTCACTTTACTGGCTGAGGGAGCTGGCGTACAGCTTCCGGGTTATGTGGCCAGCATGACTAAGCCACTTCTAGCGAATCAGAGCAGTGCACGGAAACGCCATTTACCTTCCCACTGGAATGGTACCTATTTATCTACTTGCGCTTTGACATGCTTTCGAACTGCTAGGTTGGCAGGAGCAGGGACCGAGCAACGGGAGCTCACCCCATTGCGGGGATTCGAACCGCCGATCTTCTGATCGGCAAGCCCGAGGCTCTGTGGTTTAACCCACAGTGCCACCCGCGTCCTTTTTAGCAAATACTAAATTATAACTTGAATTAGAAACTTCTTCCCTGAGGGACCGCCATCTCTGCCCACCTGCCCCAATCCATCTAAACAGATGCCACATCGTGGCCTAGCTTTTATGCCTCTGGACAAACATGAGGAATATTCAAAATGTGGCATTGCCAAAAAAACACGGTGGCCCACACAACAGCTAACTACAGCTGCTCCTGTGTGTTTTAAGTAGGCAGGGAAATTTTCTGGAAAATGCTGCCCAAAAATGGCCTTTGTCCAGCAGTAAATTATATATGTAATAAATATGCAGGTACTGTATATTTTGCCACATTGCTTCTGGGGCAGGTGATTTTTCATAAGGAGAATGGGAGGATCAGGCCTGACACAAATAGCACTGTGCTCCTGGTTTGAATCAGGCTCTTCCAGGGCTGTCTTTAAAGAGGCAAGAGATGCTATTCCCAAATACATCATATCTAAGTTTGGTTACTAGGGGCCATTCTCACAATTACCTCAGGAAAAGTCAGTCTGGGATAAGGTCTTCCTGCTCTAGTAGCTTCTGACATCCCAGCCAACTCGTCAAAGTTGACCTGGATAAGCTTTAGGTACATTTACCGCAAAACCTTGTTCGCAGTGGCATGCCAAATTGACTCTAGCAAAAAAATTGTTTAAGCATGTGCCACTGGCATGCACAGCATGGGCTGACACAGGGAGAAGTCTGGCACACACTGAACCCAGGTCATAGTTACTCCAGGTTGAGTTACTCGTGAAAACAGGCCCTTTATACTGCATATGCGTGCTTAGAGTGATGGCAAAGCAGTCTTGAGACAGTTCCATAAACAATGGTTAGCCAAGGAATTTAGGCCACCTTTTGTCAGTATTTCATTGGTGTGGCGCAAAAATGATGCTACAGCTTACTGAAGGTAAGACCCACCCAAAGGGTCTTACAATTTTGTCCGTCCCCGCCGCCAAAGTTGCCCAAGACACACACACCCCTTTTCATGAAAGACAAATGTTCTTAGAAAAGAGGTTGAGGGATATTCACCTACCCTGTTTTTAACACTCTGCTACTGTGTTACATGAAACTCCCAAACAGGATCAGTTCATGAAGTTCCCTTCCTGCCCTGCCTGCTCCTCGCTATATAATCTGTAGTCAACTAACCGCTCATTTTCTTTGTCGCATTCTCCAAGCCTGTTAGCAGATGTTTACAATTCCTCGGTAAAATGTTTCCACTTGGTGTGATCACTGAATATGAATGAGGTGACATTTCTTTTTACATCACTGTTTCTTATCACAGCCAATGGCTATATTGCCAAAAGCCTGCTCTCACTCTCTCTTTCTCTTTGCCTTGTGCCTCACTTACGATTTTTCACCTGTTTAACTTGTCAGATTTTCTTTCCCAAGGCTACAACCTGTTTTGCTGTCTTTTCAAGTGGCTAAAGAGCCACCACTCTGACACAGAAACTTCTCTACAGTGGTCACACACAAAAACTTTCTTAGATGTTTTCAACTCTGAAGCAGCTGTGATCTACACCACTGTCTTGCTTTTGTTACAGGATGCAGGAAGCATCTATTTTCCCCAGAAAGTTGTTCATATGTCAGACTCTACATTTTCCTAATCTTCTGACTTGCATCTGTTTAAGGTTAGCCTTCTTGTATCCCTTTCCTAAACATAATGGCTGTGACCCTCAGCTCCTTCATATACCTATTTTTTCCCCCTTGACATTTTAAAATTCATTTATTTTAGTGATTTTTACCCAGATTGCAAAATAATTTTAAAAATACAGTTACAATTGCAACAGTGTGTACGTACGTACATACGTATGTATGTATGTGTATATGTACAAATGCAGCAGTAGCAGGATTTAAAGATGTCATAAAAGTCTTAAGCAGAAATAAAACAAATTGAAATTAAGAGGCAGTGGAAAATAAGGTATCCACATAATATCCAGTATCCCACATGTAAATAGATGCCACGTGGCCCTACCATAATTGGGGCACTGCCCCTAAAAAAGATTTTACCCAGTAGCTACCTTCTGCACTTCAACTGTTGAGTGCAACCTTTTTGCTACAGAACTCCAAACAAACTAGATTTGGACTTGGGAGGTTTGGGTTCAAATTCTTGCTCAGCCACTAACATCCTAGGTGGTATTTGACAAGTCACTATCTGCCAACCTTATTTACCTCACAGTGTTGTTGTGAGGGTCTGATGAAGTAAATAATAATAATAATAATAATAATAATAATAATAATAATAATATGCTGCCCATTCTGGGTGGCTCCTAATGAAATATTAAAAGATACAATAAAACATCAACTATTGAAAACTTCCACGTACAGGACTGCCTTCAGATGTCTTCTAAAAGTCATATAATTATTTCTATGCCTTTCTTCATAAAATAAGGGAGCACTAAAAAATACAGTAAACTAATGAACCACATTACGTAGATATCTTATGTTTGTAAGGACAGATTTGGTTGGGGGACACATCCTACTTCAGTAGAAACATTAAGAAATCCTTAATAACACTTTTTAAAAAATCAAGAGTCTTGTTGGATCAGATCAACAGTCCATTAAAAACAGCGTTTGGTTTTACCTGCTGGCCAACCATTCACCCCTGGACGTGAAGGCAATGACCTTCTCCCATTGTTGCTTTCCAGAACTGTTGCTCTGATATTTAGAAGCAAAGCATCTTTCAGCCTGGTGGTTCAATATGCCCAGTCTTCCTGTGTGGTTGCTTTGGATTGTAACTCTGTGAGGGATAAACTACAGTGCCCAGAATTCCTTGATAATAATGTGTTTTGAATGTGCTTTAAAGATATAGTGTTTACACAGCCTGTGATTTCCTATTTAGCAAGTGTTATTAGGATTCCAATCACAATCTAGCATGTATTCTGGTATTTCAAACCAAGTCCTAAACATCTCATCTCTGAAGCAATAATACTTCTGTCTGCTATTACAGCCCTTAACACCCTGGTGTGTAAATAAGAATTTATTGAAGCTGGACACAGTTCAAGCCATAGTAGCTTCAAGTGCCATTACTTGTAGAAGTTTGGTGATATAATCCTTGATTGTTATTAGGTATCACATGGTTTGCAGGAAGGAGTTGGAGGGGAAGAGACCCCACAATCCAGTTCAAAATTATTCCACAGAGTTGCAGACAGTTCTTGTCTTGAGATTCAAATAGCTTTAGGTTTTGCATCTTTTTTCTGGTTAGGTTATTGACTCATTAATATGTGTATTAATCTGAGGGACTCTGTCTAGGTTTTGGCATATTTCAAGGGAGAAAAAGATTCAGGACATTCCAAAAGGCAATCTCAAGAAGAGCACCTGCCAAATAATATACTGGCAGTAGAACAGCTTGGAGCTTTATGTGTACGGAGCAATCGGCCAAACCCCAAGAAATGCATCAAATTTGCCAAAGAATTTGGCATTGGCAGTCTCATCATACACTCCAGTACTTGTTGAAAAGCATTGCTTTTCAATGCTCTTGCTCAGATCATTGAAACCGAAGTTTATGGACACTTTTCGAAGTGGCATGGAGAGGGGAGAGACCTTTCTGCCTTTAACGCTTGAGGGAGGAGAAATGCTTTGTGATTATGGTTAATGATTTTTTTGAAGACCTTTTTTAAGTCAAATGAGAGTTCCAAGATGTGTGGCTATGTAACTGCAAATATATATATATATAGTCCATGTGTGATTTACTGTTCTGGAGCCTTATGGCTGTCTGTTGCTGCTGACTGCTATTTTTACCATACAGAAACATCACATCTGGACTCTCCTGGGGATATGGCCTCACTGCACTAGGAAACGGTAGATGTGGTATTTTTAAGAGTTCCAAAATATCAACATTTGAAGATGCATAAGGTGGGTCATTGTTGCACAGGCATGGGAAAATACAAAACAAAAAAATCACAAAAATGATGCAAGTATCTCTTGTGATGGAAGCCTATATCTGATATCAAAAGGGCGTTTCCCCCATCTATTAAAAATGCTGTTCGTTGCCCTATTTTGACAGCCATGCCTTGTTTCTTTATAAATTTAAGGTGCAGCAGCATATCAAATATCTCCCTGGGGTGTCTTGAATACATCTTTGTGCCATCTGTAGGGTCAGTTCTCACCACATTGTTTTCATAAAGCTTTCAGTGCAACCCTGCGATTGCAATTTTGTGATTTCTGGTTGCATATAATCATAGACCCATAGGTTATTGCCTCCATCTAGAAGCCCACACATGACTGCAAACACACCACCGTCTCAGTAATACTCAAGGGGCATCTCTTCTCATTTGAGGAGTGAAAACAATGTCCAATCGTTTTACTACAGCATGGCAAAATCTATCATCCGCAGATCTTTTCCTGCTGCAATATATAAATAAAAACAATGCAGCAATCATATGTTACTGAATTGTTTTTAATACTTACTTGCATAATTCTGCTGAAGGGTACAGGAAAGCCTTTCTGCTGCTTTGTTGTATGGAGAACCTGAGGGACCAAGTATTTTATTGGTACAGTGGAACCTCAGTTTTCAAGCGTCTCGGAAGCCGAACAATTCGGAACCCGAATGCCAAAAACCTGAAAGTAATTGTTTCCATTTTCGAACTTGCCTCGGAAGTCGAACGGCTTCTGAGGCACATTTATTATTTTTTGCAGCCAGCCCATTGATCCTTGGTTTTTGAACGTTCCAGAAGCCGAACGATCTTCCGGAATGGATTACGTTCAAAAACTGAGGTTCCACTGTAGTATATTAGTAATTATTTGGGCACTCAGCAGCTTGGTTCAGACATAAGAATCCCAGTCTGATGAACCATGATTTATCAGACTGAGAACAAGTCAAGTGCTGACATACTTTTTCCTTGTCCCTGCGCTTCCTATGCCCAGCTGCAGCAAAGCTATCTTAAGTTATTAAACCTCATCATGGTTGGAAACTGTAGTTCTGGTCTATCTCCAAACTATGATATGAAACCAACACATAGCTCATATGGCTGGTATATTGAATTGAGACTGTTACATCTGAACTGGGCCAGTATGTGCTTTGAGTATCTCTTATTTTCCCCCAGGAGTCAAGTTATGACTAATATGAAAGCAGACACAGAGGTAATTAAAAAAACTGTGCCCATTTACATTATCCATATAATGTGTCCATGCCAGATTTTCATGGAAGAGTATACAACAGAAATGCACAACAATATTCTACAAACCTTAAAAATCCCAATAGTGAATCATTCCTCTTCTTTCAATATCAGCAATAATAAAGTTTCCTTGCACTTGCTGTCAAAAGGGAACTCTCTGTCTATATATTCGACAGTGGCATTGCACAGCCACAATTCCTTCTTATGGCAGCCAGGTCATAAGGCCACAGCATAAGAACCTAAACAGAGTCCTGTGGGATTATACCAGAGGCCTATCTGGTCCATCATCCTTTTTCCCCACCGTGGCTGCCCATATGCTTTTGGGAAGACTGCAGGAAATCACTAGTTGATGGGATGCAGAAAGAAGAGGATAAAACCTGCAACACTTAAACAACCCTTGGCATAATGTGCCTGTTCAAAAAGCACAGAAGAATATTATCATACACAAGGCCAGCTGTTCGAGTTTTAAAATATAGCAAGTTTTTTATAGACTAGGCCAGAACTCCACAGCAACTAGTGAGGTAATGAAAAGGGAGGCATGAGAAATCAAACAAACCTCTCCTCACAAAGCATATGTACCTCTATAGCACAGGATTGTACTTGCAAGCATTCAGTGGGGCTACATTATTGGGGGTTTTTACCTATCAGTGAGATGCAGCACTGCAAATCACATTTGAGATTCCTTTCAGATACTTTATGTGGAGCAGAGTGCAGCAGCAGATAGTCTGCCATGAGAGCCCCACTAATCAAAGTCCCACTGAGAGCTCTGTGAATTGTGGGCCCCTTGTTGGTTCTCTACTTTCTTTTTTATAGGGAACTTCAACCCAAAGCAACTTGAACCCAGCTCTCCTGCCACCAAGTCCAATACACTGGGCTAGTTAGCAGACCATTTATTTCTTTACTTTATGTTTTGATTGTATATTAAGTTCACACAGAGAGTTATGCCCAGGTCATCCCTTTCCTTGTTAGCATATTGGCCAAGAAGAGGCCTAAATGAATTAGGTTCGCTGACAGAGTTACCGTTTTGAGCTTTACGGCATGGCACAGAGACAGTTCTGAGCACTTCCTTCAAAAAAAAAAAGTGGACAGATCTGATCCCAGGTGCCAAACACTGCTATTTGACTATTGAACTCCAACACAAGTATCTATGAATAGTCTGAATTGACAAGTGCAAATTTTATATATATATATATATATATATATATATATATATATATATATATATATATATTTGCTTTCGTAGATTTTCACGGGTACAGGAATGCAGGTTTTGGTGTCTTCGGGTGTCTTCCCGTGTAAGAGTTGGGGTGTCTAGGCGACGTTTCGACGAGGTCTCACTCGTCATCTTCAGGCTGGTGCTTTCGGCTTCTTGTTACTGGAACAGAGCAGGATCTCAGTGTTTGAGTTCCTATAAATACTGTTGAGGGGGTGTGGTGTATAGCCTCCAACGTTCTGGGCAGAGAGGAAGTTCCCAGGTTAGTGTGTCTTTTCTTCTTTTGTTCATTAATTACTTGAGGGATATCTTGAGTGATTTCTTGAGTGATATTCTGAGTACCACTTAGGAGGGTCATTAGGTGTGGATTAGTTGCTAAAGCTTTCGTGTCTTGACCTCTTGAGCTTGTAAAGAGTTTTTTCTGAGAAGATGGCTGTACTTCACTTAGTTGTGCTCTGGCTTGGCTTCGTGTATAGGGGCGAGCTGTGGTTTTGTGCCCTGTGCCAGCCAGATCTGTGTAAGGATTGCAGGGGGGTGCAGCATCCGGAGGTGCCACTATGGTTTGGCTACTGGATGGTGTCTGTAATTTATCTGTGGAGAGGGTCTGGGTTTGGGTCTGGTGTGGTTGATTGGAGATGGCGTTCTGTGTGCCTCTGGTTCTGGTGTCGGTTTTTGTGGGGAGGGCTATTTTCCAGATGTCTGGCAGGCGGGACGTATCGTCACGCTTGTTCATGTTGTGAGGGTGTTTCTCTATCTCGATGGCTTCCATGATTATTCTCTTGTGGTGGTGTTCCGTGTTAAAGAGTAATTTGGAATCTGAAAAATTAATTTCGTGTCCTGTTTCTTTCATGTGTTGGTAAAGAGAGGAAGTTTTTTCTTCTTTTTTGACGGCATTCAAAATCGCAGAACACAAGAATGCCGTCAAAAAAGAGTCAGGAGTTGGGAGAAAACAGTGTGAAAAACAGTGTGAAAAACAGGCAAACAGGAAAGCCTAATTATCTAATTATCCAATTACCTAAGCATTTAAGCACCTAAGGACCTTGCTCTCAAGTTTAAAGGGACTGACTCCCCACGGTGGACTGTACTAAGTATTGCATCTCAATTTGGGAAGCTGACTGTTTTGGGACTAAGAACCTTATAAGTCAAGCTGTTATCAAAGGACTGGTTGGAACAGCCCAAATAGGGGCAAGATGAATACAAATTAGGATACCACTGCGACGGAAGATCAACCATCCTCCTCTAAGCCTTAGAAAGGAGGACAATACATAAACATATTGGCTAAAACGAACGTTTAGAGAAGAGGGGTTTGGGGTCCTCTTTCTACCTTTGGTAATCTATCACCTGTCTTTACATGTGGTTAACATTATATGTTGTTAATATACAAAGGGGTTTATAGCAACTTTGGAGATTAATACCCCTTAGGGGTTAATTGAGCAACTGGATAGCCCAACTATAAGGATAGGAGGATATATACCGGGAGGACAGGTGATTTAGTGACATACGTAGCAATACAAAGGAACCCACGAGGTTTAAAGAAAATGTCACACACTCAAAAGAAAGGGGCAGAAGGAGGAACCCCAACTGATAGGAGAGCCTCAAAACAAGAAACTGAATTTAGAACAGAAATATTGAGGATGTTTGCAGAAATAAAGCAAAGTGAAAAGAACTTAGAGACAAAATTGGAACAGGTGGACAATAAAATTGGAAAAATGGATAAAAAGATTGAGGAGACAGTAAGTGAGTTAAAAGGACAGATTAAAGAGGTTTCAAAAAGAGTGGATGAGGGATTAAAGAAGACAAAGCAGGAAATGAAAGAAATGAAGCGAGAAGAAGAAAGAATGAGGAATGAGATAGCAGACTTAAACAGAATACAGGAAGAAATAAAAGACTCTATTGCAATGAATGAATTAAAACAGAGGGAGATTAATTTAAGACTGAGGCAAATCCCGGAAGTACAAAATGAAAATATAAAGGAAAGATTAGTAAAAGAAATAGCACAGTGGATGGAGGTAGAGGAGGAAGATGTTGCGAGGACAATTATAAATGCATATAGAATGAAAATAAAATCAAGTAAAGCCAGGAAATTCCCAGGGGACTGTTTAGTCACATTTAAAGATAGAGAGATGAGAAATCTGATTTTGCAAAGAAATAGGGAAAAGAGACTTTATATTGACGGACATTACATAATCATATTTAAAGATATCCCAATAAGGCTGCTAAAACGAAGAGAACCCTATAAACCATTAGTGCAATTGCTCAAAAAGAATAGGATTGACTTCCGATGGGAATTTCCGGAAGGGGTCTCCTTTTTTTATAAAGGGGTTAAAAGAAGATTAACCAGCCCCGAGGAAATAGGAAAGTTTACAAGAAGATATAAAGAGCTTCAGTCGGGAGAGGAGGAGTTGAAAGGTGCAGAAGGCGGACTTAAATTGAGGGAAGAACTAGAGTTAGGGGAAGAGGAAGACCAAAGCAGAGGAGAATTAGAAGAAGACGAAGAGGAGGAAGAAGGAGAGGAGACAGAAAGGATATAGAGTAACACCTAAATTAGAGTAACACTTAAATTAATATGTCTTTAAAAATATGGAATTGGAATATTAATGGAATGAACGATAAGAAAAAACGGAATGGAATCGAACGCATCTTAAAAAAGAAAAATCTAGATATTATATGCCTCCAAGAAACACACGTGGCCAGCAAACATAAAAAAATCCTTATTAATAAGAGGCTAGGGAATGAATTTATCTCTTCGGATAAAAAGAAAAAAAGAGGAGTAATACTCTATATCAAAAATAATATCGAAGCACACCAATTATTTAAGGATGAGGAAGGGAGAATAATAGCAGTTCGCATTAAATGGCAAGGTGAAACGTTGATAATAGTGGGGATCTATGCTCCAAATGGAAATAAAACGGAATTTTTCAGACTACTGGAAGAGAGATTATTTGAATACCTAGATCAAAAAATTATAATAATGGGGGATATGAACGGGGTGGTCTCAACGGAAATAGACAGACTAAGAAAAACAAAGACAGAAGGAGGGAAACTACCTAAGACATTTTTTGAAATGGTCAAGAACTGTAATTTAGTAGATATATGGAGATTGAAACACCCCTTGGAGAAACAATATACATTTCACTCTGAACCAAATCAATCGATGTCAAGATTAGACCAAATATGGGTATCAAATGAACTAACAACAAGAATTACAAAAACTGAAATCCAGGCTAAAGTTATTTCTGACCACAATCCCATAACAATGGAGATGAGGGGAATTGAAAAACGAACCTTCAGATGGAGACTAAATGATAATCTGTGGGACGACCAAAAATTTGTGGAAAAAATACGGACGAGACTATTTGAATATTTTACAGACAATTTAGATAAAGGGGTAAAAACAAGTGTGGTATGGGATGCCAGTAAGGCTGTAATGAGGGGCCTGTTTATTCAACAAAATGTGTGGAAAAGAAATAACAAGGAAAAAAGATCTAAGGAGATTTTGAGACAGATTATGGATTACGAACAAAAATTGACTAAAAAACCAAACAATGAAAGGATATTGCAGGAAATAAAGTCCCTCCAAACACAATTTGCAATGTTAATAAATAAGGAGGTGGAGTGGAATATTAAAAGACTAAGACAGAAAAATTTTGAATTTGCCAATAAGTCAGGGAAATGGCTTGCATGGCAAGTCAAAAAGAGAAAGGAACAAAAAACAATTAACAAAATACAATTAAATGGAGAAGAGGTAATAGATCCCAAAAGAATTAGAAAAGGATTTGTGGACTTTTACGAGCAATTATATAGAAACAAGGATAAAAACAACAACAGGAAAATACAAAGATATTTAGAAGAAAAAATGGTGAGGAAAATCTCGACAGAGCAAAAAGAAAGGTTAAATGCCCCAATTTTTAGAGAAGAGGTGGAAGAAGTGATAAAGGAATTGAAAAGAGGGAAAGCCCCTGGCCCGGATGGGTTCACTTCAAGCTATTACAAAGAAATGAAAGATATATTGATGACTCCGCTAGTTAACGTGATGAATAACATCTTAAAAGAAAGAGAGATCCCAAGTACTTGGAAGGAAGCTTTTATCACAATAATTCCAAAACAAGATGCAGATCTAACTCAAGTAAAAAATTACAGACCCATTTCTTTATTAAATACAGATTATAAGATCTTCGCCGGAATCTTAGCAAAAAGATTAAAAAAGATATTAATAAAGGTCATCCACAAAGACCAAGCGGGCTTTCTACCGGGAAGACAAATAAAAAACAATACAAGAAGTATAATTAATATAATAGAATATTTATCGGATAGATATGACAAACCAGCTAGTTTAATTTTTGTAGATGCGGAGAAAGCCTTCGATAACGTAGTCTGGGATTTTATGTTGAGAAATTTGGAATTTATGGATGTGGGTCAAGAGTTTTGGAATGGGATAAAGGCAATATATACAGAACAGAAGGCGAAGTTGATAATAAATAATGTCATCACTGAAGATATAAAAATCTCTAAAGGAACAAGGCAGGGCTGCCCTCTTTCGCCGCTCCTCTTCATAATTGTTTTGGAGGTCCTACTAAATGCGATAAGGCAAAATAAACAAATTAAGGGGATAACATTAGGTTCAAATGAATACAAGGTTAAAGCTTACGCTGATGACGTGGTTTTAACGGTGGAAGAACCTATAGACAGCATAAAGGGAATTTTGGAAGAGATGGAGGAATTCGGGAAGTTAGCAGGACTTAAACTGAATAAGAGCAAGACTAAAATGATTGTTAAAAATCTGGACCAAGACAAGATACAACTATTAGAACAACAAACAGAAATTGAAGTTGTAAATAAGGTAAAATACTTAGGTCTTTGGCTCACTAATAAAAACATCGATTTGTACCAAAATAATTACATCCCGGTCTGGAATGAAATTAAAAAAAATTTGGAGATTTGGGCCAGGATGAAACTATCTTTTTGGGGAAGAATATCTATGGTGAAAATGATGATACTCCCAAAAATGCTATTCCTATTCCAAACGATACCCATAATTAAAGGCACCAAAAATTTTAAAGAATGGCAAAAGGCGATCTCTAGATATGTCTGGGAAGGAAAGAAGCCCAGAATTAAGTTTAAGTTATTAACAGATACAACGGAAAGAGGGGGCTTTGCCTTACCAGACATGAGATTGTATTACGAGGCCGCATGCCTTTGCTGGATAAAAGAGTGGATAAAGCTGGAAGACACAGAATTATTGGATCTAGAAGGGTATAAGAATAGATTTGGGTGGCATGCATACCTGTGGAGGGATAAAATAAGAGTACATAAGGGATTTTGCAACCATATCTTTAAGGGTCCTTTGATAGAGGTCTGGAATAGGTATAGGAATATATTAGAACCAAAAACCCCACATTGGTTGTCCCCATTAGAGCTGATAAGTGTAAAAAAAGTTAACATGGAGAAAAAATGGGGCAGGTATGGAGAAATGGTAATGAAGGAAGGAACGAAATGGAAAATAAAACCATATGATCAGGTTAAAATATATACATATGACTGGCTGAGCTACTTCCAGATAAATGAAATATTTAAAAAAGAGGTGAAGGAAAGGGGCTATGAAGAAAAGGTATCGACATTTCAGAGAGAGATAATAAATAATGATCGTAAAAATCTGTCAAAAATGTATAATATACTGTTAGAATGGAATATGAAAGATGAGAAAGTTAAAAAGGTGATGAGTCAATGGGCAAAGGACTTCGGCTACGAGATTCAACTAGAGAATTGGGAAAAACTGTGGAGAGTGAATATAAAGTTCACTGCATGTGTGTTACTAAGGGAAAATATGATGAAGATGCTATTCAGATGGTACATGACACCTGTAAAATTAGCTAAGATGTATAAAACAGACAACAAATGCTGGAAATGCAGACAAAAAGAAGGAACGTTCTATCATCTATGGTGGGAGTGTACGAAAGTTAAAGGCTTCTGGGATGAAATTTACAATGAAATCAAAAAAATACTAAGCTATACCTTCGTAAAGAAACCTGAAGCTTTTCTATTAGGATTGACGGGAAAAGACATCAAAAGAGAGGATTGTAAAATCTTCCAGTATGCGGTAACGGCAGCTAGAATTGTGGTAGCGCAGAAGTGGAAACAGGAAGAAAGCCCAACGATAGCAGAGTGGAGACTAAAACTGATTGAATATGCTGAGCTGGATAAATTAACAGGGAAAATTAGATATATTAAGGATCAAAAGTTTATTAATGACTGGGGGAAATTTGTGGGATATCTGGAGAACAAATGTTTTGTAAACACAACGCTAGTGGGATTTAAAGAGGCACTGTAAAGCATTAAGAGGTACTGCTCATTGGATATAATGTATGAAGGGAGGTATAAATGGCAGTATGAACAATTGGAATGTGCTATAAAGAAACAAATACGAATGAATGTCAACGACGCTGAAGGAAGTCTAAAATGTATGAGATGTATGCAATACGAATATAATGTACATATATGGAATACTAATAAAATTTTAAAATGCAAAAAAAAAAAAAAAAAAAAGATAAATTACAGACACCATCCAGTAGCCAAACCATAGTGGCACCTCCGGATGCTGCACCCCCCTGCAATCCTTACACAGATCTGGCTGGCACAGGGCACAAAACCACAGCTCGCCCCTATACACGAAGCCAAGCCAGAGCACAACTAAGTGAAGTACAGCCATCTTCTCAGAAAAAACTCTTTACAAGCTCAAGAGGTCAAGACACGAAAGCTTTAGCAACTAATCCACACCTAATGACCCTCCTAAGTGGTACTCAGAATATCACTCAAGAAATCACTCAAGATATCCCTCAAGTAATTAATGAACAAAAGAAGAAAAGACACACTAACCTGGGAACTTCCTCTCTGCCCAGAACGTTGGAGGCTATACACCACACCCCCTCAACAGTATTTATAGGAACTCAAACACTGAGATCCTGCTCTGTTCCAGTAACAAGAAGCCGAAAGCACCAGCCTGAAGATGACGAGTGAGACCTCGTCGAAACGTCGCCTAGACACCCCAACTCTTACACGGGAAGACACCCGAAGACACCAAAACCTGCATATATATATATATATATATATTTGCTTTCGTAGATTTTCACGGGTACAGGAATGTAGGTTTTGGTGTCTTCGGGTGTCTTCCCGTGTAAGAGTTGGGGTGTCTAGGCGACGTTTCGACGAGGTCTCACTCGTCATCTTCAGGCTGGTGCTTTCGGCTTCTTGTTACTAGAACAGAGCAGGATCTCAGTGTTTGAGTTCCTATAAATACTGTTGAGGGGGTGTGGTGTATAGCCTCCAACGTTCTGGGCAGAGAGGAAGTTCCTAGGTTAATGTGCCTTTTCTTCTTTTGTTCATTAAGCACCAGCCTGAAGATGACGAGTGAGACCTCGTCGAAACGTCGCCTAGACACCCCAACTCTTACACGGGAAGACACCCGAAGACACCAAAACCTACATATATATATATATATATATATATATATATATATATATATATATATATATATATTCCAAGATGCAGTGACCTTCCAATGTTTCCTTTACGTTGTTTTTTTTATTCTCCTCTTCATCCTAATCATCAGCCTGAAATGTGTGGTTTATCTCCAGTGTACTGGCCCAACTGACAAAAACACTGTCATTTGCTTGCTCATCTTCCATTTTACTAGCCCCTGCAGCTTTGATTCACAGTTCAAATTGCTGTTTGAACCTTTTCCAGATATCCTCAGCATTCCCCATAATTTTTAAGGCTGATGGGGGATTTACACGCTGCAATCACACAAACTCGGCAGCAGCAGCCATTTTTATTTTACCTTTCCCCTTGCTGCAGTCAGCACTGGGCTCCTTGAATGTTTTGAACTGAGCGTGCTGTACATTCTGTTTGCGAAACAGGCACGGCGCAGCATTTCAGGGGCATGTTAGCTAAGGTAAGTTTTAGATAATTTAGTTACTTAGGGCTACATAATGTCCTGGTTACTGGCATGGGGAAACCAGAAGCATTAAGCTGTCCCAGCTACACATACAATGCAGCGAGGAAAGTGCCATTGTAGCTTATTTCTTTCCAGAGTCTCAAACGTATTTTTTCCCTGAGAACCTCCAGGGGCTGTATTACAAGATACTGCCCTTAGATTCCACTGCATTACACACACACACACACACACACAGAGAGAGAGAGAGAGAGAGAGAGAGAGAGAGAGAGATATGTAATGATCTTTAATTTAGCCCTTAACTATAAATGACTTTTGCCAAGGCATAAAAATGTATCTTAGATGTATTCTCTGCTTGCTGCCATGGAGCACAGAATTGTAGAGTTGGAAGGGACCACGAGGATCGTCTAGTCCAACCTCCTGCAATGCAGGGATCTTTAGTACAAATGTAGAAGAAAGGCAGAAAGAAGAAGAAAAATCCAAGCAGGCTTGATGCTTATCACTAAGTGCTTTCTAGTGCAGTATATGAGGCAAGTCGAAACTTCTTGCCAAAAGTGCATCTAAAGATGGGTTTGCATTTGATTCCTTTGTACTGGCATCATTCATATACTCCTGCAACATTTTAATTTTATTCATCTCTGTTTTTAAGGTGCTGGCTGGCCAAAATGATCACATCCAGAGGATGTTAAAATTCCTTTTCACAAACTCTGCTCCCTGCTTAGTGATAAATGAGTGGAGGGGAGCAGAACTTACGACATCTCACACCCGTTCTCCCTGCATTGAGTGTGGACAGCTGCAGTGGATGGGTGTTGAAGGTGAGGCCAGTCCCCTTTCCCTTTTCATGTATTTCTGAAGATCGCTACAAAACAGCTTCAGCGGCATAGCTTGTACACATTACTCTTGTGGGAGCTTAAGTGTCACATGTGTAGCACATGTTTGCTTTTTTATGACTGTGCCAAACCGTTTTTGGTGATGACTGGGGTGGGCAGTGTGGGCTTCATCACATATAATGGTGTGCATCAATAGGAGTTTCCATAAGACTAATAACATTCTGGGAGAGAGTGGGAAGAGGATTTCTATACCTCCCTAAGCAAAATATCAATATTTTCAGGTGCAAAAGGGGGGAGCAAAACCAGTTTTGATGAGACTGCTGAAATTATGTGTGCTTTTTTTTTTTTTTTGCAGACCCTTAAGCACCATGCAAATGGTACTTTCACAGCAGCTATTGCAGTAGCATGTGGGATCCCAGCGGAGCTTTCATCATCTTCTTGCCTAATATTAGCAGTCTCAAACCAAGGACTCTGGCAGTCAGGCCCAGGCGTATGTGGGAATGCATTTCCCACAATAAAACCCATAATAAATCATTCTGGAATCTTTGGCACTTGTCTCCCTTTTAAAGAAGCCCGAGTGCTATCCCGCTTGGAACAGTGCAGTGGTTCTTTCCAACTGCTTTTGAAAATAGGACCTTTCTTGTTTTTGTTGGATGCTCGCAGCTTGTTGTGAACTGTCCGCTCCCTGGGAGGAGTCAGAGGACAGCCAAAACAAGTCACAATAGTGGGAAGTTTTTCCTCCTGTGAACAAGATAGGGACTGATCCTCCCTGCTGCTTGTCCTGAATATACATGCTTCTGGTGACTAACATTCTGCACTGCTAATAATATATACTGCATGTTGCCAACTGACCAAAGGGAGAAAACCCAAAGCAAATGGGCCGCCTGCTCTTGTGTCTATAAGAGCAGCTTCATCTGTTACATTTCAGAATGCAGAGATAATGATTGTCAGTTTCACCACCTAATCTTTACAGACAGAACTGCTGCGGAAGGCACAGAGGCTAGTGTGGAGACGTTGGCCACCCAATCTGGTATCAGAGCATGTCTATTTAGTTACACAGCACCATGAAGGAACTCCTCAAGCTGCAATGCTGTACCCACTTATTTGGAAGTAAACCCTACTGAACACAAGACTTACATCTGAAAAGACAAGCATAGGGTTGCACTGTGACTGGACACCAATTAAAAGCACCTGCAGTATATTATACGCAAAGACAAAAATGAAAGTCATTTTTGTTTGATATTTGTTCTGATTCAATGTTTTATTCTTATCATAGGCAATCGTTTATTGTAACATCCAGAAATGGGTTTTTTCTCTATTAAAAAAACAACAACAAAGATAAGAAAAAAAGAGAGATCGAGATCCAGATTAGAAGTTGTGCTAAAAGTGGTGAAGTGTTCTGATCTGTCTCCCTGAAATCAGTGCATCGTTCAGCTGATAGCAGGTGATGCATACTTCAGGTTGTTTCCAGGACAGCTACTTAATAGTTGGAAAACTGAAACTTATCTTATGGCTTGCTGAATGCCTTCTGTTATCTAAAAGTGTCATGCAATCAAAGTCCAAGTTCATGAATAAAATGTCTCTGATCATTCCAAAGCAGCATTTCATATGGATGGCTTTTTAAAATGATACAAAACATGTCAGACAAGCATGCCTGCTTTGGAAGGAACTAATAAAGTGAATGGGTGCTTTTCTTTTAAAAATTGTGATTTACTTTGCTTTTAAATTATTCTTTTCATACCTTTGAGTCATTACAACCACAGAAGGCAACATTATACACATTTCTATGTCTGATCCTGACTTTTCCAGCTCTTGAGTTTTGCACCATGCAGCAACTCCAAGAGATTTCTAAACTTTCTCCATAGCAAAAACATACTACAAAAAGTGACTACTTATATCCAATCAGAATCAACTGAGAATGCCCTTTGGACCATACCAGTTGTGTCCTAAATCCATACTATGAAGATGTTCAGAGCAGTATGCTTGGTGACTGTCCCACAATCACACCAGTTCACCCAGTGAAGGCTTAATCAACAAAGGTAGCTACCTTGTACCAGACCAACAGTTCATCTAGCTCAGTATTGTCTAAACTGACTAGCAGTGGTTCTCCAGGTTTCAAACCAGGAATCCTTGCCTACCAGAAGATGGAATTGAACCCGTGATCTTCTCCATGTAAAACATGCTCTACCACTGAGCTATGGCTCTTTCCCTGAGCATCAATTTATGAAAGCCACTTTTCCAGTTGTTATCGAGCAGACACAGCCTAGGTTCAGTAAGTGTCAGGATGTGGGGACTGGATTTTTATAAGCCAGTCCAAAGATCTATGGGAGCTCCATTGCATACATGGAGATCCACATCATAAAAGCTCTCCCCTTTCATTTTAATAGCACGTAAATAACTGTCCCAGATTCTGAAATGAACAAGGAAGTGTTCGCACCCAAAGTATGCACTGCAACTTAACAAGAATGCATCTGTTATCACCCCCTCTCCCACTTTTTTATAACGTGTTTAAAGATGAGCTATCCCGATCATTCAGGAAAAGCTGACATATAATGGCAGTCCTCAGAATACCACATGAAAATACCATTGGCTTCATGGACCACATCTTTTCAGGTGGCTGTTGTTATCTCTTTCACTTCTTCAAGCAATCAAGAGTGAATCAAGCGCTTGGTGAATTTGCTTGGGAATCTGTACATCTGTGTCAGTTCTACACGGAACCTCTGCCTAACCAGACTGAATCTTGCAAGCCTTTTGGCAAGGCAAGGCTATTCAGACCCCAGCTATCTTGTACATGAAACTGGCACACAGAGGTCCATTCATGCCCTAGAGCTATGAGCAACTCTGTTTCAGGAGACGTTGAAGGACTATAGTATATGACACAGTCCTTTTAAGAAAAGCAACTCCATATCTTAATTTCTTGTTCCAGTTTTGCTCACATGTATTTGCTTCTTTTTTTTAAAGGTCCCCATGTGTTTTTCTTTTCTTTTTTTTAAATGGGCCTAGCTAAGCAGAGCAAAATATGGGGTGGGGAGGGATTTCTTCTGCCCTAATTTATCCCTCAAAAGGGCCAACGAAAGCTCTTGGAATGCATTCATACTCCCTCCCTCTCCCCAACTCTTCTCATCACTGACATTCTATCACACACTGGAGAATATGTCGCTCTTCAATTGCTCTCTATCCACCCCATCTCTTTTCAAGCCCTACTTCACTCTCTTGCCTTTCATGCATACTCCACAGATTTTCCTTGTGCTGAAGAATCCAACTATGTTAACTATCTCAGTAGGAAACGCACATCTCGTCCTCGCAATGCAGACTGTCTCAAACGAAGGAGCCAAAGGACACCTGAGATCATTCCTGCTTTCCTTCCTGGAGGCCGCTTGTTTGGTGTGTGTGTTTTTCCCCTCCCCGGAAAGAGAGAATAACCACTATCTTGCGCAGGAGGGCATTATAGGGTGTCCCAAGGGAGGGCTGCATGGTTTGGCCAACTTGCTAAATGTAAGCCCTTCTCGTAGGGTTCTGCCAAAAACAGGCCAGGAGCAGTGTGCAGCTGCCAGAGGGCTAAGCACAAGGCCAGCAGGGTGGGTGGGATGGGAAGCGACTCTCCAGAGGCCCTGGAGAGAGAAGGAACTAGAAACAAGCATTTAGCATCTATTTAGAGCCTGGGAGCATTTGTGAAAGACATCCCCATTACTGTTGAAAAGATGCAAATTTGGTGAAATAATCAGCTGTATGGCTTCAGGCTGTTTCTGAAGTGCCCTGATTCTTTACCATAGTGAAGGTATTAGTGTAAGGCATACAGCAAGGCCGAGTTCATGTTGCTCAGAGGTAGCCCCTAACCAAACTCCACCAAGGGTTGTAAAAGGAGATTTGTTATCCTGGGAAACAGTGATAGTTCATCCTATAACACGTTGTTTTTAAAAAAAGAAAAAGAAAATAAAGAAATGGTGGGGAGGAATCCTTAAGGCAGGTTGCAGGGGTGCAGAAAAAGAAAAAAGAAAAAGAGAGAGCACAGCTCATAGGCATGAATGACAAAGAAAACAGCCCTTGTTTGTGAATGTTTTGAACCCATTCAGCATGTCTATTGTCAAATCACTGCAAAATATGTCAATTAAGGCTTCAAATCTCACAATGGATTCCACTTATTCAGGTACAGGGAGTCACTAAGTTATGTGTGTGACATATTTAAAACTATGCTGCAGGGGTGTGTTTTATTTTAAGAATATGAGGAGATGAGTAGAAGCAATTTAATATAGATATACTCTTGTTTAGGGAAAATAGCTTTGTTTGTGATGTAGCCGACCGTTTGCATTCCTCCCTCTGAATCCTTCTCTTTCTCTCTTAAGAAAGCATTTTACCAAGTTTATTTAGCAAATGTTTGTGAACAAACCAGCAAATCATCACTGAAGCAAAGCCAAAGGTTTTTCACAATCATTTCACCCTCCTGGGTTTTGCTACTGCTAACAGTTCTTTTGAATAAAATAATTACAATAAGTTTAAAATTCCATAATATCTAATCTGAACACTGAATCAATTTTCTGGGAATCCCCCCCCCCCACTCATTTTCCACATTCGTAAGCATTTACTATAAGAAATGTGAGAAAATCACTTTGTGGTAATTAAGTTCTAATTTCACATACTTTTATAGAAAATGATAGATAGATAGATAGATAGATAGATAGATAGATGATAGATAGATAGATAGATAGATAGATAGATAGATGATATAGATAGATGATAGATAGATAGATTCTAGTTGATAGATAGATGATAGATAGATTTTAGTTGTAGAGCAGAGAGGAATAAACAAAAGCATCAATACATTTGACTATATTTATTATTTTTTGACTTCCAGTGTAAGAAAGAAATTAAAATACGAAGTTATGGATGGAGTACTATACATACTGTACAATCCTAATCATATCTACTCAGAAGTAAGCCCTATTGAATTCAGTGGGGTGTACGCCCAGGTAAGTGGGTTTAGATCTGTAACCTTACCTGGAAGACCTCCAAAATTCAGTAGGACTTACTTCTGAGTAGACATAGGAATGCATTGTAAATCAAAGAAAGTGTATACTTTTCGATGCTTATCCTTATGCATTATATATTATCTTTCCACGCATTTTCCTCAGTGGACAGATATTCTGCTGTGGTTTTTGGAATAACTTAAGAGAGGAGAACAAATGGTACTACTTGCCTTCACAGATAATATAAGCCACACAAAGAGAATCCAAATTAGCAAGAAGTCCTTGCCTAGCACCTTTTGAAGCCTCCACCCCTTTCCACATTTTTCTTTAACAGCATAAAAGATGCTGTTATGACAAGAACTCTGGTAGCTCATTCTTTCATTTATAATTTAACCACAGCCTATGTAACCTAATCAGAGAAATAAATGTGGCTCGTGATTAGTACGACAATCAAACACGGTGGAGCTTCTTGAACAATTCAAAGAAAGCAACACAAAATGTAGGGGTGGGGATGAAGGAAGGAATAAGGAAAAACATTGCAGGCGAGGCTGAAAATACATGATATTTCTTTATGCGATATTTCTTTAAAACTACCTAATTGTGTTTTTAAGCTTCGGTTCCCGTAATTTTGCAAGATGAGGCATTCCGGTGAGAAA
This sequence comes from Podarcis bocagei, assembly GCF_964188305.1. Lineage (NCBI taxonomy): Eukaryota > Metazoa > Chordata > Lepidosauria > Squamata > Lacertidae > Podarcis > Podarcis bocagei. The sequence continues at coordinate 61,405,994 of NC_138128.1, forward strand.
ACATATGGTAAGGGATTTTTAAATCACATAGCTAGAGTGCATCATAGACTTATCTGCTGCTTTAGTGTCACAAAAATCCACCACTGAATTTATCCAGTCACCCATTAAAGAAAGAAAAGAATTAAAGGGAAAGGGGCTTTAAAAATATTGCTATAAAAATGTGAATTGCAAAAGCAGCTGTAGGTTAAAAACACACACCAGTATAGGCGTATTCCTAGTTTCTTGTCACAGGGCCAATTATCCATTTCAGGACCCTTCATCCCAAATATTATATTCAGTGCTCTAAAAGCCCTCATTAGTCTCAGCTTATGGGGAAGATCTGGGTGAAATGAGATTTGACATAGCCTTTAAGCTAAAATTAGGGGGGAAATTATAAAGCAGTGACTCCCCCTTTTCCTCTGTGCTTGAAAGCTTATATACACTTCCTATAGTCTTTATTTGTAAGAGCAAATATGAGATGTATGTTACTTTGGTACATATGAAAAGCTGGCTGGCTTGCACAGATCTGTTCAGAAAGAAACTGAATCAGCACTTCCAAGCAAGTAATTTCAGTGGGAATATAAAGATATAATAGTGACAAACTTTGACATTTGCATGTCAAATTGAGAAAGGCATACAAAGCACTTTGAACTGTGCCATGGTAACTATAGGACAGGCTTCAAAAATCACACTATTTCAGTCCACACAGTTTCATGAAACACGTACCATTTGAGGACATTTGGAGAGAACAAGACACACCATAATAGGTTAGAATCAAATGCCTCTTTGAATTGATAGTCATCACAATGTGTTTTGCTTAAACTAACTATGTTGCAGGTAGATATGCATTAACACAGCATATCCTTGAAGGGCAGCACACAAGAGGCAGTAACCACTAAAGGCATTTTCAGTGATTTGTCACTAATATTTGATGTTGCCAATTCCCTGGAAACTTGAATCGACAGATTATTTTCAACTTTGAAGGTTAAAACTGGAATTCCGCTGTAAATGCTATGGGAAATAGTGTCCCATTAAACTAAACCTAGAGGATCTGATGTCCAGCTATTTGTAGTGCATATAATGTGACATGGTCTCTGCCTCACGGAGCCTGCAGACAGACAAGAGTGACACTTTACACCACATACACAGGCAGCATTTTACAAAATGGGTAAGGTTAAAGGTCAGCTTTTGCTTGTAAACCAACATCAGCTTTACTCAGCAGTTTAAAAAACCCAGCAACAACAACTTCTATTTTCATTTGTGGGATAAAGTCTACAAGCAATGTGTACATCAACCTATATCCCAATCTAGAAATAGTTTCCTTCATAAAACCAATGAATTTCAATGCTCTCACAGCTTCTTTATGCAACTCAACTTTCTTTAATGTGCCTGGCTATTTCCTACGTTTACCTAGAACTGATGTTTATACTGATTGGCTGTGTGATAAGTTGGCGAATTTTTAAAAATTGAAGAATTAACTTCTTTCATGATGTGTGCATGCATTTTTCCAGTGCAGGACTCCAAATGTAAGGTGAGAAACTAATACAAGGTGTTAATCTTGATAATTAGTCACAAAAACACAGTTGGAAGGGGGGGAGGTGTCTAAAAACCCAAGGCATATGAAGTGGAGGGTTTGTTTGTTTGTTTGTTTACCCTATTACAATAAATATCTGTCTGAATTGATAGCTAATGAATGTGAGGAAGACTCAGTAGTGGGGCTAATGAAGCGGTGTATCAGTTGCATTTTACCAAGTACAAAATCACTGGCCTGAGTGAGCCAAGTTACAGTTCAGAGCCTTGTAATCCTAAACACTTACCTGAAAGCAAGTCTCACTGGATTTCATAGGGTCTACTTATAAATGACCTTATACGTGGGATCGGGCTGAACATTGCTTTTCTGAGCTCTTTATTTTTTTGCAAAGCAATAACATGTTTACATTTATTGGTCTTATATAAACACTTAAATCACTATGAATGGAATACAGAGACTTTAAAAACAAAAAGAAAGAGAAAAGTTACACAATTGCTCTGTTTGAAAATTGTTCGTTGGCTCTCTACAATTTCATCCACTGTTATCACCTTTTACAACAATTCTGGAACAGTCCATAATTATTGCTGAACATATTTTAATAAGTTCTGTTCTTTAAGAAACAGGTCCGAAAGACTTAGATTTTATTTGCTAAGTACACTTTTTAAAAGAAATATATATTAA
>NC_138128.1:61413184-61423184 GCF_964188305.1 Podarcis bocagei
TCATTTCTTTTCTTTCTTTTTTTAAAAAAAGCATCTACAGTGGTTAGGAATGTCATCTTTGGTCTTATTTAATAATTGATGAGAAGGCCTTGCAGGTCTCAAAAGCTTATACAACCATACAATATTTATTTATTTTACATTTTTATACAGGAAAGGACCCACTGAGAATAGGATTCTAATTTACAGAGAGTCCCGTCGGCAGCAAAAAAAAAAGAGGGGGTGGGGAACTGAGGGGGTGGGAGAGAGAAATTGTTTCTCTATTTTCTTTTCTTTGCTGGGAAAAGAAAAAGAAAAGTATCAGAAAACAATTGGTGAAACATTAACAAGGCATTTCACACCAGAATAGTGTATTCGTTCTGGCATGTGAGCTGGTGAGTCTGTTTGGGGATTTAAAAGGAATGCAGGCACATTCAGAAGGCCAATCCCCTTTTGAATCAATTCTGTTAACTTTTTGCCTTCTTAAAATTCTTCCAGTAGGCAACCCAGTGTTGTTCTATATCCAATTTATCCGTAATTATGGGTATCTTGTTTTGTCATTAAACCTTTCTACTTCCAAAAATATATTATAAAAATGATAGCTACATGATGGCATGCCTGTGTCTGTCTGTGTTATTTAATAATATACCAAACTTCCAGGAACTGTGTCAATGTTCCCTTGAAAGACCCCATCAAAAAATTCATATTGGGCTTTCAAATGTGATTTCTATTTAACTGTGGTAGCTTTTCCCACCAGCATTCCTGTAACCCAGTAATCACAGAATCATAGAGTTGTAGAGTTGGAAGGGACCACAAGGGTCATCTAGTCCAACCCCCCTGCAGTGCAGAAATCCTTTGTCCAATGTGGGGCTTGAACCCACAACCCTGGGATTAAGAGTCTTGTGTCACCTTCTAATTCCACTTCTGGAAGAAACATATGGGAGGAATCAGATTATGGCACAGTGCTCAGCAGTGGAATATGTATTTTGCATGCACAAAGAGAAGCATGATTAGTCGCACCAACAGGGTAAAGAACAGCTTCTATCCGTGGGCTGTTAGGCTGCTGAATGAAAAGATGATAACAGGGCAACTGACTTTTGGGTGTGGTGTGTGTGTGTCAGTAAACGAGGGGAATTAAGACTAAGAGAGCTGAGTGGGGGGTGCTCGTGTAATCTCACTGTATACAAGTTGTACAATTGACAATAAAGTATTTCAATTTCAATTCATTGCAGTGTTCCCAGAAACAAACCCTAGCACCTCCAGTTAAAAGGGGGAGATTCCTGTAACAGAAGAAATACAGTACTCTCTCTGCCTGAGACCACAGAGAGATGCTGCCAGTCAGAGCAGACATTACTGGGATAAATGGACCGAGAGGCTGGCCTGGCATAAAGCAGCTTTCTTCCAACAGAACCCCACCCCTTCCACCAGATTTCTCTTTTCTTATGTTACCAAAGTAGCATTGGAAGCGGCCAGAGGGAAGCAGTTCCCACCCCGCTACTAGTACAGTGATACCTCAGGTTACATATGCTTCAGGTTACAGACTCCACTAACCCTGAAATAGTGCTTCAGGATGAGAACAGAAATCGTGCTCCGGCGGTGCGGCGGCAGCAGGAGGCCCCATTAGCTAAAGTGGTGCTTCAGGTTAAGAACAGTTTCAGGTTAAGTACGGACCTCCGGAACGAATTAAGTACTTAACCCGAGGTACCACTGTATATCCAAATGAGACCTCAAGACACACTCATTTAACTGAAGCTATTATTCAGAGCCCAAGGGATCCCAGATGGGATTCTGAAAATGGAATCAGTGCTCTCCAGCAGCAGATGCTGGAGGCAGTGCAGTTATTCAGAAGGAACCATATTGTACCTTAGGGGGTCAGTAGCAAGAGGTTTCAGACCCTTGAGAAGTGCCTTCAGTTTCCAAAATAGATGACGAGAAAGTGACGTTCCTGTGGACAGCCGTCATTGGTAGGTCATTAAGGGGAGTCCTGTGCTCATCAGTACCCTTTGCTCCAAACACAAGGAAGAGCAGTTCTAGATCAGGGCATCCAGGAAAAAAAGTAGTTGCTGATTGGAGTAAATTCAGTGGTGGTTCTGCTGTTATTCTCCAAAGAGTGGAATCCTCACTAACTAAAGCAGAAGAGGAAGGACTGAAAGGAGAGATGATCTCACCAGCTTATTAGTTTTAGCCATTGACAGGGGAAGTACCATAATGGTGCCTGGCGGGTTGTGTGAATGGTCCGTAGTTATTACTTCACATTTCCAGGACTGAGCTGTGGCAAGTCAAAGTGTCATTTAGTGGCACCCATGATTTCTCTGTTAGTGGTGGTGGTGAGCTCAGCAGGAAAGCAAAGATGAAATCTGCAGTGGGAGACTACCTACCACACACCGTTTTAAATTTCCTACGAAGCTGTGGCATGAAGATGTTTCAGAGCATTGCAAGAAATTTAAAATGCTGAGAGACTCACAACAGTCCACTGCTAGGTAAAGCTCACAGGCAGGCAAATGGGCCTGATCCAGATCAGGTTTCAGCATATATAGATCCTCAACACCTGACCAAAAAAGCCAGTTGCAGATCCTGGGGCTGAAATATGGCACATAAAGTAAGTTCTTTTATTTTGTTCACATTTGATTAATTGATTGATTGCAGTGGTTTATATGTGTACCCCCTAAAAATACATGAATTCAGTCCATCTGGTATGGCTTAATTTTTACTCAAGCGTGTGAAGGCTCAACTTGTAATACTTAATCCTGTCTTACCTGTAAGCCATTCCTCCTGTCCTTGGGTGTGTAGAAAATACTTGATGTTCCTCAGAGGGAAGATCATAAAAGTACTCTTTTCATTATTAGTGCTATCCATTCCTGTTGTGTGAAAGGAAATGATTCTTAAACTTGCAGCTTTGTCAATTCATGAACTCACCAGCTGCTTATGGGACTGTGTGGCCCCCAAATAGCAAATTTTAGGAGAGATTATACCTGGAGTGGCTGGGGCAACCCAGTCAAATGGCCAGCATCATTGTTGTTGTTGTTGTTGTTGTTGTTGTTGTTGTTGTTGTTGTTGTTGTTGTTTTAACTATGATCTGCATAGAAAGGAAGACTCTAGGTTTTTGTGGGCCCTGGTTCATTTGACCCCTCATCTCACCTCCCTGCAAACACAGTGAGCCTCTTCTGCTACCCTACAGTTCCTCCCAGCTTGCCAATTCTGAGCTTTGGATTTTGTGATTAACCCACACTCTTGACTAGCCCATTTAAAGCAGGAATGGTGATCCTGTAATCCTCCAGCCATTGCTGAAGTGAAGTGAAATGTGGGACTAGCAGCAGAGTGTGGATAGATCTCTGGTGGGGTCATCTGTAGAATGAAATAAAAGACACTTGCAAACACCCTTCAAGCACCTTAAAAAGTAAGCTAACTATCACAAAAACCATGTACTAATGAGAATTTTTCCCCCTTCTGATAATTTTCAAATGCAATTTTTTTGAACCCTTGTACTGAACAGAACAGCTCTTTTCATATATGCATACCAAGCTCTACCTATCCAAAAGTTGGAGGAAGAGAGAAAACAAAAGAGAGACAAACAAACTTTTTCAATGCCTTGCAAGGCAGGAGGAGGGATTGTGCATTCCCTTCTCTTCCCATTCCACTTTGTTTAAAATATGCACCTTGCTTTTCATTGAAATCAATAGGAGGGAACTAAACTACTCCAGCTTCAGGACTGGCATGTTATGCCCCCCCCCCAATTCCAGGGACATATCAGGAGAATTGGAGAGCCCTTCCTAGCACGCTCTTGGTATACCCATGGAAGTTCACCTCTCCACAGGCTCACAGAGGAGACATCTGACCAACTCTTCCTCTCCAAGGACAGATCCCCTTTCTCTATCTTTCTTCCCTCAGAGAGAGATGTACTGTTATAACTTTGTGGGTGCTTGACTCCCACAAATTTATGGGTGCAAGATTCTCCCCTAAATTCTTGGGTCTACTCAGTGCCTGGAGTATTAAAATGGGCTGCCAGATGTGGGATTTAGCTAAGCATTAAAATACAGGCTAAACCAATTTCTTGTTCAGGAAATCGCCTGGGAGAAGAGCCATTATGGAGAACAAAGGGAAAGTAATGGGCGATCAGGAAAACAAATACTCTGTGCCTAATGACAGATCGGGTGAGCCCCTCCTTCAGTAGAGGGATAACTGGAAGAGACAAAGCTGAGTTGAGTCTAAGGATTGCAGTTGGAGGATGATGTGGGCTGGAGGAAAAATAGTTGTAGGCTGTAAGCATCAACAAACTGGAGGGGAAAGTGGCAGTTTGTTAAAAGCAGCAAACTGAACAGAGGGTTATCGAGAGTCATGGCAGATTTCTGTTTGGATCCAAGGCCACAGCCATGGAAGAAGCAAGAATTTATTGGATTGTTAATGCTTCGAGCCTCTCCACCACAGGCTCAGGATGTATATGTGTGTAAATTAACCATATATCATAAAGACACCACAGTCTCCTCTGTGACTCATTTCCAAAAGGAAACACAAACCCTAAGTAAGCACCTGGAATCTGGCACTGCTTGGAGATTGGGGTGGTGGGTAACAATACAATAGAACCTATAGCTCTTGGAATGACCTCCCAGGGACCACTGGGTTGCAACAATGCTTGCTTTTGACTGGTGTTTGTTTTAGGTTTTTAATACTAGTTTTAGATTTAAGTGCCCAGTTGATTTATTTGGGTGTTTGTAATCCTTATATTTATATCTTTATATTTAACGCACTGTCGATCACCTAGAGAATTAATTTTATGAGATGTCTAATAAATAATAAATAAATATTCAGAAGTCCACTTATTCCTGCCTGTCTTATTTCTGCCTATTTCATCTGGGGATGGGTGTATCTATTTCCAGTCTATATCACTTTCACATGTCTTTACTCATCGGTCTGTTCCATTTCCGTATTAACCTACAAATAGTTTTTTTAAAAATACTCCTGCTGCAAGTAATCAAAAATATGTTTCTTTTTATTTATTTGTTCCTTTTGTGTTATAGTTTATATAAAAAAAACTTTTTCAAACATCATCTCAAAATAAATATTTAAAAATATACTATATAATGTATTTAAATATCTGGTCTCTCTCAAAATATATCTTTAGTTTGAGTTTTCTTACACTTACACACACACACACACACACACACACACACACACACACACACACACACACACACCAAGAACTGTGCTACAACTTTCAGAGCTATATGGAATCCAGTGGATAACTAACTTCTGCTCCATGAATTAATCCAAGAGGTGTAGATCAGCTCATTTCATACAGGAATATGCAAAGATCAAATTATTCAAGCCTCCTTAAAAATCATTTTGGATATGTCCCTTATCTGCCTAAAGGAGCAGATTTTTTTTTTTTAATTTAAAAAAATGGAACTTCATCCTTCATGAGAAAACATGATGTAACTCTGGCTTAAAATGTACTGGCAATCCTACATGATGATAAAATGACTTCCTGTATTCCACTTGGCTCTTGCCGGAGTTACTAGTCCCTATCTTTATGATCCCTTGAGTAATGTGAAATTAATAAATAAAATAGCAAAACCATGTTGTTCTCTTTTTCAGTTCAAAAAGTCTTCCAAGTATATATGAAAAGCAATCTTTTCTTCCCCTTCCTAATTAGGTAATAGGAGCCTGTATGAAACTATTGTGTGAGCGCGCACATAGCAGAATGCAAAAGCTTTTTAAAAGAGGCTTATAGGTTTGCCGTCTCCAAAAACATCATTACATTTGGAATGAACCTTGTTATACTATATGAACCAACATCATAAAACCTACAAACTTTACAAAGAGCCAGGAAAGTTCAGACATTCACCAGGTTAGTATTATATTTGTTAGAAAGCAGGGCCAGGGCGATGGGGGGGGGGGTCGGGTCATGAATAGTAAGTAAAGGGATAAAAAATGAGGTAGAATTCATGTTGTAAGTGCAAGTGATCTGGAAATGGATGTTTGTCTTGGACAATTCCAAGGAAGTGACATCATATTAGCATGCCTATTGGGATATTAGTTCTGCATTTTTTCAGGCCAGATTTTGGCTCTAAAGTTGGTGAAATTAGGCAATCTTGTTAAGCTGGTCTTCAAGCCGCCCAGCTCCGCAACACATTACAACACACCTATGACATGACCCAAGAACAATGGGTGAAAAATGGGCTATAAAAACATGAATGGCCCTGCTTCATATAAAGACCATTTTATAGTGCAGGTGTGCCTTCATTTATCGATACTGTAAAGCAGTGAGATCATGCTGGCAGTAAAACACAACATTTGTTAAAAAGGAGGGGGTGGAGGATTGAAGTGGTGGAAATCTATTAATTAAAAATGTAATAGCTCAGATTGGAGAGGTGGGGAGTCAACAGGGTGTTTTATAAATATACTTGGATATTTTGTCATGAAGTTGCTTTACATCATCCCACACAAAATCCAAACCTTTTGCGTAAAGCCTATGTGGAAATTGGAAGGGGGGGGACTACAAATGTACTTTAAAGGCATATTAGCACTATTTGGAGGGGGAGACACACACATTAAGAGTTCAGTGTTCTAAAACTGCTGTTTAAAGTGGCTTTGCTTGTCTACCCCTAGCTGTTAGGATAAGAATGGAAAAATTATGAATAGGAAATCCTGCTTGAGATTTTATTACTTATTTCCTTTCGGGAAGATGGCATTGTTCCCCCCCCCCCCTTATTATTTTTCTTTTTTTAAAAAAAGGAAGGGGTATAAAATAAGACCAAGCATTTGACAGATATCCTTCAAAGATCACATTCTAGCCTAGCAGTCTGTTGTTGTTATAGTATTTGCTATTAGTAACACAACATGCCTGGTCTATTTTAAGAGCCCTGTTCTGCTGCATAGGTTTTACTTCCCTTGAAAGGGTTCTTGGAATAGTGTTGTTTTGATTAGGGGAAATTTCATTTAGTCTCTCCAGTACTGTTTCTCAACACAATGCAGGATATATTTGGGATGGAAAGTAAAATTTTATTCCTCACATCATCAACTGGAAGGGGTGCGGGGAAATCACTCATAAAGAGCCTGGCTTTGAGAAAGCCCACCTGTTGAGAAGCATTTAATAGTGGGACAGAAGGCCTTTCCTTTGTTTGCTTGTTAGAAGTAAAATATTGCTCCATGTTCAAAATCAGCTGAATAGATTATACATAATGGCCCAGGTCCACCATGCTGAGCTGTGATATTTACCAGAACTAGTCGAAGAAAAGGGCGAGATTTCCTAATCTTCAGCGGGAATCTTCCCAAAGTGAGATTTAGCATAGGAGCTTGGGACAGTTTCACACACGGGCAACAGCAACACAGTTCTTTCCTCAACTGGGCTGGTAATGTTGGCATGAAATCTCTGCCCAGAGCTGCATGTGCATTACAGATGCCTCTCCTGCATTTCTTCTTCCACACAAATGTCACCAGTCAGAGAGGCTAAATGCAAATCAATGATCCCATCCGAAAATGGTGCCTTTATTTCAGTTGGATGTTTTGTCTGTGTAGAATACAACCTGATTCTTACCTGTATCACATTCAGGGAAATCTAGATATGATGTTAAACAAACCCCTTGCAGTTATGTTAAAAATAAAATACAATAAATAGCAGGAATCAGAGTGATTTTCCTCTGGAACATGGTATGCATGGAAGGATGTTTATCCCTTTCCTCCTGTCCAAAGACTCAATGAAGGGCTGTGGCTCAATGGTAGAACATCTACTTTGCATGTTCAACACTCAACAGTATCCTGCCTGTAGCATATGCATGTCTCAAAGATTAAACACATGGAAGTTACAGTTATGGTTTCTTTGGTTGCCCCTACTGTTCTTTGGATAACTGTGACAACTGTAGATAACTGTGGCTGGGAGAAACTCATGCCTGAAAGCCCCAAGAACCACTTCCAGTCAGTGAAGACCAGGGCTGAGGAACTTTTCTGGCTCCCTTCAACCACAGGGTTCCTACCTGGTGCTTTTTTCTGGGGGGACGCATACCCCTAAACATTTTGTGAATCTAAGTTTGGCCTCATTGAGGGGCGGTATTTCAATATGAGTAGAAAAATGAGAGTACCCCTAAACATTTCTTTAGAGAGAAAAAAGCACTGTTCCTACCTATCCATGTTTATCTACCCTCCTAGAGATGGTGAACAAAGGACCAGTGTAGGCTGTTCAGTCCATGCCATAATTATCCACCTTTATTTTCAAAGAATGATTAAATGAAGAGTTTCCTGCGTCCACACCATACAATCCTATATTATTTCATGTCTCAGATTAATTAACCTGTAAGGATCACATAATCATTGATATGAATTAGAATAACCACTGGGCCTTGTAAACACATTCCTGGAATAAAAGGGCAAGGCCATTATTTCACAGCTCTTTATCTGGATGCATGGATATTTTTTTTAATCTTATATTTGTGTGTGTGTGTGTGTGTGTGTATTCAGAGTAATCTAAATTACGTCAAATTAACATCAGACTACAAACTCGGGACTCGAGACCTTTGAAAGGATATCATAGAGTGGTTCAAGAAAGGTCCTGCATTATCCTGTAGAAAACCACATGATTCTAGGGTGAAACCCAGCCCTTACATGAGCATTTGTAGGTTCCACTAGTACAATGAGCAAGTTAAATGTGTGTGCTTAAATCAGTCCCATTGCAACTTGTGGGATTGATGTACTACTGCTTACCTTTGACCGGATAGTGACCTTATGTATGAAGTTACAGGCAAGCAGATAAGGTGGTGCGGCTGTAGCAAATGAATATGACTTCTCAAGAAACAATATTCCCTGCTCTGCTCAAGGCCGCTGAGAAGAAGCTACTGAGCAAACCGCTGGTAAAACATGCTGCTTTTAAAGGATTGGTGGGGGGGAGATTCACTAGGCCACTTCAGTCAAACATAGATGATGTGGCTCCTTATCAAATCACAGTCTGAGACTCCAAGTTGTTTTTAATATACCTGGCCCTAAGTACTGTAATGACTACAGTGGATTACTGCTATTTTGGAGAGGATGTTGCTGCAAACTGTGCCCAAGCTATTTCACACTGGCAGCCCAATCCCAAACATGTTTACTTATGAGCATGTCCCACTGTGTTTCAAGGGACTTATTCCCAGATAAGTGTGAAGAAGATGATGTCCTCAGAGATGCCAGTTGCACTGTAGTTTGGATCCAAATGTAAATCGGCTTGCAGAAGTTCATGGAAGGAAAGTTTCTCATGACTTTCTCCCCACAAGCTCCAACTCACATTGTTCAAGAGAGCCACCACCACCCCTACCCTCCTGTGAAAACTGCAAGAGAGGAGAGGGGACAGAAATTTTTGATTCTTGTGAACTTGCTTAAGTTAACTTATCTTAGGATCCAAGCCTATACTGTGATTTTATTTTTTAAAAATGTACCTCAAGCAGAAGTAGGTTATACCTTGGTGTAATCTTCTGCTTCTTAATCTTTACCACTCTCAGAAATGAGGAATGGAAACTTCTAGGGCTAGAAATGTATTAATAGCATCACATTTTCCTTCCTGCGCCTACAAGTTCTTTAGCACTATTAATTCTCTCTGAGACAACCCCTTACTAACTATTCTCTTCCCATTTAGCAAAAGGAAAACTCAAAGGACCGTGTCATGTTCAATAGTGTCACTGTTGATTTTAAGAGGTTGGCAACCAATTGCATATTAGAGTGGATGCAGTAGTTTGAGATGGTGCCTGAATTTAGACATGCCAACTTGGGTTCTTAGCTTGTCATAGTTCGCTGCTATTATGATCATCACAAATAGCCTTAGACATATCCAATGTCAAAGCTTATTAAGTTCCCTCCAGTGGATGATGATTAGGGCAGTGAGGTCATGGGGGCGTCACTAGGTATAAGTGCTCTTTCAGACAGGCCATCAGAGCCACTAGCCTCTCCTTTAAATTATTTAGAAAAGAAAAAGAAAGAATCGTCATCCTGAAGGGATGAGCATTAATATTTTCTTCCCATCTTCTTGAATCTCCCATTCCTCACTTACTGACACAGTGTCAGA
>NC_138128.1:61428184-61573184 GCF_964188305.1 Podarcis bocagei
ACAGCAGCATGCCTAGATGACAGATGCTACCCGAGCCATCCCACAGGCTGCATTTAGTGCCCTCAGTGCCACTAGATACTGAGATGGCTGCAGGGGCACCAAAATTAGATTGGCAGGATGTGAAAAGAGTCAACTTTTTTGTTTAATGCCATCAATTTGTGATGGAGGAGACAGGTATTAGCTTAGGGACCTCTGTGGTCCCCGCTAGCCATTAGTTTCCTCGCAGCTGCACCAAGTTCCGGATTATGAATCTGCCACGGTTGGTCATTCATCAGTTTCACAGTCCACTCCAGCGCACATTCCAACAACAACAGAAACAGAAACATCTTGCCACACCGACTTCAGCACCGCGCAGCTAAAAAACCTCAGTTATCAGCAGAAATAAATTTCATCATGCGAGTACAGCTAGGCGATGAAACCTAATATAAATTATACAGGTTTCAAGCATGCTGATGTTTCATGTTGGATGCTTGGCTCCATGGTGATGTGGAACTTCCTTTCGCCCAGCTGTCAAACAGGAAATCTTTAAAAGTTGGCTGGAGAGTTATGGAATTACCTGTGGAAACATATTGCAGAAGGTCAAGCAGGGGGGTCAATTTGTCAGACGGCAGTGTCAGAGTCCTCACATCCACAAACTATAATTTGTTTTCTTAACACTCCCCCCCACCCGCTCTTCCAGGATATGTTACTGCAAAGGCCTAAAACCTATAAATTCCTAACTTTACACATGTTCATTGTTTAGCTTCCTCCCCACCACCCGCCACTTTTGTTGACCAGCTCTGTGTGTGCAACAATTACTAAAGAGATAAACTTCAGGAGCCAAATATTACATGACGCATGCTGTTATTGTCAGCAGATTAACAAGCAGCACATTTGGAAAATAATAATTGTCTAATGTTCTCTCTGCTCAGATCAGTCATAAAACAAAGGGGAGGGCAGTGTAGGAAGAAACCTTGGAACAGCATACTCTAAGGCTGCCATTTTATGCATACTGACTTCGGAGTAAACCCTACTAGATAAAGTGGAAATTCTGAATAAACATGCCTAGGAGTGGGCTGTATATCTGTAATCCTATACATGTTTCCATGGGAGTAACTGCTACTGGACACAATAGGGCTTGCTTCTGAGTAGGCATGTATAGGATTGCAGTGTGAGTACGTTCTGTGGGCTTGGGATTATGAAAGCAGTTTTTGTTGTTGTTCACTGCACTATTTCAAACAGTAGCATTAAAAATAGAATTAAACTATGGCAAGGGCATTGCTCAGTAGATTGCACCTAAAAAAGAACAATACTACAAACAGCAAGGATGATTTGATCTCGGCATTTATTGGGTGTATATATGAGACAAAATAATTGCTATGAGGGAAAAACAAAGGGCAATTTAGAGATAACAAACATACAGGGAACTATGTGCATAAGAGAAGGCTGATGAAATGTTGCTGCACTTGTGGCTAACTAGAACACGCTGCCTCATAGGGATCTTAATGGGATAATACACACACATCTGTGTGCATTTCCTCATCTCAGAGAGAGGGTTTTTGCTTCGTTTGTCAGCCTGTTGTTTCCTTGCTGCATCAGGTTAACATGTGGAGGCCTGCTTTTGCATGCAAACTACTGCTTGCTGCATCTGTCTATACATAACGCTTTCCCTGTTTTTGCATAGCAAAAGCATGAATTTCTGAGATAGCGCCAGTTGCCACGTGGGAGAGTATACTACTCCAACTTTGCATGGGGACTCATCAGTCTCAAATCAACCTTGTTGGAAAAATCACAAAGCTTCATCTCGCCCCCTACATCAATGGTCCTCGAAAGGTGTGGCACACGACACCAGTGTGGCAGGAGAGGATGTCAAGTGTGGCACAAAGATTCAAGCACAATCAATGAAACAGTTAAACATTCCAGTGTAGTATACTTTAGTATATATTGGGGGAAAATATTTGCAGAATATGGATAGATATTCAAGAGCTTTGGCTATTCTTCTACAGTTCTCTACAACACACTGTTGTGAACAGGAATTTCATTGGACACTGGGATGAGCTCCTACCCTCCCTTCTGCTCTGAACAGAGTACCGGTAAATGTGAAAAGAAGCTTCTCTCCATGGCCCTATCTCTCTTTCTGCTCTTTAAGACCTGGCTACTGTTTTGTCACTTGTGCACCCAGCACTTTCTCAAACTCCCAAACATGTCCACTGGCCCCAAAAGGTTACCAAGCACTGCTTTGTGGGTTAAACTACAGAACCTAGGGCTTGCCGATCAGAAGATCAGTGGTTCGAATCCCCACGACGAGGTGAGCTCCCGTTGCTCGGTCCCTGCTCCTGCCAACCTAGCAGTTTGAAAGCACATCAAAGTACAAGTAGATAAATAGGTACTACTCTGGCGGGAAGGTAAACGGCATTTCCGTGAGCTGCTCTGGTTCGCCAGAAGCGGCTTTGTCATGCTGGCCACATGACCCGGAAGCTGTACACCGGCTCCCTCAGCCAATAAAGCGAGATGAGCGCCACAACCCCAGAGTTGGTCATGACTGGACCTAATGGTCAGGGGTCCCTTTACTTTACCCCCATTTAGAACCGGCTGATCACAACCTCTCCAGTGAGAGGAAGTACCTACCAGCAGAACTTCCGTCTTATCTGGATTTCGCTTATGTTAATTGTCTCTCATCCAGTCCATTCCCACTTGGGATGCTGCAAATACCTTTAGAAATGTTTGAGAAGCAAGAAATGAGGCAGGTGTAGCTTCCCTTCCCAAGCCCCTTGTTCACTCTTCCTCCACCTTCCAACAGGACTCTAGTCTTGTCCCACAGAAAGTGAGTGGGGAGATAGAACTGTACAAAGGGCCTTGGGAAGTTTGGAGCAAGACAAATCCTGGTTGCCTTGCCATAACTTAAGTACACGGACATACCCCGGCAAGAAAACGCACTTCACTGCCCATCGTTAATGTTTATCCATATTAAAAGCTTGCCCTGTAAATAACATATGCCCTGTTTCATCTCCCCCTTTACCTTTCTTGTGCTGTTATGCCTGCTAAAATTGATGAAACAATTTCATTGTGATTTTAAAATTTGTCTCTAAGTATGTCTGCCTTGGGTTGCTTGTGGCCAATCACAGCTCATTCTTCTCCTTCCTCTCTAAGAAGGTCATACAAGCGGCTCCGACATTGGGCCATAATACCATGAAGCATAGCTGATTTTTGGAGTTAACTACTAAGTAGTTTCAATAGTGATAATGATGTACTATGTGCACCTATTGGGAATATATAAAATTAGAGGAGAATTTCTGTTGGCTTTGGTCTTCTTTCAAGAATAATTACAGTAGCTGCCATTCATTCCCATTCACTTACCCTGATTATTCTAGAATAACCCAGTTATTAAGGTTTAGTCATACTTTAGAATATACTGCAAAGTGACAACTTGTCATGTTGGCATTATCAATACTGTAAAATTTCCACAGTGGGGACTGAGTTTTCTCAAGGCTTCCGAATGCAGAGATTGGCGGGAACACGAACACGGTGCTTTCCATCGTTCAGCCCGGACACTGAGATCCAGCTCTGAGGGCCTTCTGGCAGTTCCCTAACTGCAAGAAGTGAAGTTACAGGGAACCAGGCAGAGGGCCTTCTTGGCAGTGGCATCCGCCCTGTGGAACACCCTCCCATCAGATGTCAAGGAAATAAACAACTATCTGACTTTTAGAAGACATATGATGGCAAACCTGTATCAGGAAATTTTTAATGTCTAATGTTTTGCATTTTTTCCTGTGCTGGAAGCCACCCAGAGGGGCTGGGCAAACCCAGCCAGATGGGTGGGGTATAAATAATAAAACTATTATTATTATTATTATTATTATTATTATTATTATTATTATTACTACTACTACTACTACTACTACTACTACTATTCCTTGCTTCCTCTAGTAGCATGCCTTCTCTGTATTTGTTATCCCTTTTAGTTCTCACATGAATAGAAAACATTATTCTGTAGCAATCAATCATACAAAGCATTTGTTTATTAAAAGTCTCAGTGTATCAGTTTGCAAACCGGTGATGGCAAACTCTGGTCCTGCAACATATAGATCTATTTACTGACATCACGTGGGATTGTGTGGATGTCAAAGATCCTGTCTCATTGGTGGGGATTTGACTGTACATATCATCCAGGTCTTTCCCACTTCTTGAATCCCATAGTTTCCAGATAATCCCTATCAGTGAAAGCACTTGTAGATATTTTCGTTCCCTGGAGTTATACATCAGGAACTGCCAAAACCAATCATATCCATTAAACCTGTCTGGAAGTGATTGCAATCAGATACCTCAAAGAAATAGGCAGGAAACCAACAGTAGTCAGATGGGGGATAATTTGGCCCCCAATTGGCTTTGTATTAGCTCCTAATTCAGAGAGATTATTTCTAGTCTCTGAAAACAGACTTTAGGTTCCTCGCCAAGCATTTGGTCACATACCTCTCTTTCCTATCAGTGGCGTAGCGTGGGTTGTCAGCACCCGGGGCAAGGCAAGTAATTTGCGCCCTCTAACCCGTGGATTTGCGCCCCCTAACCCTAACCCCCAGATGTTGCGCCCGGTGCGGCCGGCCCCCCCCCTGCACCCCCCATGCTACGCCACTGTTTCCTATTTCAGTGTTATCCCCCCGCCCAAAAAAGCAATCCAATATCACTTGCTAAACTCTTAACTTCAGCACCAACTCTCACCAAAAATTTGCACAGTATAGTATGGTACAGTGAAAGGATGCAGTAAAACTGAAGAATTTTCATTTAAACTTGCCAGATCTTCTGTTTCATTGGAAAATCCTTAGTTTTGACCAAGAAGGGAAACAATACGCACCCAGTTTACTTCCCCTGTAATGTTTACGAAAACAAAACAAGTGGCAAATGTCTTAACTTTGCCATTTCATTTCTAAGCATAGGTATCTAGGAAGGATTCAATGCCACAGTATTCTATTACCCCAAAAAATGAAATAGAAGAAATTGTATAAGGGAGCACTAATGAAATGAACACATAAACAGACATGCCTTGCTACAGTTACTACAAGGGATTTTATTTTTTTTTTAACCAAAAGAGTGAGACTCATAAAACACTTAAGCCCTACGTAAGTGTGTAAAAGCCTGTGGACTTGGGGAGGTACATATGTCCAAGCTGTCCAGCAGCATACTTAGCTGACGAAGCTGACAGATTGTGCAATTTTGCTGTGGTAATTACTCAATGGTTCAGCAAATGGTAAGTAAATACTTTGGAAATCATAATGTCTAATTACTGGCTCACATATGGTTTATCCCTACCCATTCCACAGTAGGTAAAGTAATGAACACACCCAAACCTTTATTTTTATTCCCTCAGCTCAGTCACCATCTCGCCTATTGAACAGCTGCCTTTGGAAGACTAAGCTACTAAGAATCTATTTTGAAAATTGGGGGGGGGGTTAAATAAAATAAAATAAAATTAAAAGTATATTGTAAATACTGAATAAAAGGATGGTAGAGTCTCTCAGACAGGTCTAGCAAACAATGCGAACCAGCAAGAGATGTCTGAATTTTCGTGCTAGACTTAATTTCTTTGCTATTGCAGTCCAGATTTGCAAAAGATTTACAATCCGATGCTAACTGTGTTCACTGAGTCAGAAGTAAGTCCTATTGATTTCAGTGTGACTTCCTCGCTCAGTAAACGTGCTGAAGACTGCAGCAGTAGGCATGCAAAACGAGGAAACTCCATCTAGTAAACACTTCTATGCCACTGCCATCTTAATAATTATTTTAACCCATTTATGTTTTATAAACTCTTTTAGAAGCTCATCTGTTTTCGCTTCTGTTTTAAACATCCGATACAGGAACCAAAACTAAGTATACTGCACAGTTTAAAGGATCTACTTTCACTGCCATATTTACCTCAAACCACTGCCGCCACTACTTAAACGTTTTAGCAAGCATATGTATTGCCCATTCAATACCACTGTTGGTGCTGTTGCAGTAGACTGCACATTTTATTCTAAACATTTCTTTGCTTAGACAATATGTCTTAGGTAAGGATGAGGGAGAAATTTGATTCAATTCACATTTAAAACTGAATCTATCAAATTTGCACTCTCCGAAACAGTAAGAGAACTGGAACTGAAATTTTGCAGTGCATTATTCAAACTAGCAAATGTTTGCAAATATTCATGCCTTGGGGGAAAGCGTGCATAAAAATGAATCTCTTGGTGGAAATATATCAAAATTCATTATATTTTAATAAATCAACTGCAAAAAAATGTATATTAATCAAAACTGCATACAAAAATGTGTTTATTTGGATAAATTTGCAGTAAAATTATGAAGAATCTTCATGAGGGTTTTAAGAAAAGAATTTTGCAGATTGCTGAAGAAATGCAGAAAACTGAATTTAAGATTGGAAAAATGAGAAACGGAGAGAACCAGAACTGACAGATCAATCCATCTCCAGACTTAGGACTAGATTTTTCCTTCTAGTCGTTTTTCCTCTCTTTGGAGGTAGATATCCTGTTTTTATACCTCTTTACCGAAGCAACGTAGATGTATTATTAATATATGCTGTGTGGCTTTAGTACAGATTAAGTAGCATTAGCCATGCACTCTAGATTGTAAAACAGCTACATCGTCTTAAGCTAATGCAGGGTTAAGCACCATATAGTCTGCAGGCCGCCAGCATTTGTGAAGGTACTTTTGTACAGTTCATTGGTTCTGCTAAGAATTCTGCAAATCCAAGGTTCATTTTAAGAGGGGGGTGGGTGGCATTTCTAGACCTTGCAGCTGCAGTCGTATGTTTTTAATGGCCAAAATGAATGCTAACAGAGATATTTTTAAAAACCTAAATTGGTTATTTTTAATCACTAATGATCTTTTTAGGGTTCAGTCCCTAAAAGGGGGTGTTCAAGAATACACAGCAGGGGTGGGGAACCTCGAACTCAGGAGCCAAATGTGGTTCTTGGGACTTACCACAGACCACATTTCTTTTTTCCCAGGCCCACTCCTTAGTGTTGTTGCTCTGCACCCTCTTTGGGTGTTTTTGCCTGGATGGGTTTTGTCCTTGAGCTGCAAAAATACCTCTTGCTTGTCTCGGTAGAAGGTAGAGAAGGGTTGTGTAATTTAGCCTATTGCATAAAGATAAAAATCACATTTGTTGCGCTGTCCATTTTTTCCCTCTGACCCTGCCCACTATTGGCATGTGGTTCCCAGAAGAGCTTGCAGCCCTCAGGCTAGAGATGTTTCCACACCCCTAGTGCACAGGATAGATATGATCTGCCCACCCAGCATTGAACAAAGTCTCTATTTTGTAGTGGGCAAATCAATGATGGAGTTTTCATTGGCGTTGCCTCCTCTAATGCTATCTCTCAACTGATGCCAGAACTCCAGCATCTGTGGAATAAAAATATTGGTGTTCTAGGGCATTCTAGGGGGTGGCTTAGATCTAAAGTCATCCTGATCCCACTCTCTTTAAGAGTGTCAACAAAAATATATAGAGTTGATCCAGTTGAAATAGAGTGTACAGTACTTAGATTTTCCAAAAGCTTTCAACAAGGTGCCCCACCAAAGTAAGCTTAGCAGTCATGGAATCAGATTAGAAGTCCTCTTGTGGTTGAGGAATTGGTTAAGTTGCAGGAAGCTAAGAGGAAGAATGGAGGAAGGATAAGTATTGAGACCTGTGCTTTTAAACTTGTTCATAAATGGTCTAGAATTAGGAGCAATCAGTGAGGTGGTCAAGTTTACTATTGACATTAAATTGTGCAGCATCATTAAAAGAAAAAGAGATTATGAAGTGCTGCAAACAGACTTCTCCAAAATTAGTGAATGGGTGCTAAAATGGCAAATGCAATTCAAGGTAAGCAACTATAAACTGATGCATGTCAGGTCAAAAGAATCTTAATTTCACAAATATGTTCCTGGGGTCTGGACTGGCAATGACTCACCAGGAACAAGACCTGGTGTCTTAGTGGATAGCTCAGTGGAGTCTTTGCTGAGGGACTTTATCAAAAGGTTTTTGAAACTTTTATTACCCACAACACCCACAACAGATGCACTAAGAGTATACAAAGCATGTATGTCACCCATCTTCCTAAGGGCTTAGGGGCAATGTGAACATGCGGAGTCTGAGTCTATAGACCGTCAGGATGCGATAAGAGAAGACATTACAGGAAGGATCAGATACCTAGCTGTTTCTTGCTCATTTTTAATATTAATCAAGTTAAATGGCAGATACTATGGAAAATTGTACTACTAGAACAATATGCATAGGACTGGGCTGTACAGTATGTCATGATTAACTGTAACTGGATTGGGGGTAACAATATTAGGTAATGTTTTGTCCTGGGAAAGTGATCTTATTGACTAATATTTTCTTGGGGCATGGAATAGTTTTGTGCCTTTTCCCCACAAGGGAAAAATTTCTGTACAACCATCCTGAGCACTGATGGTGAGAAAACGGTCTAAATACTTTTTTAAAAAATCAGGAAAGAAATGACAGGTTGTGCATCAGCCACCATTTACACCAGAGGGCAGTCTGACTGGGAAGAGGAAATTTGTGAGTGTTGATGGCACTGGTGAAAAGTGGCATGACTGAATGACAGCAAGCTAGGCAGAAACAGGTCACTCATTCAGTTTTATGGTAGCAGACAATGTAAGGCCATTAGGTGATAACAAAAACTTGCAAGGAAAGGACACTGAAAGAAGGCAGCTGCTGCAGAGAGAAGCACATTCTTTTCAAATGAGAAGACGGGGACTTCAGGCTGAGAGAGAAAAATGAGTCTGGAGCAGGGAAGAAAACGTGATTATCCTAAGCACTTACGTTCAGAGCGCTGTACAAATATTAACAAACTAATCCTCCAGGCCCAAATGAAGGTGGATATATAAGCATTATTATCCCTCTCTTTACACAGGATCTGAGGCATCAAAAGTTAAATGGTATTTCCAACACTATTGAAGAACTCAGTGGGGAAAGCAAGCTTAGGAATCTGATGGCCACCGTGTTTACCCCCCAAATAGTCAGTGGCTCATCAAACAGCAAGCACGCAATGGATTTGGGACAGAAAAGTCCACAAACTTTCTACAAGCCATGAACACAAATGTTAAGCTCTTCTGAGTCCAATTGATTACAATGAAAGAAGTTTAACTATGCACATTGGGCTGCAATCCTAAACACAATTAATAGAGAGTGAGCTCCACTGAACACAGTAGAACTTACTTCCGAGTAAGTATGCATAAGCTTGCACTGTGAATAACCATAATACTAATATACTCAGCATCTCCATAGCAGATTTGAATGTCCAAAATGCTTTGATGTTATTTAGATATGATTCAGAGTTGGGAGTGAAATAACCAGCTATGTGGATGTCACCCAATTATTCAGGATGTTGGGAGTCCAGGCATATTGTGCCAAATGGAATGGAAGGGCAACAGAGTGGCAAATGGGAATCAATGAAGTAAAATGTAAAGGGACGGTGGGGTAATAGAATTACATAAAATCCTGTCTACATTATGCCCTGATTGTGTGTGAACTAAAGTGTGGCTGCATTCGGTTTACTAGAAAAGATGCAGAAAATGGAAACCAGTGATCAAGATCCTCCCCAGGAGGAGATGCTAAAATGTTTGAACCTTTTGTGTGAAATATTTGGTGTGTGGACACACACAACAGAAGCTTATAAAATTAGGCAATGAGTGGAGAAAGTGATTGAGAGTTTTTTTCCTTTCACATTGTCCTAGAATTCAGAGTCACCCATGAGTTTGTTTATGCTGGATTATTTCTGGAGCAGATGGATGGTGGTGGTTCTGTCCAAGGGACGATCAGGAGCAGCAGAAGTGATATGTATGCTTTTGGATTTTTCACAACTCTTCTCACCCAAGCCAATAAAGTATGTAATCCCTTCAAACTACAAATAGGAACAATCAACTGATCTAGTTATATGTAGCGGAATTTATCTTTCTGGCCCTTTTTAGGTAGCATTGTTCAATCCACATCTCCATTGAACATTATAATTAATGACAATCAGGTCAAATAAGAGGGTTTTTAAAAAGAAAGAAAGAAAGAAACCAGAGCTGCAGCTATATCAGAAACAAATTATGTTTCTAGTACATTGTTATCGTCTACAATTTAGGTATTCTTGCCAATACATTTAATGCCTGTTTGTCCCAGTCCAGTTCTAATTGACTGAGATTGCCATCATTTCCCCTTGGACACTCTGCTACTGTCCTGATAGAACTAGGATATTTCCCAGATTTTCAGTTTTAAATATCCTTCTACTCAGCTTCCTCCATTTATTCCTAATGCTCACTAAGTAATACCTCTCTCCTGGTATTTACATTAGCAGTGAACTGAGTGTTTGTAGCCAAATTTATATCAGCAAAATTTATGTGCATCAAATGCCACAAATCTTGATGCAAAGGCTTATTTGATTTTACGAGTTCCCTTGGGCTTTATAATTGTCCCATTCCACACCAGGGGTGATTGTGATCTAGTCACTAGACTGCGCAGAAGCCTCTAGGGCATGCTTACTTTTTGCATGGAAAGAGGCACTGTCCATGTTAGAAACAATGTCCATGTTAGAAACAATGTGGATGAGAAATTACATGAATGAAATGGTTATATGCCCAGTGCCATGGAATTAATGCAGATCTCTGTCATGCTTGAAGGCCATTCCATGTACTTCTAACAGTTCTGGCTTACTGGAATCTAGAGAAGTTCTGACCCAGGTTTGATTTAGGATTCAAGCTTTCTGTCTGCACAAGCTAGACCTGGTCAGGGAACCTGGAAAGCTCTCCAGGATGGGAGAGAATATCAAATCAGTTAATCTTTACAGCTGAATCTATCAAATTCATATTTTCAAAATATGACAACTGAAACACAGCCATCCATTGAAATTTACACTTATTTGAATTTCGTGATGCATTTATCCAGGCAAACAGTGTTTTCAAAACATTTTATGGAAACTGTGCTTAAGAATAAACATGTTTGTGAAAATAGCATACAAATATTCATTATATGAGGGGAAATTGCTTGTAAAAATGCCTACCTTACTCAAAATTGCATACAAAAGTATGTATATTATGAGAAATTCACACGAAAATGCTGGTGAATTTTCAGGAGGGTTTTTTAAAAAAAAATACCACAGAAATGTAGATTTAAGATTGGGAAAATGAGGAGAATCTGAGAGAACCAAAAAGGGCAGATTCTTCCATCCCTAGCATCAGATTAAGAACTTGTTTGAAACAAATCCTTTGTAATTAAACTCATACGACTTCTGTGGATTTACCAGGGTCTCTGAAGAATCTTACAATATTCAGATTGATCCTGTTAAGTTCAGGCACCTAGTTTCTGTCTCCCCAACATATAACATGAAGGTATCAGAAATGTTGCCTTTTAAATATTGGGCATTGCTTTAGGCTGAATAAAGGCATCAGCGACATAACATGTTTGTGAAATGACTATATACAGCTCCCCGGCAGTGTTGCAGGGCTCCAGCACAGTTTAATGGAAGGCAGAAAGGAATCTAGGGGTGGGCTTCTAAACCCTTTTGGGCCTGGAGGTAATCTAAATACAAAATACCATTTCACAGAAGAAACACAGGCAACGCTCAGAACCACCCTCAAACGATAACAAAAGAGGCAAAGCATGTTTTCACTGCAAAACAAAGCAAAAAAAGTAGCATCCCTTTTAAAAGAATCCCAGTCAATCCCCTCAACCAAACAAACCCCCTCCTTAGTCAAAAAAAATAAAATTGGGAAGGGCAGAACGATTTGGCAGGCACTAAGAAGGGTGTATAAAAGGGACGCGGGTGGAGCTGTGGGTTAAACCACAGAGCCTAGGACTTGCCGATCGGAAGGTCGTGGTTTGAATCCCTGCAACGGGGTGAGCTCCCGTTGCTTGGTCCCTGCTCCTGCCCACCTAGCAGTTCGAAAGCACATCAAGTGCAAGTAGATAAATAGGTACCGCTCCGGCGGGAAGGTAAACGGCATTTCCGTGCGCTGCTCTGGTTCACCAGAAGTGGCTTAGTCATGCTGGCCACATGACGTGGAAACTGTACGCTGGCTGCCTTGACCAGTAAAGCGAGATGAGGGCCACAACCCCAGAGTCGGTCACAACTGGACCTAATGGTCAGGGGTCCCTTTATCTTTACCTTTAAGAAGGGTGTCTGGGTGTGCCATAGTGTCCATGAATGCTATGTTGGGAACTCCAGGTCTAGAGGTTCTGCTACCCTTGTGTACAAAGCCAAAATATAAAACACTGAGAACAAATCAGGGCCCTTGGTCTCCAAAGCTCTTCCACCTTGCCAACATTGACTAGCCCCTCATTGAAGCCCTAATCACCATAGAGGAGCCAACTGGTATGGGAAAGGACAAGAGGGGCAATGGAGGGGCAAAGGCTTTGAAGCCTAAGTGCTTGTCTGATGATGTTATCAGATGTGAACCTGCGTCTCAAGTCTCCCAAGTCTGGGAGGTCCCTCCTTCTAGTATAGACTGGACTTTTCTCTCTCTCCCTCTCTTCAGGGCATAACAGTTGAAAGTATGTGGGACATGCAGTCATGTGAATTTACATTATGGGGTATGAGTGATCCCTACCCAGTGATTATTATTTTTAATTGTGTCTTGCTTTATTCTGAATTATGACCCGAGAACCCTTATCCGCCTTCAACCTGCCCCTGCCAGGAAGAAGTAGTAAGGAAAACAAATAAAACCTAGCCATTCCACTACAAAGTTTCACGCAGGGACAAGTTATATACCTAAAGTTTTCTTTTCTCTCTCTTTCACTCTGTCTCTTTGAGCAATCTTATACATTATTAATTAACCCCTCATTCCTTTCATTCCACACCCAGAACAGTGGGCAAAAAATAATGCTTTTTTCCAGGCTTAATGAGCAATTTGCAATTAATTACTGAAGCTTATTAAGGGCAGCTTTGGCTTAAAATATTTTCTTCCTACCTTTCCTCTACAGTATTCACCAAAATTTGGCTTCCTGGGAGGAACTAATTTAATTTCATGGTTTGTGCATTACTTGCACACTTTTTAATCCCCTACTCCATTTTTTTCCTTTACAGACTGTCCCTGAAGAAAGCCAAAACATTAACTTTCTATTCATCACACAAATAAGATTTGGGTTTAGTTCTATCTATGCATGCACACACATACACAAACCTCTTCTTTCTCATTACATCAGGGTAACTCAATCAATTGAAGTATTACCCAGTGAAAAAATTAATAAAGAGGGGAGCAGTACAATGATATTCTGAAGGTGCTCCAATTCGTCCACAACACTTAGGAAAGGCAGCAGTAGGCTCACTGGTGTCACTATCAAAATAAATAAATTAATTAATAAATGGCACATATTTAACGGGGAAATTATTCCTTTGATTCATAAAACTATCTTCTTTGTTATGATAGTTTCAAACAGTTTTGTTCTCTGTTTCTTTAGATTCACATTCATGGAAAACCACAATAGATAGCTTCCATTTTCTTCCCTAACTTACAGAACCACAGTGTGGAGCTGCTCAAGAAACAAAAACAAAAACAAAACATTTGTTGGGGGATCAGGAGCAGAGAAACCAGTGTAGTTAGAAGAGCAGCCACTAGTCACGACCCATTTTTTTTTACTAAAAGACCTATTGGTAAAGTTGTTCCCATTTGGAACATGCTACACCTCTCTTGACAATGTGGGATGCATTCACTTCAGAAAATGAAGGGTGCATTGTTTGAATACTTCCCAGCCTTGGGGAGGAAGGAACACAGTACATAGAAATCTAGCAAAAATAAACACACATTCTTGCAGCTAGGCAGACGGTATGAAACAAACAAACAAACAAACAAACAGCTGGGCCAGGGAGTAAAATCCCCAGCTGGCTGGCAACCATAGTGCCTTCCTAGGGCTTTTGTGATCAAGTTACTCTCTGTGTTTTCTTTTAGAATTAAGCCAGAAAAATAACATACTCTAGGCAGAAATTATTTGGGTGCTGTAACTTTATACAGTTTCATTAGGCTCATTCTAGTTCTATGAATCTAGAATGTTTATCAAATTCTCTGTTTGCAAATCTCTGTGCCCTGGCCTATGTAATGCCAGGCCAGTGTGCCCTATCCAAGCTCTTCCATTTATTAAAACAGCTTGTATTCTAAACCTAGGATGGCCAAATGTCTTGGAATACAATGCCCATAATCCCTGGCTATTGGCCATTCTGGCAGGGTCTGATGGGAATTGTAGCCCACAACTTCCAGAGAGCACCGCATCAGCTACCCATATTCAAAAGCTTCTAGATGTCTTCCAAGGCCATTTGGATAAATTCAGCTTTTGGATCACTGCAGTGTCTCATTCACATGACAGACATCTCATAAGCTGTATGCTATGAATGCAGAGACTACTTTTGAGCACTTTGTAATGCAGTCATGCCCAAGCTCTTCAGCAACCCTGAAGTAGCCCATTGGATCCTGACCATAATAGACATACAGACATACATAGGATCATGCATGGTCCAGAATCAGAGACTGTGTTACATTTACTGTTCAGAAGTTCCCCACTGGTGAATACTCTCAAACTCCTCCTAGTTTTTGTTTTTGTTTTAAATCAGCTATGGGGTTGATTGTGGGAACTGCTGAATGAGAAGGTGAATGGGGAGGAAAACTTGTTTATACACTGTCGCCTGCCTATGAGGATGTCACCTCACCAGATCGTGGAAATTGAGCTGGCTTAAATCCCATTCAAATCCGTATCCCAGAGTGTTCAGGATTTATGCTCACAATCATGCTGTCAAAATATTATGCAGGAAAGAACAGCAATTTGCAATAATACCGGCAGGAATTTCTCAGCCATAGCTTTGCCATACATATGGCAAAATGTTTTCTTTGTCAAGGATCTTATATAAAATCACACCACCATAATGTTTAATCTTTACCACCTCATTTCCTACAAAAACAGCTCTAGGCAGCTTGCCAGTACACCTAGATGGCTGGATGGAAATGAAGGTGACCCGTGGAAAAGTTCAAGTAACAATTTTCCAAAATCACTGAAGCCTTTTCAGGTGGTCTTTCTCTTCCTCATTGACCACATCTGAAGGATGCTTATAAAACAGCAAAGGAGCCTTCACATAGTTTGAAAACCATTAAAAAGCCATCTACAGCCTCCATCATAGGAAGTCTTTAAGAATAAAATTTTGCAAAGAAAAATACACAATTTTAAGTGGTTTGTAAGTTAAAAGGGCTACTGGGTTTCTCTTGTTGTAGTCCCCAGTATATGACCAGACAAAGGTCATTGAACAAGATGATCTCACTATACAGGAATCCACAAGAAAAGGTGCAATTGCAAGATTAATTTCACTGGGAACTCCAAAGTTCAAAAATCCTAACAATGCATTACTCCCCCCCCCAAAAAAAAAGTATTCTCCAGTTCTTCCAGAAGCAGACTGCAGTTGAGCCTTCTTCCTGTCTTTCTTCAAAGCCGCTTCTTCAAAGCCACTTATTATTAATACTTCTAGAGCCGAAAGAGCTCAGGATGTGATCCATTTGCTCCATGAAAGGGTGTGATTTGACAAAGGAGGAAATTGGACCATTTGCTTCTTCGTTGACTTACCCTTATGGCAGACAAAAAGACAAATATGCATATAAAGAAAACAGAATCCCAGCTTTGTACACGTTCAGTTGGCTGCTGGATGATGGAAGGGCAGCCACTCTGCAGAAATGTAAAGAAAGCACCTGCACATTAGTTGGGTTACCACCATGTCATATTTGCCAGAGCATACTGAGCATACACAGAAAACTATTATGGGCATGTAACATGAAACCAAGAACAAACATTGCTAAGAAGAAGGCTGGACAAGGGGGACAAGACGGGCAGGAAAGGTGAGAGGCATCGTGGTCCATTCAAAAAATGCAGCTCACTGTCCTTCAAGGTAATCAGCCTTGTAGCCAAAGACTGGGAGGAAGGCTCTTGATGTGCCCATGCTGCAGAAGGAAAACTGAGGTAAGGGGGGGGGGGAATTGCCCTAGTTTGCAGCTAGGCAAGCATTTGAACTCTGCTCTTCAGCTTTTCCTTCAAGATATCACCCAGCGTACCACACAGGGTCTCAGTCCCTAATCTCTTGGGGAAGGGGGGGGGCTGGTCCTGAGTTATCTTTAGGGGAAATGGAGGTAGGCTGAGGAATATCCGCAGCATCGCCTTACCCCATATATGCCCAGTCACACGCTTCATTCTGAGGAAATTGCACTGTTGCATGTGTCACTTAAAAGTTGTTCTGCATTTGTAAGTAATCAATCGTTTAGTGTGGCAGTAGCACCCATACTTTGGAACTCCTTGCCTATCGACAGCAGGCACTGTATTCTTGCCTGCTAAAAACTTTTTTGTTTTGTTTAGGCAAGCCTGTCCATACAAATAGAATGTTGCTGTGTGTTTTAATCCAGTTTTAAACTTTTTGCCAATTTCAATTATTATTTTTTAATGTTCCAAATACTTAACTAGTTTTTAAACTGATAAAGCGTGTTCTCCTTCATGGAGAGCACGTGTTGCGGTGGGGGCCGCCAGGACACTCCAAAGTTGGGGGCGGGCTAACTGATCGTTGGCCACTGATGCGATTGGGGCTTCCCTTGTTGTTGGGAAGAAATTAATGTTGCCATTTTTTGATTGACAGCCAGAAATGCTAAAACTCCTTGCACGAGGCTAGGGCTTCCTCTTTTCGCCCGTGCAGCGGATTGCCCGTCCCTCCCTCCCTAGAATAGGGTTGTTCGCTTTGACCTTGCTATGCCTGTCATGGGGTCGTCTGCTTTGGAGCGGGGGCCTGGTAGGAATTTTGTCCATCTGGCTGATTGGCTGGGGCCATTTGGTTTTTGCCTACTGCGTAGCAAATCGTCACAACTTGTAAGGTTGTGGTTAGGCATTGGTTTATGGTTTGGTTGGTTGAGGGGCATGGATTGGCTGTGCCTGCCCCTCTAATGCTGCTGCTGCAAGGGATTCCGTTAAAGGAATTGGGGGCTAACTATTGCTTGTCCACTCTGTCAAGGGGGCTCGGGCCATAGCAATGAGCTCCTGGTTGCATTTGGGGTGAGGGCAGATTCCCTGCTCCGCGTAACCCCCAAGTGTATTCCCCCATTCTGACTTTCGCATTGTGCGGAATGTCAGTCTGTCCCCCATGGTGGGGGCAGATAGTTGCAACCAATGCCTAAGCAACCACTCACAAATTTGTATTTTAATAAAGTTGTGGCCAAAATTATGCCAAAAACCTTAAACAAAAAATTCTGTGTGATGTGTGAGTTATTGGGGTGGACCTGGGGGACCTCGACACGCAATCATCATTTTCATAAATCACATTGAGTCTTTATTACAATTGACTAGCATACAAATCTTGCAAAATAAATAAATAAGTGCTTATTTCAAAGATCTAGGGATGGCAATTGCAGAGACAATAGGTGAGGGGAAGGCGGGGGAAGAGAATGCGTTGGATTGAGAGTAGGAGAGGGAGTATCATAATGTCTACTGCAGTCACATTTAACTATCCCCTTTGCTCAGACTCAAAGAAAAATAAGTAAAATCACAGGAATTCCACTTAGTAAATAGACTACATATTTCATAGCACAATCTTAAGCATGTTTACGCAGAGGGAAGTCAATAAGTTCAATGGGACTTAAACTGTACCTTTAAAAAAAGAATACCAAGTGTTTTTCCATAAAATTAAAAAAAAATCATCACACACATAGGGGAAACCGACTTAACCTCTTCCCAGCCACGTTTGACAAGCAATTCAGGTTGTGCAAAGCTTACACTGGCAATTCAGATCTTGCAACTGCTTATCTTAATCACCAGCGATATTGCTGATTATCAACTAAGAAAGAAAGAGTTTAGAACTCCCATTGGCACAAACTTTTGCATGAAAAGGTATCGGAGTGCAGTGCACAGAAACCTTGGGCTGTGTGGAACGTTAGCCCATACTCAGAGGAGACCCACTGAAATTAATGGACAAGACTAAATCAGATATCTTTTCTCTCACACTTGCAGACCAAACTGAAATAAAAGCCCACCATAGATAACACACTATTCTTCATAGCTGGTCTTTACACATCTTTACTTTCCTGGTTGCTTGTAACATTACTAAGTATGACATTTCTCTGTTTAAAGCCATGTGCCTTTAAAGCTGTGTAACTCTTCATTTTTAATAAAGACTTGTATTTCTTTACTTATGTAATTTTAATCTTATTGCCAATTTTCAACCTGCTGGGCCATGGCAGACAAAAGAGATTGATCAACTTTACCTTCGTTTTCCAGCCCCAGTGTTATAATAAACAATAACGTATGCAGAGAATAAGCCCCAGAAATTGTGTTGCGTGTTACAAATTTGATTCCCTAAGAATCGTTCTAAGGTTAATTTAAATACTATGCTTGAAAAGGTATAATCCAACACATTTTATTTTTAATACTATGTTATAAATGCATTCTGTTACCTTATGAAGACTCCAGATAAAATATATTTTCGTTTTGCTTTTATAGTCTCCAGCTAAATTAAAGCATCAAATGTAATTAATTAAAACCCAACTCATTGTTTTCAAGGCCTGATCTGTTAGAAGCAGGCGACAATGATTTATCCTAATCTTCTGACTCAATATCTGTTCTATCTCTAGAGAGCAAACAAGGTGCACGCACTAAGAAAATTACTTCAGAGAAGTGGGAAAGAAAAGCTACCATCCTGCTCACACTTACTCAGGAGGAAACCCGGTTGACATGCATAGGACTAGACTGCTAAGTTGTCAGGTAAAGCAAGATTCTTCCTGAACATTTATCATGGAAACACTTATTCAGGCAATGGGAATGAGGAGCGTGTAGGTCTGCAGCTTGTGCACACTTGGGTGTGTGTTCCAAATATTAGAAACACACAAAGAGACAATCATATAAGATTTACTCTTGCTTGTTGTACTATCCATACCTCAACCAGCTAGTTGTTATGCCTTTCTAAAATTCAGGTTCATTTTTAGACATTAGAAGAAGGAAAAAGGAAGCAATGCCTCTCTACAGACAGTACCCCCTGCCCCGGCCTTAATATCCTATAGTGCTCCTCTGTTGGTGTTATTTTCTGTCTTTATTTTCAAATCTTCACAATTCTCATTCTTGGGCTGGCTCTGGGCATGAGGGCCCACCTGAGCAAAGTGTTGTCTCTCCAGCATGACACCCCAACCAAGACTGCTTTCTTTAGATGCCTCCCACTTTTCTTTCTTGTTGGAATTGCCCGAGTTTGTGCCTTCAATAATTTACCTTTGAGAAACTCCAATCCATATTGGACCCCTTTTTCTTTTAGTGTTTCTGACCATGAGATCTTACCCAGAAGTTCCTTAAGCTTTTTGAAATTGGCCTTCTTAAAGCCCAGAGTGCATGTCTGACTGCACTCGGCTTTCTCTTGCCTCTGTATAAGGAAACCCAAGAGAACATGATCCTTTCCTCTCAAGGTGCCCAGTACTTTCATTTCATTGATCAGTTCCTTCTGTTCGTGAGGATCAGGTCCAAGAGCAATGACCCCCCTTGTTGCTTCTCCCACCTTCTGGGAAATGAAATTGTCAGCGAGGCATTTGAGATTTGCTGGCTACATTAGAATCGGCTACGGTGCCCTGGATGCTTGTATGTGTGCACACAAGATTGCAAATGTACCTTATATAAAAGTCTGAATTTCTTGAACATGCAAGAGAATTCTTCAACTTTATAGCTGTGTTCGGGCGTTTGCCTAGACACACAAAGGGTTAAAGCTCCATCCCATCCTCCCCAGACTGTTCTAAGTCTCAAGAAGGTTTTTTAAGTGCATTCAACTGAACACACTTAAAAACCTCCCTGCAAGCTGGAACCCTGAAATGTCAGGTTTTCTGACTATGGGGAGAATATCTGAGCATTCAGTTCAACCCTCTTCAGACCATAGCTGTCAACCATCCCTTATTTAGCGGGAAACTCCCTTATCCCAGCGCTGTGTCCCGCTGCTGTCCCTTATTGATGATGTCCATCAAATTTCCCAGGTTTCAAAGGAAGCAGCTCCTCTCCCTCCCTCCCTGCCAGCCAGGGAGGAGGGAGGCTCCAACTGTGTTGCTTGGCTGCCCGGCCCGGCCCCTTCCAGCATCCTCTCACCAGCCTTGGCCCCCAGGAGCCCCTCCCTGCCAGGACTGGCGGGAGCCTCAGGCCCTTCCACCAAACTGAGCTACTCTGCCTGGGGCCTCACCTCTGCCTGCCACCGCCGCTCCCACTAGGACGTACTGCGGCTGCGCTGCCAAAGGACCCGGATGAGATGGGCGGCCTGGTGCGGCCTATGAATTGCTGAGGAGACTTCAGATGAGAGCGAGGGCAACCATAGAGAAAGCAGTTCAGAGAGAGGAGGAGGAGGCAGAAGCGGAGGCGCGGGCAGGTGTTCCAAGGGCTAACCATAGAGGGGGAAAGTGGAGGAGGACCACAAGCGCTTCTCCCATAGATTTGTAGTGGTAGACTAGCATAGATAGTCAGATCTGCGGGTTTACTTTGGGCGCTATTTCCCCCCCCCTCCTCCCGCCCCGCCTGATGGAACTGAGAGCTGCAGATGGAACACGAGAGAAATGATACAGAAGTGCAGTAGCATCTTCGTAGCTTGGACTTTGTTTTGCACGAAAAGTGGTTGCTGCTGGTAGTTTTTTAATTGCAGTGTTTCATCAGCTGGTGTCTTGACCAGCAAGCTCTGGAAACGAAGGGCTAAAAACCGGCGCTGCTTTCCCAAATTATCTGGTCCCTTTTAACTTCATATTTCAGCTGGTTGAGTAAAATCCCTTATTTTGGCTGCTGATCCCTTATTTTCGAGGCTGCTGGTCCCTTATTTTCAAATCTGTAAGTTGACAGCTATGCTTCAGATCTACATGCTAACTGCCCACCAGGCAAGACTGCTATGGCTGCCTGTGAAGTTGCTGGGCAATAAGACTGTGAGGGACCAAGCTGCACGGCAAAAAAGGTCTTGGGTCAGTGCTTTTAGTTACCTGCTGCTTAGTTTTGTTTCCTGATACTGAATAACAGCTGGGGGAGAAGGCATCAAGTATGAGTGTGAGAAGATGGGTTGTGGGCTCTGTTTAGGTTTGTGGGTCACATGCTTTTTCAGACCTGGCCAACCCAGGCCGCCCACAGCATGCCTTCAATCAAGCCTTCCATGCCTATGCACTTCATTACTATAGAATTAATATTTTGTGGGTGGTGGAGGAAGGCGGCAGGCTTCCTTTCCAACTTACATTTGTTAGGTTAGAACATCTGTAGGCACCTCCATACATACATCTGTATGTTGGAAGGGACCATAGCTCACTGGTAGTGCACATGCTATACATGCAGAATGTCTCCGTTCCATTCCAAGCATCTTCGGTGGGATCAGGTGGCAGATTCCAGTGAAGACTCTTTTTTCTTTTGGGGAAGAGCCTTGGTCCAAGAGGAAGCCACAATCTGAAGCTGCACTGTACTTGAACCAGGCAATGATACCCCTTGTCTGGCCTTATGTAAGTCAGTATCTGTCAGCCTAATCTACCTCCCCTAACCTTGTTAAAATCGGCTAAACTCTTCTGTGCCTTAGGGACCTGCAAAGAATCCAGGATCAAGATTCTCCCTGTCTGAAAACCAAAGGAGCTACTGCCAGTCAGAGTAGACAGCACTGACTTAGATGGGTCAATGGTCTTACTCAGTATAGGGCAGCTTCCTATATCCATGTGCAATAAAGTGTGCTATGTGCAGCTTTATTTTACAGTAGTAGATCATCCATTATCACCTATCAATGTTCCAGGAATACATGGCTTGGAAATCAAAAGGAAACATTGGTGGTGCACACGGAAAGCTTCTTCTACTGGTACTGCTGCTGCTTCACTGGAACTGTAGTTTCCTTTTGAACTGCTCCCCATGACAACATCCCAAACTCCTTTTTAAACTGTTCCGTATTTAACAAGCAGTCCTGTGATTGGGCTGCAGAAAGGGAAACAGAGAAGACTCTTCCGGTGCCCTCTTACAATTACGTTTGCTGTTTGCTATCCCACGATCACAGACTCAGAGGTTCATGTCCTTTGGTTACATTTCAGTGCACTATATTAAATGGATTTTCAACTAAAGATACTATTAAAATACTCGGCTGTAATCTCTGCAGCCCTTAATTAAAACAATTTGTACAAGGTTGTGTTCTTTTTAAAAGGAAAAATCAAACCTGTGTGCTTGAACTGTGATGACACATGTAAAGGGGATATTAGACATGAAACAACCAATTTTGAAATACTGTGCAGCTGTAGGCATTGCCTCAAAATCTGTTATAATATGAGTCTCCTCTGTCTTCTACTCCCTCACCAAGGGATAAGAAGTGATGTCAAGTTAGTGATTAGGAAAGAGTAACTGGTACTATGTGCCGGTTTATATGCTCTTCAGGCAGTGTCAGCCCTCTCTAAAGCCTTCTTCTAATTTAAAAGAAGAGCACTTTAAATTAAACAATTCTCCTGCAAAATTCAGTTCTGGAATTTCCCTTCCCTCTTTGAAACTGCTCCTGAAAGAGGCAGAGAAATTCTGCATTCTCCCTTAAACAAATAAGGTTAGCTACCCTTTTGCCACTCACAATTCAACATTCACACTAAATTAATTTTTCCAAAAGTAATTCAAATAAAAGCTTTGCTGCCACTACCCTTTCCAGAGCCACAAGATTGAATAAGGCATCTGAATAAAATTGTGTATTACAGCCTTCTTTAATATTTAAGCATGACATTCATTGATTTGTTTCTTGTTTTCTGCAAACCTTGACAACATGATAAAATAAATCATAAGAAGAAAATATAGTGGTAACATCTTTTATGGACTTCACATAGTCATCAATCTCAAGCTGTGAGTGAATTATCAGTGCAGCAAAAAGATCTATGTTTTAAGAGCTCCAATAGCATACTAGCTAGAGGTTTTTCACAAGCAAACTCAAGGCGAGTGACTGATAAGCATCATTATTGTTTTCTGAGAGTCTAGTTTATAGTGTGTTGTGGAGGTGTTGGCATATATGTTTCAGAAGGAAAGGTTTGATCAATTCTAAGTAGACATCTACTAACATATAAAAAAATATAACAAGGGCTCCTGCTGAGCAGTATTAAAGTACCTATCACACCGTGTCATTGTGACGGCCCCCATGTTGTGTTTCTGATTATATTTAATATAGAATTAACCTGCCGTAATGTAACGTATTGTGCATTCTGTATGGATCAAACACATTTATGCGGACCACCCCCCAAAAAAGTCCAAATCCTGCATTTAGATTTTAAGCAACATTTGTTTATTTATTTTCAATTTATAGAACTACCCATCAAAAAAAAAAAAAGTAAAGGAGAAACAGAAGGGGAAGAAAAACAAACCTTCAGGGACCAAAAGATGGAGATCATAAAACCCACTGCTTTGTTTGTTACTATACATTTGTGAACCAGTAGGACATAGAAAATGCAAGCAATTGTAAACCACTACATTGCCTGGAGAGAATGAATGTGGATCAGACAAAGCTGGGAGCTGCAGTGAACATTTCCTATACTGGGAGAAAATCCAAGATATCAATACTATAAAATCCAGCGTTGATAACCGAGCAATGTTATCAGCAAGTGCATTTTTAGAAGTTGTTATTCATTTAGAAAGAATATGTAGTATAAGCAATGTGTGGCGTGGATTTGCATTTCAGAGAACGATAACAATCTCAAATGTGAGTCACATATGTGTGCTTCATCCCTGAGTATTTTGTACTCAGATATTCAATACCCAGTACAAAAAGTCGTGTACGAATTGTCGCTTATGGGTGCCTGGAAGTTATCACTTGACAAGGCAATGTTGCATATTTTGCATTTTGAAAATTTCTGCAAGAAATACTACTGGCTTGAACCAGAGGATGTTTGCCATGTATTAAAAACACAATGAAATCAGTAGGACTAATTGTTAGCCATGAAACCAGTGGGAATAAAGAAATACTAACTTCCTTTGGATCGAAACCCAGCATTTATTGCAGCAAATATACAATGTATGGATGCCACACCATGTGTAGGCACCACTTAGCCAACTATATAGTCACATCTGGAAATCCTAGGAACAATCAAGCTTCCCAGGTGTGTGTACACAGTTGTTTAAAGATGGGTGCTCATGAAAGTTGCTGTGGGAAACACCAGTGTAATTAATAGCAATGTTTCACATATCAGTTGTAATTTGTGGAACTGTCTTAATTCTAAAAGTATTGTGTGTGTGTGTGTACACACACACACACACACACACACACACACACACTACATTTTAAATAAAATCAGATGATCGACTAAGCGAAGATTTCTTCCTTCCTTTCCCGTTTACAAAGTGCTGTTCCTGAAAGCATCTCTTTCAACAAGCTTGCAAATGCTTTATATCTGGTGAGTGGGCTAATGAAAGCTTTAGGTTTAGAAAGCCCTAGCACAGGGATTGCAAGAGTAAATATTAAGATGTTTTCTGACAAGCTGAATATATATGTGGTTTCCCACAAAATCCCACAGTGCTTTGCACTCCATAAATATCACTCCTCTTCCCTCACAACTTTTACTATATGAAATATGTTACCCTAGTCCACTAAAACATAGCCATATTTTCACTGGTCTTGAATCTTAGGCACACATATATTTACATAGGTTTGAGCACTATTCATCACCCTCATAATTAATCCAAGTCAATTGAGGAATCAGGAAGGATTTCCTTTGCTATTAGCATGGTGCATTAATATTTTAGCCCAATATATTAACAGGCTCTTTCCAGGTTAGTATATCCAATTTCATATGTGTGATCTAATGAATGAATGAATTTAATTTAATTAATTATTAAATAACTAACTACATAAACACCAGTAATATCACCAAAGTATTGTGTTTTTCACTGAAACCCCACTTCAGCTATGAAGCCAAGTACTCTATAGATATAGATATATATAGATATTCATTACAGAGGTATTCTTTTATTTGCATTGAACCGCATTTTCATGAGTTCAAACTATTGATGAGAAAGTGTGATTTCTTGGGGTTGAAAAATACCATTTGGAGAAACTCTTAGTGATCTTTTTCAGGGGTGGGGGCACTCCACTTGCATTTCATGCATTTTCAAAGCTCTGATATGCTGCTGATACATCTACATGCCATCCTAAAGGCAAGTAGTTGTGTTGCCGGTTGCTGGCGTGCAACAACAGCAGAAACCTGTTGCCCCCTTATATTGCTTAAGGATGTCCTACAGGCATCTGATTTTCCACTGTGGAAAGGAGAATGTTGAATTAAATGGCCCTTTGATCTGATCTACCAGGGCTGTTCTTATGCTCCTATGAGCATGTCTGAATATTTTTAAATTCAATTGCAGTGTAGGAGTGGGATATTAAGAGAGATTAACAGACCTTCCAATATGTCTCCAATGAAAATAGGGACATCCTACCATCCCTTCTGACATTTCTCCCATTAAAATAGGGACGTTCTAAGGAAAAGCGGGACATTGCAGGATCAAATCAGAAACTGGGATGGCTTCTGCAAATCCGGGACGATCTGCGATTAACCAATGTGTTTTTGAAGCAAACAAGGTTTCGAAGGAAGCACTGTAGAAGGCAGGTAATCTGAGGATACGAACAGTGGCACTTGATAGAAACATAACACATCACATGGCGCAATTATTTACTTACGTTGCAAACAATTGCTCACCTGTGTAAGCCCAGGGCCAGCACAGTTTACTATGACTCAGAACATAGAGCTCAACTCAAAAATTCCAAAGTCAGAATAATGGAAACTTTCACCATTGGGTAAGCACAGCTGGCATATCTGAGATTACAGAACTCCCTCATCTCAACAATGTGATTATCAGGCTGGTTTGGGTAAAGGCACGTTTCATTTTAGAACTTGGCCACTATGAAAGCCACTATATATCCACATCACAATTTAGTGTAACTTTAATGTCAGAGTGTAATCAGGGAGTTGCTAATTTCCAGAAAGATCATATATGCCACTCAATAATATCTAGCGTGTTGTAAGGGATTGATTTCTATTATATGCTGGAAGGACAATATCAATTCACGATAAACTGCATTTTCTTTTCTTGAGGAAAATGTGGCACCCCTTACAACGTGCTGTGCTGCAAAAGTGTAAACCTCACTTGCATTTAAGGAACTGGAATAAGGAAATAATTGTTATGATTTTATCTGCATAATCTGAATAGCTTTTCCTAAGTGAAACTTACAAAAGAAAATTCCTAAAAGCCTGTCAAATAGCATCAAAGTTCTTTTGTTGCCAGTTTTTAAAATCAGTTACTGCAACATCTATGAATTGTCAGTCACTTAATTAACCAAAGAAAAGCTCACTATTCGTTTTAGTCATGTATATATTAATGCTAAAAACTAATAGAAAACAGCTAGTAAATTGTCCCCTGCATACATTGGACACAGCAACAATTACTCTGGCAGAGAAGATATAATAAAAGAGGAAATTTTAATAGTATCCTTATTCCATTTATTCTCATGGGCTTCTGTTTCAAGGTACTGTAGAAATTAACAATTATTTCTTTTCATTGTTTTTGATGATCCTTTTCTATTATGGGCCTATCCAACTTAAAATAAAAAATATAATTTAAACTTTCATTTTTTTATTCAATTTGACGGTGTCTTGAGATTTATTTTCTGG
This sequence comes from Podarcis bocagei, assembly GCF_964188305.1. Classification (NCBI taxonomy): domain Eukaryota; kingdom Metazoa; phylum Chordata; class Lepidosauria; order Squamata; family Lacertidae; genus Podarcis; species Podarcis bocagei. The sequence goes on from NC_138128.1 coordinate 61,454,792, forward strand.
TTACAAGCAGGTCTTGGATGCCTGGAAAAAAACACAAGCTACAACTTTATTTTCTTCCTGCTATTGAGAGCTAGTTAAAACTATGTCAATCATCAGTGTAATCGTGATACCTTGACTTAAGCCAAGACTTTTTCCATACTAAAATAATTTGCTCTTCTGGTATTCATTTTATTGACAAATATGTCTTTCCCATAGTTTACGAATGTCTGTCATATGATAGGTCCAAATACTTGTGATTGTTCCACCATCTAAAGCAATTAACTGGCTTCATACATGAAATTGTCAAAGGATTTCCCCTGCCTGCCTGGGAAATCTAACAAAAGGAACTATTCTCCAATTTAGTGACATGCTCATATGTTGGGGGGGAAATAGGGCATCAATAAACAGCTTTCGCTGGAAGAGTGGGATCTGATTATAAGGGCTGGGAGCAGGAGACCCAGGTCTCGATTAAAATACATGGCACATCATCATTTGCAGAATGAATACATGTAATCATTTTGATGGAGTAAGAAATAAAATGCAGACAAGTATCTTTGTACTTTCAAAGTTTCCCTTAAGGCAAGCTTCTTGGGCTGTCTGAAGTTCTGAATCAAGCTTAAACAATAGCTGTCTGTCATACCTGCTACCACACACCTGCCTGACACCCATCTTCAATAGAGGGAGTGTATCGATCCGACATTGTTGATCCAAATAAACTAGTAGGATAGCATGGATGTGTCACGAAAACACGAAAGGTACAATCCGGTTTACTGCTGCCATGACTGGGAAATGTGGATATTCGATTCACTGTTTGTTATGATGATTTTATTAAAAGTGTTTCCTCCCTGCTCACTGCAAGCAATTTCAGAGTGTGTTACAAATTAAAATAAAATACATCAGCATAAAAGAGAGAGGCGGGGGTAGGGGGTGGGGACTCAACAGAAGAATCCCCCAACTCAATCCAGCATTAAACTCCAGTGAAGGAGCTGAGTGAAAAATCAAGTCTTTTACTGGTTCCAAAAGCTCAACAGCATTGACACCAGTCATATCTCTCAACACCAGGGATATATGGTCAGCAAGCTCTGATGTTGCAATGCACTTTACAACCTTCGCATCACATATACCTTTACAGTTAAACACCACGGTAAGTAACAGAGCAGGAAGAAATTAAAAAATACCCTCCCAAGAGTTCTATTAGTCACGGGGAACCTAACAGGGGCCATGTGCTAGAGATAGACCAAAAGTGGGCAGAGCAATTGGTGTGTCTCTTACCTTTGTACAGTAAGCTTATTTCCAACCACACACAATTCAGGGGTCCCCCATTCCTGCTCTAGGATCCCCCTAAGGCTCAATCAGGCCTCTGAGTGATGATCTGATCAAAGTCTACCCAAAGCTTCAGTTTTGTGATGTTCACAGGCATCATTCCTGAACGATTAAAAATATGAGAGGAAAAGCAAGTGTGAAGTACATTGTGGGGTAGATGCCTGGACTTTTCCATATAATACCTTCTTCAGAGAGCTCCCTCATACCATCCAATGTATTCCCATTTCTGTCCCATCTCGCTTTCCCCCAAAATCATTCCTTCATATTCCTAATTAAAATAATATAATTTTTAACCTTTCCTATAATAGTCATTAAATACTACTGCCCAGGTTTCCCCCCCCCCGCCCATCTGTTCTGTTAAAACATTCTTGTGTTTTTAGTTCAAGAAGGATAATTGCTGTGTTCAAAATATTCACTATGTAGTTAATACCAAAATAAAAAAGTGTGCTAGGTATCATGATATGTGTGACATACTTTTCATTGCGAAGGAGGGGAGGTCTGTATTAATGCGACAAATGGTAACAAGGGAGGGGGGGTTAAAAAGGTTTTTTAAAGTGTAATATATTTTATGGACAGTCCCTGAGGAAAATAATACTTTAATAGTTAATGAAATATGTATAGCTTACCTGAAGACTAAAATATCCAGTGCCATTAGCAAGGTAGATTGAAGTAGCTCATTGAGCAGTATGGGTTGCTGAAAATATATTAATCATTGCTGGAATATCCCCCAAAGGTAAAAGAAATGTTTTGAATCATAGACATAGAGATGGATGGGACTCACTGGGTCACATATTACAAAACTGTCACAAAGTGGGTTGTCCTACACTGAACAATCCTTCTGCACATCACCTCAACTGGTAAAAGCAGAAAGAAACGGGAATCTAACATGAAGTACCTTGTCAAAAAAGTTGCTTCCTATTGCAGGGGGTTGAGAGCAAAAGGAAGTGGTGGCAATGTTATGCCAGGCCTGTCCCTGGCAGAACAGGATCACTACACTCCCAGAATATGTGCTTTATAGTCTAATACCATCCTTAACAAGTAGCTTGTGAAAAACTCCAAGAAGATTTTATAACACCCAGCTACACCCAGCTGAATGGCAACTGCAACACTCTAACAGTGAGTTCTGTCTCTGTGACTTCCAGCCCAGACAAGGGAACATTCAGTTGTTGGTACTAAAATTTAGTAGATGAGGTTGGGTGGGATGAAGAACCTAGGAATTCACTGGCATCATTCCTTCTGCATTGTTGTTGTTGTCTGTCTTGGGATGGCAGACTGATTATTCTTACCTGTTTCACATAGAATGTCTGTAGTTCCTCCATAGAGCATCTGTTTCAGCAGAGAAGAACGCACCAGGTTCAATCATCAACATCACCAGGTAGGCCTGGAAATGTTCCCTGGAAAGCTGCCGGTCATTGTGGACCCTGCTGAGCTAGATGGAGCAATTGATCTGACTTGATATAAGGAGGCAGCTTCCTGTGTTCCTACGCTGAAGCCTAGTGACACTGGTTATATTTTTAATGTTCTGGTTATCATGCAAAAAGTCACTGATGAACAAGTTTAAGCAGTGTGCAAACAAGGACGCCTGCTGTGAAGTGTTAAAGTACCTATCATACCATGTCACTTGGCAGAGCTCATAGTGTGTTTTTGATTAGATTTAGCAATATAGTATTTACTCATTTTCAGATATTGTGAATGTAACTTGGATTTATTTAATCTAAACTCCCTATTTGTATTTATATTTGTTAATGAGAAGTGCAGCACTCTCAAAGGTCCCTAGATAGTTCAGCGAATTTGTAAAAAGCACAGGAGGGCAGTGATTTAACCCGGACAGCCTCTTTCAGCCTAACATGCTCTAGCTAGCTAGTCAGTCATTGCCGCAACCCTGCCATCATTCATTTATTTATTAAATTTGTATTCCCTCCCTGCACTTCCTTTCAAAAGAGCCCAGGGCAGCAAACACCTCTGTGATTAAAATATACAATAATAAAATAAACATATTTTAAATATTTTAAAACATCCAAAACAAATTTAAAGCAGAGATGTAACACTGCCTGGATAGGCCCGCCAAGCAAAAAGCTTTTCAGCAGACATATAAAAGAGTACAGTTATGGTGCCTGCCTATTGTCAATAGGCAGGGAGTTCCGAAGTCCAGGTGCTGCCACACTAAAGGAATGACTCTATGTAAAAATTTAGAAATTAGTAGTAGGGTCAATGGAGGATTTCTGTGGCATCGCTTCCACTTCAGAAGCAACACCAGGATAATTCAGGGCTCCAGAATCCTGCAAGATACTGAGATAAAGAGATTTTTGGCAGAAACTCTGAAGTTTCACCAAGATGGACCATCTGTGTCAGACATCTCATTTCTGGGGACATTTTTTCTCCTTGCCTATCTCTAATTTTCTCTGCCACTTCCCTAATCATAACTATGCTACTGTTTATGCCTTAATCACCTGCCTGCTTCTTACCTTAGTGTATTTGTGCATGAATGAACAAATAGAAGCGGAATGAACATGGTGTGTGAGATGTGAGAAGTTCTGCATATATCACAGATCTGTCCTTGCTGACTTATAAGGAGTGCGAGCTTCATGCAAAGTTTATCAAAGGCAGTAAAATGATGACAGTACTTGTTTGAGCCAGGTAAACCTAAGCTTCTGGCTTCACAGCATCAGTAGCATCTATCATCCGTTGGGGCTGGTTCAGCTATAGAGGGAGAGAGGAACAGAGGCTCACTCAGTCTTTTTGACAGGAATCAAATATCCTTTTGCTAGGGTGGAATAGATTCATGAGTTATTTAGAAACAAGAAAATAAAGCAACACTTACTAAACAAATTATATACTTAGCTTTAGAGGAAGCGTTAAGTGAAAGCTTACTGTGTATTTGATTCAGTTTACAGTCAGCATAATGGATAGGCTTCTTATGCAGCTCAACTCAGCTACTGGTGTTGTGGCTTGACAAGAGGGCATCACAGCTGGTAAAGTGAATGTTATTTGGCCTCTCTGCCAATTGCATTCTTGGCTCCTCTGCCTTTCCAATAACTCTGATGTTGCTGTTTTAATTATTTTTAGTAGAGAAGCAAATGACAGAGGCTGCCATTAAAACAACAACCACCACCCAACAGGAATGGTTTGCTTGGTAGTCAGGCAGTGGTGATATTTGCTCTTCCTCAAGAACAATTCGGATAAACAGTGCTCAAGTGCAGTCTTAATGCTAAACCCAAACCCAAAGACCAATTCACAGATGGGTTTTTCTCCTCTCCCCTGGTGAATTACAACTCAAGCCAAACATAGAAACACTCTGTTATGTTGAGCTTTAACCATAACTCTGCCCTGAAACAATAACAACAACAAATCAGAAGGAGCTGGTTCAAAAGTGGTTCCATAGTCAGGAGCTTGAGAACATCCTTGGAGAAAGATGAATGGTGCTAAGTAAGATGCCTATACTGAAATCTTGAGCCCATAGGTCTCAATACAATACTGAGGAAAATTGAAATGAGCAAAAGGCATTTTTGTTTACCGTACAGTGGTAATGTCAAATACACAAATACAGAGGTTGCCTAATTAGGAGGAGGAAAATACTGGGGTTCCCCCCTCTCTTTTAAGGACTTTAGAAATGGATTCAGCATTTGTGCCCACTTGGTCTCCCCCCCCTCCAGATGTTTTGGACTCCTGCAATTATCAGTCCCAGCCAGCAGGGGTCATGGGAGCTATACAGTGGGAGCTGTATAGTTGCGGACCTGATCCGTTCCGGGGTGCCGTTTGCACCCCGAAAAGTCTGCAACTAAAGCGGCACTTCTGTGCAAGCGCGGAGTGCAATAGAGCGCTTCTGCACATGTGTCAAGCATGCAGAACGATTCTACGCATGCACGTGCGGCGAAACCTGGAAGTATACACTTCCGGGTTTGCCGCGTTTGCAAGCCGAAAAGACACAACATGAACCTAACACAGCATGAGGTATGACTGTAGTCCAAAACATCTGGAGAGCACCAGCTTAGAGAAGGTTGATAAGAGATGATGCAATGTCATCATTGACATGCCTTGCAAGTGTGACAACCACATGGACCTGCCCAAATTTGTTACATCCAAGATATAGGCTCAAATGTGCATTGGGTGAACAAAGTTCAACATGTAAAGATGGAAGTCCCATTTTCAAATCTCCTTTGTTATCTAAGAGATAGAACTGTCTTGATTTTTTTTTATTTTTTAGCAAATAATGGCTTTAGAGCATTGCTTTGAATTTTACTATTTGTGTGTTTGGGTTATAAATGCATATACATATATCTATATATAAAACAGGTCCAAATGAACAAACATTGTCTGCTCATTTCTGAAAGGCATTTAATTATTTATTTTGAATAATTTGATACCCGAGTAAATTAATGCTAAAGCATTTCTCTGTTTGTGCCAAATCAGTGCCTCCCAGTAGGAAGTTAGTCCATCTTTGCAAGTAAGCTTTCTTTCTCAGTAGGCAGTCCATTTCTGTAGAGTGCCATTAAGTTAATTTCAAAAAGAACCAGTAAAGGTATATGGAGCAGGCAGTAATAGCATGGAAAATATCCAAAATTACTCGACCCCAGCAACAGAACTTGGATGCCATTTTCATGCACTAATAATTTGTAGTTTACATATTGAAGGTAACTATTAGCTGGCTACTTTCTTACTTTAAAAAATGTAGGTAATTAAAAAAAATACGTCATTAACTGTTTGCCACTCAACGTTTCAGAGCAGAGCTTTTTTTTTAAGGGGAAAAAAGAATAAAACTATTTACGGATCATTATCAAAGGCAATACAGAGGGTCTGTGTCACTAAGACTGTGATTGAAAAACCAATTAAGCAGAAGTACTTGAATTTAAGCTGATTTAGTTCCAAATTCAATGGGATTAAATTGTCATCAGTCCAGGTATTTCAGGCTTAACCGGGTTGTGGACCAGACTGTGCCCCACATATGAACATGGATAAAGGAGACAACAGTAAATTTTAATCTGTAACAATGTAGGTCAATTTCCATACCTCTAACGTAGAATGTGGGGATACAGTATGCAATTGACAGTGACAAACTTCTAAATGGAGTGTAACCTGCAACAGTGTTGTAGTGTATTCTCTGAACAGGAATGCTCTTATGCAGGGTTCCAGTTAGCCATTCCCTACAAGCCATTCCCTTCCAGCATTTTTCTTCTCTGACACTCTGTAACGACAGAACATACCTGGGCTTGTATTCAATGTAGTCCACATGAATTCCTACTTGCACAATGGGACATTCTCACCTCACCTTGTGGTGTCCTGAGGGTTCCCACAGCCCTCTGAAGCAGACCAAGGCATGTGGAGGTCATGTAGGGGTTTAGGAAAAGGGGGAAGGCCAATTGCCCAAGCAGAAATCCTTGCACTGGTGAGAATGTTACGTAACATTACATTGAATCCAAGCCATAGTCTTCATTGGGCTGTTTGTTGCTGTCCACTTCGGTTTTGCTTTATTTTTATTGTTGTTCTGCAGAGACCCCCTCTTTCTGATACCTCTTCTTGATTCTCGTTGACAGTTCCCAACATTTAGCCACAGTCTAGTGCAGGGATGGGAAAACTGTGAGCTTTCTGATGTTAGGGCTCAAACATCAGCTCAGTCACCATGCCCCTAGATCAAGGATGGGGAATCTTTGGCTCTCCAGATGTCACTGGATTACAAATCCCATCGCCCCTCACCAGGGGCGATGGGATTTGTAATCCAGTGACATCTGGAGAGCCAAAGATTCCCCATCCTTGATCTAGGGTAAAACTGAATTAGCAATCAGACCAGGATGAAATTATGCAGGATAAGAGATGTCACTGTTCAGTTCAGGCCTGATTTGATCCTCACTGACTGTTGGTCAGTGGTAGCCAGTGTGGTATAGTGGTTAAGAGTGGTGGACTTGTAACCTGGTGAACCGGGTTCACTTCCCCACTCCTCCTCATGCAGCTGCTGGGTGACCTTGGGCTAGTCACACTTCTTTGAAGTCTCTCAGCCCCACTCACCTCACAGAGTGTATGTTGTGGGGGAGGAGGGGAAAGGAGATTGTTAACCGCTTTGAGACTCCTTAGGGTAGTGATAAAGCGGGATATCAAATCCAAACTACTCCTCCTGATTATCTATCACCCTAGTGGTCACCATGAACACACCGGCCAGCGCACAGAAATCCACTGCTCATCAGGAGGCGCCACAGCTGGCAAACCTCACCCACCTCAGACGCACACACACCCCGCATCATAATCCTCATCTTGCTGTTACTGTAGATGGTGTGGATAGAAGGTCAGCGTTTTATTTGGTTCTAAGAATAAACAAATGTGCTTCTCAACTATTTGAAGTTTCTGTGAAGCATGTTTCATGGAACTTCCTGCTGCTTCATAGATTTCCAGGAGGGATTATATATTTTCATCTCTATTTCATCCCCAACAGCTACCGTTTAGTCTGTTTTCATAAGTTTTAAATGCTATAAACAGTTCATTTTTTAGCTTTGGAAAGGCACCCCTTTTAATATTCATAAAGGCCACTGCTGTTCTTTCATTGTCCTATTTAGCTTACTGCTAGCAATATAATTTAGGACAAAAGGGAAAATTTGCATCAGATCCTTAGCTAGTTAAAATCTGTACGTTGTCGCCTCTTGAAAGCTCCTATGCCACAAGAAATAGGAGGAAAGTAGGACCAGTAAATAGTTGGTGGTCAGGCACATATGCACACCCGGATAACATATGTGGAATGACACATAGAATGCTGCTTTATACTAAGTCAGACTATAGTTACCTTTGTTGGGCTATTCCTATCTTTTCTCCCCTAACCAAAAACCAGGGGACTGAAGTTCATTACCATCCACATTTACATCACAAGGATATTATTGTCAGAAATCTTTCATCATCCTACTTCTCTCCCATTAGTTTATCCGCACAGTTGTATCCACTTTCTTTAAAGGGGGGGGGCTATTAAAAATAAGGTAGAGAAGCAATTGGTGTAAATAGAGTAATGTACGTCTTCCTGAAAATGTACAAAAATGGATTGAGGGGGGTGAAAGACGTAAAGATTAAGACCAGAAGCACTAACTCATATCCCTCCCATAGGGATGCCCTGTAGGCAGAGGAGGAAATGTAGTAAGTACAACTAAAATTGGATTTCATAATTGCCACTAATAAAGGGGAGAGCCTGTGCAGCAATTTACTGTGCTGTTGGCAAAATGAATTGCTCAAGGCATATTAGATAACACAAACACAGTAAGTAAATGATGATTAAAATAACTATATAGTAAGTATCATATGTGCTGCATAGCACAAACCCTTTAGTTATCTTCTCTGGTGGGTGTGTTTATTGTTTATGATTGTATCACTATTATTATTTTTAAAAATATCAATGAGCATATTCTTGCTCTATAAAATGGTTTTACTGTTCTTTTAATTCCCCCTCGCCTCATTGGGTAAAAGGAAGCACGACGTCATTCAGCAGCATTAAATAGTATTAAATAGACCATAACTAACATTAGTCGTATAAATTATACATAAGCTGACATTTTTATGTACTTTGTGAAGAATGGCTTTACGGGTTGTGCAATCTTTTCCAAAACAAGTTCCAAAGAAATAACATCACTGGTTATGTTTCATAGTTACACGTTGGTAACTGAATTAGCATACATTCACTAAGTTAATGCAGAAAATTCTTCTTGTAAGATAATCATTTATTTTTATCTGAGGCTTAATGCTTCTTGCTGCATCTTTGCCAAAGTCAATAGAAGTTGAGCCAAAGGCTGTTTTCAGTTCTTTTCTTTTCTTCCGGACTTCTTAAAGAACAGAGCGATCCTATGCCTGTACATCCCATTGTGGTCAGTGGGAGTTTGGCTGCCAGTCCTATGCATGCTTAGCATGGAATTTGCTTCTAAACATGCATGGCAGTGGGCCTCCGAAACATGGTGCTAGCAGTCACTGAGAGTGCTACAGAAAAGGGTCAGTTTGGCTCTTTGTCTGGGCTTAGGGACTTCACCTATCCTTATTTCCTCTGAAGGTTTTTTGTTGCTATACATAATTCCAGACTAAGGAAATCTACAAAGAATGGTCTGTGAAATTATTTTTTCACACACAAAACACACACTACAGTAGGATCTGCACCATCTTATTTATTTTTCACATAATAAGTGCCAAATGAGCTCTGGGGAAATACTTGGCAAGATGTCACAAAAGAACTTTTAACTTAGTGATGATCTTTTTCCAAGAGAGCACTTAGCTCAGTAAAAGTGTGTGTCTTGTGTGAAATGCAGAAGCCCTGTTATTATTTTCACAATTCGTTCTGCTGCAGAAGAGGGTATCTGTGACATTTCCCTTAATTTATAGACCTACTTTTAACATTCTGTCCAGGAATTTTGCCCTTTACTAACAAATTAAATGCTCCAACATGGTTTCTTGCTTGCTCACCCTCATGCCCATCTGTCAGGATGGCTTAGTGCCTGATGACAAGGGGCTATGCCAGTTTCATTTGGTCATACAATCTGAGCTGAAATAGCTTTAGACGGACAGCATTGCTATAATCTAACTTCAAAATAAGCCTTCTTGAAACTGACTTCTGTATCGCAACATGACAACAATGAAGCAATAGAAAAATACAAGTTTTCTAAGGAATATAAGATGGAATATTACCCGTAGGAACTCATTGAAAATTATTTCCAGTATTGCATTAAAAATTAATCTCTGATATTGCATTAAGAGAAACCCACTTTCAAAACACCTGATTTGCAGGAAGCAGCTCTCCCCCACTTCTCCATTTATGCCGTGCATACATATGTCAGTCAAAGGTGAAATCTAGTATGTTCATTGCAATGTAACATGCCGTGCAAAATGGCATTTGCATTTGATACCCCAAATTTGTTGTGGTGATGCCAAAAACTAGTTTTCACATAACTCACAGTAATGAGATCTGAGGCAAACAAAGAAGCTGGCACAATGTATCTTTAAAAAAATGCATTTGCTGACATAGCCTGCAGCTTGCCCTAATGTTGTCCTCATCTGGATCCATCTGGCTGTGTGAGCTTCTCATTGATGCATTCTCCCTGTGGCGCACAAGACCTTGGATTTTGTTGGCTCATTGTCCGCCAGGTCATGTGGTTGGACAACTGTGTTCCACCCACCCAGTCATGCACAGTCTTTCCTAGTCTAGTTCTGGACCAAACATGAAGTGATGCTGATCTTGACCTCTAAAGCCTTCCAGGGCTTGGGAGCAGGTTATCTTAGGGACAGTCTGCATGCTCATATTCTTTCTTGTAAACCAAGGTCATAATCAGAAACCCTTGTTCAGGTACCCCTGCATCTGAGGTTGCCGTGCCTAGCAGAGAAGACATGATGGTGTTTGCCTGACACCTATCTTGTTGTCATTTTGGAGCCACGAAACATCCTTTCATTTCCCCTGACCTTTTGAGGTTTTATCCCTGCTGATTAATCTGTGCAGCTCTTTTTATTATTTATTCATATGTATGCTGCCATCTAAGTACACAGCACTTTACAGGTCCCTGCCACAAGGGGCTTGCAATCGAAATGGACTTGTATCTGGATTTGTAGTTTAATGGATTTAGGGAGCAATTCTAAACCCCAGTCTGCATTCCTGGAGCGGGATTAGGCAGATGTGTAATGCACACACACTACAATGGGCATTGTGGGATGAGAGTGGAGTACAGCTGACAATGGATTTTCTACATCTTAAACTGGCCCACTGCCAAGTGAAGGGCTCAAAGTGGAGTTTAGAACTGTTTCAGCAGACATATACACACAAATTCTTTCCTCCATGGCTGGTAGGAGCTGCCAGGGTTTCAGACACAGCAGTGGCCTTGCCATTCCAGGCTCTCCTGGGCAGAGTTAGAATTCCTCTGCCTAGCTTTAGCCCAAAACCCATTTCTCACCTAAGGAACAAGCCTCTCTGAAATCAGTAGGACCTACTTCTGAGTAGACATACCTAGGATTGCACTGTTAGTGGCTTTGTTTTGTTCTATGGTGTATTTTAGATTTTAGCTTTGCAAGGTGTCTTGAGACAGCTTTTGAAGGGTGGGGAATAAATTTCTATAAATGAAAAAAACAAGGTATCTTAATTTAATCCGTGTAGTGCAGACAAATCTATGGAGTGTATATCACTGCTTTTTAAATCTTTGTGTGTACATGTTTACACACGTGCATGCAACCTTTTCCATACAAATTATCAGTCTCGTTTATTAGAGTCCCATGCTTTTTATGTGGAAAACAACAAAGCATAATGTGGTTAGCCTGTCCATTTTCCGCAGTATCCCAACAATCCCCTTCCTCCTGTGATTAACAGTTTAATGTCTCACATATTTGGTGTTTCACATTCGGCAAACTTTTATTCAGTAGTTAACTTTAAATTATGGTGCACGAGAGTAACATACATTTGCAAGCACAGAAAATGGGATATATATGAGAGTTGTCTGGGAGATGGCAGTGCTGTTTGTTTGTCACTGCAGAACATGACTGCAGAACATGTCTGTCTTGTGTCAGGCAATCCATTTGACATGTGAAGTTAACTTTGGGTCATTTGGCTTGATTCCTGTCATTGTGCTTATTTCCCATTTTTTAAAAAATACGGAAACCCTACATGCTTATGTGAGAAGACTGAGAAGTTTTGTTTGGACTATAACAAGTGCAAGGCTTGTAGAGGAGAAATGTAACCAGGAAGCTGTGGTTTCCAAAGGCTGAGTTGGGAAGTGCTGTTGGGTCACTGTCCTTGGATAGCTAAGACAGTGGATGTTGGAGCAGAGTAACATTCAAGGAACATAGTGGTTCTCCTGTTGACTTCCAAGCCAAGTTATTCTAAAATGTATAGGAACAGTTCATTAAGAAAAAAAATGCACTTCTCTACAGTTGAGTGAAATATTGGGCTGCCAACATTTACGGCAGATTTCCAGTTGTTGAATTAACAAATTATATGAATTAAGTTTGGAGAGAAGCATATTTTAATTGAGTTTTTTCTGAGAGTAATTAATACTTGTTTGATTGTTAATTAACAACTTACTAATGGCCAGTATGATTAGATTATCTCACTTAGATACTCTAGTTGTGAGAAATGAGCAAATCATTTGTTAACTGATTATAGCTGTAATAGTCCGTGGGACATGGACTAGCTTCTTTAGTGTACCAATTTGATATAAGTCTTTGTTCTACGAGACAAAGATATCATTCATAGGCCTCCAAGACAGAAACGATCCCCTTCCTTCCTGTGTAATTAGGCTGCAATCCCATGCACATGTACCAGGGTGTAAATCCCATTGACTTCTAAGTAAACATGTGCTGTTTGGTGATACTTTCTCTAACACGGGTAAATTGTGCCACTGACTACTTTTCTTATAGAAGACATTTGAATAACAAATGACCCAATCTTCTGGTATTGACATAAGGCAACAGGGGGAATGGATGCTGTTGAGAACTCCCACCAATTGTCTGTGGAGCTATTAATACAACAATAAATGCAGAGCAGATCCAAGCAACCTTCCAATAGTCAGATCTCAATGGCAATAGTAGAAAGTAGTCCTTCTGGAAGCAACTTAGCCATCAGAAGAACCATAACTTCAGAGTCATAGGGTTGGTTCCAGGCTGAAGAACATAAGAATGGCCTGCTGGATCAGGCCAATGGCCCATCTAGGCTAGAATCCTAACCTCAAAGCAGCCAACCAGATGCCTATGTGAAGCCTGCAAGCAGGATCTGAGTGCAAGAGCACTCTCCCTTCCTACAGTTTCCAGCAACTGGCATTCAGAAGCTTAATCACCTTCTTAAGCATACATTCTTACAAACATGTTTATTATGGTTTTACATGGGGGTGGAGCCTGGATTATAGTGTTTCATACCATTTTAGTGTGAAAAAATAGTTGCAAGAAGTTTTCTCTGCAGGTTCAGTCTAACATGAATACACAATTTCCAAGGTTAAGAAGGTTTAAGTTGAACTTTCATGACCTGGGCTTGTTTTGGAAGTCTCACACAACCATTTTTCATGTAAAATGTCAGAAGAGTACAATCTAGTCTTCAGGAGGAAAGTCACTATGGACAGCACCATAATGAGAATGCACCATTAAAAAGCTATTTGCATGGAAGAGTCCCAGAGTGTTCTCAAGACTCAAAGCACTTCTATTTTTCATTTCAGCAAAATGAAGTTTAATTCCTGTGCCAGATTCCCTGCCTCCACCTTTCTTGTTACAAAATCCAAGCATATAGCTAGTGTGTTCTTTTCATATAGCAACTCCCATTGATTCCAACAAAATATCAGTAAAAGCACAGCTGGGCAATCTCTGGTTCTCATACTTTTGAAGGCAGTCAACAAGTCGATTATGAATTCAGCAGATGTTTCAGCTCTTAAGACCACTGGGAATTCACATGCTCCAAAACTCAAATGAAATGAGCCAAATTTTCAAAAGTGGCCTTAGAAATGGAATCGTTCCCAAGGGAAGTTTGGAAGAATGATTGCAAGGGACATTTATTGGAGACTGTGTAGTACTAATTTTTAATAGAAAAGAAGCATTGAGTAGTTTTTTTTAAGGCTTTTTTTTTTAAAAAAAGAGTAGTGCTCCAATCCAACAAAGGTGATCCATATTGAAGAGGGTGTACATATGGACAAAGATTATCATCTGGTCCCCATGAAGAGAAATCATGACTTATTCATGTTTGAATTATACTAGTCCTCTTTAGACATTGACATCTGCAAGGGCATGGGACTGTATGAGCCACCCTCACCCATCCATCCACCCACCCTTCCAGCATTGACCAGGTATGCCTGAAAGGAAATTGTAAGAGAAATCAAATGAACATGTTCAAAATTCTTCCACCATGGGGGAAGCCTGATTGTGCAGGATTCCCAGCCTTGGAAAGGACTGAGTTCATTCAGCCAAATGCATTTGCAACTTGAAGGAGGGAAGGAAGACTCAGATATAAAACATGGGTTGAGCTATGGGCCACTTTATTTAAACAAAAAACACACGCAAAGGAAAAATTATAAGTGAGGAAAGTAACATTAGGACAAGCCTGAAGCCAATAGGGTGTCAACCCCGGCCAAAAGGAAATGGGGTACAGCTCTGCCACCTAACCCCTTTTCATTGGCCACACCCAAAAGGTAAGGAGGATTTTTTCTGCATCACCACTCTTTAGGGCCCCTTAACTCCAAGTGGATCATGCAAGTTAGCCTCAAAAGCAGTCCCTATCTTGTCCCCAGGTCCCATAAGCCCTGAGTGGCAAGCCTTGGGACCTGTCCATTACCATGAAAAGTGGTTAAGGAGAGTCACCTGAACTTAATGACTCCCCTTTTGAACATTCCCATCACACAAGGAAAGCAAAAGCCAAAGCAAAGACAAAATTAACATTTTTAACAAGCAGATCCCTCTTAGCTGCCCAGCTACACATTGTGGAGCAGCTGAAAAAAATATGGCCCAGTGTTTCCAAGTTGCCTTGGAGTGATGGAAACTGGGGTTCAGCTGCATCTTCAGAGGTTCCCCATCCCTCCTTTTAAAGGAAGGCTATTGCTTTCCTGCCCTGGTTTTTAAGGGGGGCGGAAATAGTAGTTGGATATTCTCCTCGCAGGTTCTCAGCAAGACATATAAGTTTCACTCTTTAATAAGTTTTTGCAGTTACTGTAAAACACATGCAGTCCCCACCTGAAAGAGCACATGCCAATGATCTCACAGTTTGGGATTGGGGAAAACCCATTACTCACTGAAAGACCCACACAAAAAAGTTTCAAACTAATTCAGACTGCCATAAACAGCTGTACAATACTTATGAGATAATAACCAATGCAGCAAACTGTACTTGAAGCAAAGAGGAAGTGAGAGAAACAGAAAGACTAGGAAACTAGTAAAATATATTCGTGGAAGCCTGCATTACTAAATAAACAGGTAAGTTTCATTCTGTAGAAATTAAACTTCTGGGTGGCATTTAAAAGAAGTCACACACACACACACACACACACACACCAGTTTCTTTGTGTCTCATACTCCTCATATCACTCATTCAAAATTTGATTAAATTGTAAAGTATTACTCATACACAAAACATAAGTCTTCAATTTTAAACGGCATGTAATGGCAATTTAACGAAATAATATCAGGCCTACCCCCAAAGTGTGTTGCTTTGTCTGTAGGGAATCATAAATATATGCATTGTAAGGATATGTTTGCTTACAAGTGTGTATAGGTCTTGCTCTCACTTATGAATCATGTTAAAGAGTCTCAATACAGCACCGGGCATATGAATCCGAGCTGTTAGATATGTATTTGCCAAATATACGCTTACCAAAATGTTCTGAAAGCTTAAGGAACAAAGGATGCTACCTTATCATGAGCTAGACACATCTTAGGCATATATAGTTAAAAGTGTCTATACAGCAGTAGTTCTCCTGGGTTTCAGACAGTAAATGCCAGAGATTGAACCTTGACTCCTCTGCAGGCAATGCCTGCACTTTACCACTGAGATAGGGCCTTACCTAGAATATATAGGAATAAAGTGCTTCCTCCTAAACAGGTTGCCTGGAAGTGATCAGCAGCTGATTTCTAAGGGACTGAGTAAGAACTAAGCAACATTGATACATGCAAGCCAAGGCACACACAAAAAGCTTTCTAAATCTTCTCTACTCTGTTGCAAAAAAACAATGCTTTGTGCATGGAAATGGGCTGATGAGGTGTGTGATACTTGGAGAGGTCACTGCAGGAAAGGAGGCTAAAGTATCTCTTGCATTGCTCAGTTTGAAAATGGCCGTAATGCATAATGGTGTGTGTGATCAGCAGTTATCCTGCATCCTTAGTCAAAACATCAATTCTCCCTCCTTGGGACGATAGAGAGGACATAGATCCATGGCAGAAGCGAGTTATGAAGAAGAGAGTTTTGGATTTGATATCCCGCTTTATCACTACCCAAAGGAGTCTCAAAGTGGCTAACATTCTCCTTTCCCTTCCTCCCCCACAACAAACACTCTATGAGGTGAGTGGGGCTGAGAGACTTCAGAGAAGTGTGACTAGCCCAAGGTCACTCAGTAGCTGCATGTGGAGGAGCGGGGAATCGAACCCGGTTCCCCAGATTACGAGTCCACCACTCTTAACCACTACACCACACTGGCTCTGCCTTCCAAGCAGTGGTGGACTTTGGGCTTTAAAATTTCAGCGGCGCCCTATGCAACACCAAAATTTGCTCTCCCCACCCCTACCCACCTTCCGTTGTTCATCATTGTTGCAGCACTCCCTGTGGTGTCCTCTCGGCTCAGCGCTTAGTGTGGGTAACTGGTGGTGCTCTCCTAAATCTGCCTTTGTTCTGCGGTCCTGTCCATCAGTATTGACAGCAGTTGTCTACATGGTTCTTTTAACTGATTCCATATAAGTTAGATTCACATATCCTTTCCTGAGTTTTGCTCAGAATCTGTTGGGTAGAATGTAGGCTAAGTAATATATCTGGAGCTCATATTCCCTGAAGGTAGGGATGGGCCAGAAATTGGAGTCTGTTCATATTGAAAGGTGAACCTACTTAATCTGCAATTTCTGAAATAATATGCAACCAAAACACAGCCGTCCGTCAAAATTAGTGCTTCTCTGAATTTTGCAATGGGTTCTCCAATCAAGTAATGTATTCAAAAATGCATATATTATGATAATGTGTCCCTAAAAATGCCCGGTGTTGTATTATTATATATTATATGCATTATGATGAAGAAAATTAGCTTGCAACAAATGTGTATATTGGGGGATAATTCATAGATAAATATATTAGAAGAAATGTGCACTAAGATGCTAATGAACTTTCATGATGACTTTAAGAAAAATCACAGATTGATGTGGAAATGGGCAGAACTGAACTTAGGACTGGAAAAATGAGAAATAGAGAGAAACCAATTTTGACAGATTTGCCCATTCATCCCTGAGGTACCATGGCATCTCACTTCCTTCCTGTATTAATGCCTTAGAATTGATTCGGCCCTTCAGCTTCCACATGGTGGCGTATACTTGCAACAGTCATAACATGAGGCTGCTGTGAACCGAGTGAGCTACCCCTATGGCAGAGAGTGTTTCACACACTACATATTCTGGGCTGCCACTAACACTTGTATGATAACTCAATATCAAATGGACCAATACCTGAGAGGCATAAATCTCCAAAGCCTGGAACCAGCACACAGGAGGACACCCAATGGCTTCCACTTGGCAGGCAGAATGTGAAAATTGAATGGGGAGACACCACAGAAAAGGCCAGCTGTCATGTTGCCACCCTCCAGACCTCTCATGGAGGAGGCACACGAAGAATGACCTCAGTTTGTGATTGTAGAGTCCTGGTCACTTCATATGGGGAGAGGTGATCTTTGTGTTCCTGAGCTGTTGGGGGCTTTATAGATCAAAACCAGCACTTTGAATCAGGCGTGGAAACTAACCGGCAACCAGTTCAGCCAATTTTACTTGCCACACGTCTCAACAAGTCTGTGCAAAGAAGTCAGGGTGAGCCTGCGTAAGGGTGACTGAGAGGCAGGGGGTATTGCGTTCCCCTGAGCCCATAATTTCTTTCAAGATTCCTGAAAAGATCCTAGGAACCAACCAACTGAGTGTAAATTGCAGCCAAGCAGACAAAGAATGACATATATTTAAAGCTGCATAGATATCTTGCCATTTGGGAGCCGTCAAGCTACAATGGTTTGTCCCTTTCCTTTCGCTTGCCCATAAGTAGCAAGTGTGTCAATGAATTTATGCTGCTAATAACAGTGAAAATCACAGCCTGCTTCTCCTTGTCTTTTCCCTTTATTTCCCTCCCCCTCACTTGCTTCCTTTTTTTTTTGTCAGATCAATTTAGAGTCCATGAAAGATGCTAGATTGACAATGCTGAAAACCAAAGGGCTGTGCGAGTGTGTGTGTGTGTGTGTGTGTGTGTGTGTGTGTGTGTGTGTGTGTTCATTCCACTGGCCTGGTATGAAATGAGCACTGGCAGTGCAATGTACCTTGGTAATTTTCTAGAGGCGAGACACTAGCTCAGTCTCCATGCCCATTCATAGTCATTGGTTTCTCTTCTGGGAGCCATTACCTTCCAGAGCTAGATTCAAGTCAGTTACCTAGAGGTGAAAGGCTCGGTGTGCTGCTGATAGTCCAATATCACAAAGCACCTTCAAGATGCCAAGGATTTGCCTGTTTGTTTGTTTGTTTCCCCTGCACACACCCATCCCAAAGTTCCTCCTAAGTCTTGATACCTTACCAAACCATCAACTGTCACATGGATTTTAGATATGGAGAATGTGCAAGCATGTGCACATGTGCCTTCACCAATGTTTAGTCTCAATAACAGCAGCACAGTTACACAGAAGAGTCTCTGAATGCTGAACAGAAGGGAAGTGATTTGATAGTATACATAGAGAGGAGAAAAATGAGGGAGACAAGGCCGATCTTGTTCTTAGGACAGGAATGAGGTTGGCCTACTGTGTTAGAGGAGGAAGTTTGAGAGATTTCCTCTCAAGGGATTGAGGGTAATAGGATGCTCTTCAGACCAGCAGGCCAATCACATGAGGGGGAGGAGCATGTAGCACTGACCAATCACTTCCTCTTTGCCTTTGGTAGTGTCCATTGGGCAGTAAGGGCTGTACTGCTCTTGTTTGATGAGCTGAGTGGGGGGGGAGTTATATATAGTTTTCCTCAGTTGGCATTTGGCGCATCCTTTTTTCTCCTAGTCCATACTGCCCCTTCTCTGACTGACTTAAAGTGGTTTGATTCCAAATGTCATATAGTGTGAGCAGCTAAATAGATTAGGATGAATACCAGTAGTGAACACCCTGAGGCATTCTTGGGTAAAGGGCACTTCTCCAACAACCTACTCATGTTGGACTTGATGCTATTGTGGACTTAGTGCCACAATAGCATCAAGAAGGAAGTCATTTCCAGAATTGTACACAACCTGAAAGTTGTGCAGTACTCTCACCATCCAGTAAAATGGTTTTAAAATATATGCTTGTGTAGATACCAAACCTCTGGTCCCATTTCCTCTAACGTATATGTGGGTACAATGATAATTACAAAACGAGTGTGAGTTCATATCATTTTCAAAGACACTCATTTAGTTTTCAAAGTCATACAATTTATTCAAGTTGAGAACAGCTAGAAAATATACATTTTCAGTGATTTTCCAGAATGCATTACGAAGTATTTGCATATCCGTTTACATTGCCTTCACTTTCAACTGCCCTCACTTGCCCTCAGTGATGTCATCCCATGGTCAAATATGCTTGGCTACATAGTGTTGCAACATCATCCCATTCACTGTGTGATACAGGATAGGGCAGGATCACCAATGGGACTAATGCAGGAAGGAGCATGGGGAAATGATACTGAAGCAGCAGCCATGGGAAACAATGAGAATATGTGCACAAGTGTTTTTCAATATATCAGTGTTTTTGCATCAGTGACCCTCTCTGGCGATAAATTTCTGAGACAGATTACGTATTGAGCTCTCACGAATTTCCATATTCCCCAGAAGTGGCCTCTGCTGCCTCCGAGTGCCCCTCCCTAGCACTCTGGTATCAGAGTTGATCACATTGCAAAGGCATGGATTTTTAGTCACATAAATAAATATATATATAAGCCTGCAAGAATTATTAGCTAACAATAATGTGCAGTAAACTCTGGCTTGTAGGAACATTTAAGCAACTGAATGGGTTTGAAATTTGAAACAGATGCAGGCCAAATATCTAATCAAAAGCAGACCAAATCAAACTATCCACTGTATAATAAGACATCGCTCAGTCTGTTTCCTATATATTTTCAGGCATGTTGTTAGCTGCATTTATTACAAAACTTAGATGCCTATTTGGAAGCTTTCACTTCTGCGAGCTTGTGATACTTTCTGTGAAACAAGAACCATAAATCATACTGCACTGGTTTGAAAACCATGTTCTCCCAGATAACTAGCACTTGTCACTAGATTGTCTAAAAGAAGGGATCAACCAAAATACAGGAAAAGAGGAAACGCAGACTGTTTCAACAGAGCATTTTGGTCAAATAAGCCCCAAAATGAAATTACAATACAGATGACAACTGTGTTTTTTCTTGTTTTTGTTTTTGTTTCTAAATGGAAAGAAATTCTCCATAATAGCCTTCCTGCCTATCACTGTGCATCGAAAGTAGAAATTGTGAAATAAAAAACATACGTAATTCCCCCCTCCCAATACAAGTCCTTCCTAATGTTGAGATCTATAACATTAACGATTACTTCCCATAAATATGCAAGATGATGAAACGTCATAAGTTCTGCAACAGCAAAAACCACAGCAAAAAAATAAATTATGACTGCATTGAGTGAAAAGGCCATAAATAACCAATGGTTTCAAAACACTGACAACCCCCATCTATTTGTGGACAATGTCTCCTTACTATACTCCATAAAGGAAAGCTAGTTTGATATGAATTTATCTTACTGTCTCCCCCCCCCCCCTTCATAAAAAGTGGAAATAGGGAGTACATTAAAACATTACATCTTTTCAGTATTGAATTAAACAATTGGAAGAGACACATATACTATTGTACATGTTTATAATATATTTTGCAGACTAGATAAATATTCAAGATTGTAACTGTAACACTCTTCACACTTACATACGGTGCACGACTTATTCCCTAGTCTTTCTCTCTCTCCATGTGGGACAGGTTTTAAATAAAATAGAAATTCCTCTTGCTTCTTACAGATTGCAGTTGATTAAATATTCCACTGATAAAGGGTAAGCAAATGTCAGATTCAATATAATAAAAAGAGAAATGAGAGTTCATACAAGCAGCAAAGCAAACAATCCATTTTCGTACTTTATTAGAAACATTTATTGCCATAATGACTGCATTATACTAAGCAAGCAGGTAAAAAGGTGCTCTGCACAAGATATTCTTAAATATCTTTATTTTGAGGATTTTTATATATCTAATATTTAGACAGATGTTTTATTTCCTATAATGTAGTCAGGGTATGAAACGCTGTAATTTCTGTTACTACATTTGAGGATCAAAATTGTACTTGGAAGATCATGGCCTGTCATTGTGATTTCAGCAATAATGGTAGACCATTAAATGCTCAATTTTTCTGCTTTGATTTTATATTCCCAATGGTGGGCTGCTTTAGATATAAGGCTGCAAAGCTCAGAGCTCACTGGCAGGCACTCTGCCCAAATTTGCGGAACACATTGCCAGTGTAGTTCTCAATTATTTTGCTCCCTACACAATATTATAGATACGCAAGTCTGATCCAGAGCCTAAAGAGAAATGATGGGGATGGCCGGTTTTTCAAGCTCAGATCTATACTGCTACCCGATATTGGTGGCAGGTTATCTAGAGAGCAAATAAGATGCAATGCTTCTTTTAGAAAACTACTTCCAACAATAACAGTGATCTATTTGGCATCGTATATTTTAATTTTACTAAACTAGGAAGTAAATTTTACCACATTGTTTGATCAGCATTTGATTTGATTTTAGAAAGTACCAAAAACAATTTTATTCTTTTCTCAACCCCTGACCCAAGGCATGCCTAGGGCACTATCAGAACTTAGACTACAATCACTTCCATATTCCCTCATAATAGGGCAGCAGTAAAATCAGATAAACACAATCTAGTCACTTTGAGCTCCTTGGATACAAAGTGTGATATAAATCCAATCAACAATATAATCTCAGTTGCGGCTATACTATAGCATGCTGCTTCCTCTGACCTACACAGATCTCAACAAATTTGAATATATCTATGGCCATAGAAACTCCATTCATGTGACTGTATCAAATGAAATTGTCCCATTGTCCCATCATCTTCTGTCTGCTCAATGGGAATTCCTTCCTTCTCCTGTCCCAACGCTCTCCACGCTGTCCCAACCTGCTTTAGAGGGTTCAAGGAACTCCCCCCCCCCAGCAGTGGTGCAGGGTCCACACAGAGAAAGGAGAAGGCAATAAAGTAATGGAACAGGATAAGGCATGGAGGGAGGGGTGTGTTTTTTAACTCTCTGCTCCCACCATGGACCTGATTCATCTCAGGGGCACCCATGGCTGCTATCTGAATTGTGATAAAAGGAAATTCCTCCTGAGGCAAATACCCGTGTGTGTGTGTGTGTGTGTGTGTGTGTGTGTGTGTGTGTTCTGGATCAGGACAGGGTCCTGACAGGGTCAAAGGGTTAAAGTTATGCTACATGCTGCAGTTCCAATACAAATGACTCCCTCATCGCTGGTATTTTGTAAAGAAAAAGCAAGCACACAAGGACCGGTCACACGACAAACATCATGTCTAGTCTGACCCAAAAGCTGAAGAGTTAATGAGCAGGGAATTGAAGATGCAATTAGAATATAGGTCTGTGCATGTGACCACCTCATCACCCCAGCTATTCTGTTTCTCTTGGTTCATGTATCCTGGACATACTAAGCTTGCAGGTGCCATAGCAAAACAGTTTCTGGTGTCAAAATAGATTTCTGGTGTATTTAATTCGGAAAATTTATTGCTGAATCCTCTCATTTCATTAACAATTATCATTAAGACATTAGTCTTTGGTTAACTGGCAGAGTTCCAAAACCTGCAATTTTCACAAAATGTGGGACAGATTCATTCTGTGATCTGTAGGATATAGTATATTAATTTTCAGGATTTATCACAAGCATGTGAGGTTATGGTAAGTACAGTAAGTGTAACACCTTTTTTTTGTCCAAGGGAAGGGCACTAAATGATAAAAGCTGCTCTACTCTTAGAGGAGCCTAAGCTGATAGGGAATTGACAGTTGCTGCTCAAGAGAGTGTGTAGGAATAGCCAAAATAAGTATGTGGCTTGCCCCATCTCTGTAGCTCAGTCAGTAGAGCATGAGACTTTTAATCTGAGGTTTGTGGGTTTGAGCCCCACATTGGGCAAAAGATTTCTGCATTGCAGACCGTGCTTGTGGTCCCTTTCAACTCTATAATTCTATGACTCTCTTAAAGTTTGAAGATTTGCTAGGCAGCCGATATTTAAAACAGCATTAACTTAATGTAGATTTTTGCAGTTTTTAGAAATGTATTAATTTATTCTGTATTATCAACAATGTTCATTGCATTCCCTTGTTCTTCACAAATGGAATTTCTATTAATTGTGACTCTTCTAGGGCAGAAGACAAGAAGAACCTACTGGATCAGGCCAATGGCCTGTCTAGTATCCTGTTCTCACAGTGGCTGACCTCTGCAGAACCAGCAAACAGGATTCAATCACAAGAGCACTCTCCCCATCTGTGGATTCCAGCAACCGGTATTGCTGCCTCCATGGAGGTGCAGCATAGCCGTCAAGGCAAGTAGCCATTGATAGCCCTCCATCAGAAGACACCTTTACTTATTATCCGCATACCCACAATGTAGGTTGGACAGTCATTCTCTGTTGATGCAAAAGAGACCCGGGCAGCTGAACATGGTTCTGCATAAACAAAGCCTTGCTGTGAGCCCATGCAGCAGGGTCCAAATGGGGTGTCCTCTGAAGGGTCTGAGAAACTCCTTAACTTTACGTTAAGCTGCTATGCAAAAGCCACTTAGCTGACAAGTCTCTGAAATTCCTCTTCTACTCTCCAGCATGGGAACATAGCAGGGAATAAAGAAAGACCTTGGAGATAGAGACAACATTGTAATTACATAATCACTGAAGAAACAAGAGATAGAGAATGTTCTTTATATTTTCTAATGAAAACAGTGGGTAGCAAGCCATATAATTTACACAGACATTTTGTTTCTCAGGTTCAATTATACAGAATTCTCATGTTTACCCAGTGATATCTCTTGAGGATATGGTTCTTTTTTGCTTGGATTCCGGGAGTGGGTGGGCTGTGACATGGTAAAGGAATGGATGGGATAACCAAGGGGTATGTGGATTATTTAATTCCCACATTGTTGACTATTTTGCAATGAAAACAGCTAAGAATAATGTTTCCAGCAGTTATAATTTTAAAATACTTATCTATTCTTTAACGTTGTTCAGCATTGTTCCCAACCCCAACAATTTCTGAATATCTTCATGTTATTTGGAATGTTATTTTTGCAATCATTTTAACTAGGTCACCTCCCTTCTCTTCACTCCCATGACATACCATAATGAATGGATTCCTTTGTAAATAAGGAGCAACAGCTGCGCAGCCTATCAAGTTAGAATAGTGTAAAACTGATGGATGTGGACAATGAAAACTTGACCATTACCTGTAATATCCAAAGAGGCATATTTCTCTCTTCAGTTTTTAAAGCAAAGAAAGATTTCATTAGGGCCCAAGAAAAATACAGTGATACCTCTAGTTATGAACTTAATTTGTTCTGGAGGTCTGTTCTTAACCTGAAACTGTTCTTAACTAGAGGCGTGCTTTTGCTAATGAGGCCTCTTGCTGCCGCTGCGCCGCTGGCACACAATTTCTGTTCTCATCCTGGGGCAAAGTTCTCAAATCGAGGTAACTCTTCCAGGTTAGCAGAGTTTGTAACCTGAAGAGTTTGTAACCTGAGGCGTTTGTAACTCAAGATACCACTGTACTGGGCTAAATAGAATTCTAGCACCTGCAAAACAAAGGTATTTGTGACTACATTCAGTTCTGCAGACATTCCCTAAAAAGCTCACTTTGTACTGCTTTAAAGGTCAAGGTCAAGAAAGGAAGCCAGAAATATCATTGGATGGGAGGAAATCTTGTAACCAAATGCTGGCCACCTTCCATAGTCCATTCGATTTTTTCATGGGAGTCCAACTTATTTTACTGTGTGGCAGAAAATGTCTGAAAGAAGTATGTCAATGCTGCAGAGAACAGGTGTGTAGTTCATCTTTGTTGCTGGGGGTCCAGGTAATTTCTGTGGTGAGGAATGTGTTCTATCAGCTTATGTTGGTGTGTCAATGATGGCCTTCCTTGTGTGGGGATAGTTTGGCCACCATGTTTGTAAGCTGACAACTGGACTACTCTTTGTGGGGCTTCCCTTGAGACTGGTTTGGAAGCTGCAGTCTAACTCAAATGATGTCTCAAGAATGCAATGTAGTTGCCACATGCGCACACACACAAATCTATTCTGACCTAATGTCAGAGCACGCGATTACACGTGTGGTAGCTAACATGTCAGCTGAAATCTAGGAGAAAGAACCATTTTTGTTTTCAACATGTTTTCCTTTCTGTTTCCTGCAAAAGTGAATCAGCGCTGTTGTTGTGTCTCTGTCCCTAATGGACCATTGGTGCCACAATCTGCAGCAGAAAAGAAATAATCAGTGTGGCAAATTCTCCCATTGATCCAGCAATTGAGCCACTTTCCTCATCTACCATACAAGTGTCAGAGAAGTAAGGAAGGGTGTACCCCTAGGGAGCGTAGATACTGAAATGTCATTTAGAGGGAAAGCACATGCTTCAGTGAAAACAGCAGAGAGGCTGGGTGGCCTTAAGATTGATACTGCTGCTCTGCTAAAAGAACAGCCCCAATAAAGATTCAGTAGTTTTCCTTGGTCCTCTGTTCTGAAGTGAAACTCAGAACCAGATTGCAGATTATACTGAAGAAGGCAAATCAGAGCCACAAGTCCTTCCCAGTGCCACTTCCCATGCTCTTGCTGCAACAACCAGAGCGATTCTCAGATCTCTTATGTCATGAGATCCATACAATCAACTGGCCATCTGGGATCCCCAGATCTTTCCATGGAAGAGATCTGGGAGCCCCAGCTTGCAGATTACTGTAGATGTTGGGAAGTACAAATCATTTCCACTTCCTTCTCTTTTGATGAATGTGCAAACTGGAAAAAAGTGTGTCAACAAAATAAGTATAAAATAAGTACCAATTGAAAAGAGTCTTTGCTTAAAAAACAAACGACTTTTCTGCTGTGAACAGAAGCCTACAATCAAGCAGCCTTCAAGGCCACCTGCCCCTCCCAATTCCTATTCCTATTTATTTTTAATTGAAGGGGGAGTTGCCTGATTTTTTTGTTTGTTTTATTTGTCTTGGAGGTATGTGTTACCTTTTCTGGGGGGGGGGGTGCTCTGAGCATCACTAGGCACCCACCTATGAAACGGGTATTTTGTGGTGCCTACAACAGTTTCTTAGATTTCAAAATGTGCCCCAGGCCAAAAAGAAGACATTTGGGGACCCATGCTCTAAACCATGGGAAAAATTCTCACCTTCTATATATATATACAGTCTCTTCTATATAGAGACTGCCATGTCTCCTGTACAAGAGAAACATTGCATCATAGGTGAGATAATGCAGAGCTGTTGCAAATTGGCCCCTCTCCTGTTTGCATGTGGCAATTCTTATTGGTGGGGGGAGAAGAAGAAGAAGAGTTTGGATTTGATATCCCGCTTTATTACTACCCTAAGGAGTCTCAAAGCGGCTAACAATCTCCTTTCCCTTCCTCCCCCACAACAAACACTCAGTGAGGTGAGTGAAGCTGAGAGACTTCAGAGAAGTGTGACTGGCTCAAGGTCACCCAGCAGCTGCATGTGGAGGAGCGGGGAAGCGAACCCGGTTCACCAGATTATGAGTCGACCACTCTTAACCACTACACCAAGCTGGCATTTTGTTAACTACAGGAGCATGGAATTATTGGAATGTTTCAAGTGCCCTTACTCATTAATGCTAGCCAGGGCCAGATTTAGATGAAGATAATTTAGATAAATGCCATGGTGATTTTTTAAAAAATGCATGAAAATGAACACTGAAAACTTTTGCAATAACTGAACGTTGTAAACCATTTGTGGCCTGCGCAGGGTCTTCCTGTTATATACCTGCTGGGATTGACAAGGCGTATGACCCTCACCTGAATCTCATAGCTCTCCTGACAAGTGCTTTATTCTGCAGCCACTGTGTGGAAATAAATACCAGGCACTCTGCTATTCAAATTAGGCCCCAGTGTTTTTGTTACAATCCCCTTCAATCAATTTTAATCTAGAAATTAAATTCTCAAAACTTTCTTATTTGATAATTCGAGCAAGTAAACTACAGCTCTCACTTCATTACAAACAGTATTTCTCCCTGCAACGCACTTCAGCAAACCTGCTCCTCTTCCTTTCACAGATATTTTGTTGCCATTTGCAACTGTAGCTGCCTCTGATTAGTTATTATTTAACTCTTGGGGGAAATAATTAGCATCACACGTCATGTGCATGGAAGTTGCCAAACCAATTAACTAACTAGAAGGATTACTGTTAACAGCACCAGTTTTCCTATAACTTGATATTGCTGGATAGTTTTGATGAACTACAAAAGCATTTTTAGTTTGCTTTCTGTTGCCACCCTGGAACTTTTCTTTATTAGTGCTACTTTGTTTTGTACGATTCCTTGCAAATGAAGGAAAACAACTTTTCTGCTTGTATATGTTGATAATATAATTTTGGTTACTGAGGACAAACAAGATTGTACAAAAACAAGATTGGATGCAGGCCTGGCCAGGACATAGGCGTCCCGATTGTGAGAAAGGTGACCTGTGTGCTTGCTTGCTTGCTTGCTTGCTTGCTTGCTTGCTTGATTAACAGCTGTTGGGAACTTCAAGGTCCCTGCTCTTGCTTCTTATGGTCTTTGTACTGGACCTGGAGACAAGTGGGCTCCCTATCAAATGACAGGGCAGGAGCTACACGGAGCAGGGCCTTTTCACTGGTGGTGCCCATTGTATGCCTCACTCTTCCCAGACCTGCTCTCTTTTGGCCTGTATTTTGGAGCTTTATAATTTAGGAAGACTTTGGAAGAACTGGTTGACAAGTCTTATCAGTCGCTGGCGTATGAGCAGATTTTATTTGCTGCTATTCTGGGCTTCTGGTGCACTAGGGTTTACACCAGCATAATAGAGTTGGCCAGGATGCCAGAAGGGATACAATTTACGAGCTTTCTCCATTATCTGCACAGCAGGGGGTGTTCAGTCAACAGTGCAAAGGCTGAGCTGAAGCGTTCCCTGCTGGTTACCTGCTTTCACCAATAGGGGTCGCTGTTTGCTAGTACCCAATTGGTTAG
This sequence comes from Podarcis bocagei, assembly GCF_964188305.1. Lineage (NCBI taxonomy): Eukaryota > Metazoa > Chordata > Lepidosauria > Squamata > Lacertidae > Podarcis > Podarcis bocagei. Next base: position 61,483,013 of record NC_138128.1, read on the forward strand.
CTGTCAGATTCTAGAGCTCCCTATTGGTGGCTCTTAGGTAATTCACAGAATACAGAGTCCATTCATAAAACACAGTGTTCATTCATAAAGCAGTAACATAAATCTCCATTGCTACATTTGGGTGTATATTTCAGCTGTTGAACATACAGGTTTATGGCCATGCTGCAGTGTAGTGCTTATGAGACTGTGAATAAAAGGTGGCTGGGCTCATTGTCTCGAGGTTTGGGGTGGGGGAAGAGGTGATAAAACTCATTTCCAATAAGTGCCCCTCCTTTATTTTCTGTAACAAGTCCTTCAGTCTGTAAACTGAATAGTGACACCAGGGAGCTAGAAGGTGCAGGGCTTGTCAGTTCAACCCCTGCACAGTCTCATCAGGGCTGACCTTAAGGCAATTGGACCAATTGGGCCATATTGAGCCCGCGTGCTGCTCCTAAGCCCCCCCCCCCGCACCAGGGCAATCTAGATGGATTTTATTTATATCTATAAGATTTTGCAGACTTTGGCTATGAACTGGGACCCTACAAAAAACATTCAAGTTGCACCCCACTGCTTCAAATTGGGCCCCACTGGCTAGCCGTGAGTCTCATAGTTGCTGGGGCTAAGTTGCCCTGCCCTTGCATGAAGTCTTGGGTTTACAATTTTGGGAGAGGGGAGACTGTGGCACTGGGGAAAGGGCAGGCTGGTGAGGATCCCTAGACTTAGAGGCCCAAGTTGCCCTGCCCTTGCCTGAAGTCTTGGGTTTGCAAGTTTGGGATAGGGGAGACTGCCCGCTGGGGAGCGGGCGGGCTGGCAAGGCCCCCTAGATTTAGAGGCCCTAGGCTTCAGCCTACTTAGCCTATACATAAATCCAGCACTGATGCTAGTGACAATCTTCTTGAAACTTTTAAAATACTCCCCAGTCTGAAACCATCCCCCAGATTTTTGCCCTCAAAATCCTTTCCCCTTTCAAATCTCAAGTGAAACTTTGGGCTCAGACTTAGTTTTGTAGATAGTTTGAAAAGGATCCCTGTATTACAGAAGCTTAAGAAAGGAAACTGCAATGGTGGTTAGCCGAAGCAAGTTGTAAGTCAATACACAAGTCCTAGCACCAAATAATATTGAAGGACTGAGGCAGCCAGATGTGTTTCTATTATAGCATTGCAATAGACACTCATTCAGGCTTGGCTGATGAAGCAGAGCTTGCAAAGACCATGAGCACAGACCCTGTACCATTGGATTACAGTCATTAATGTTGTTCTTTGTGTGAGTTAACCATTTTACATTATATCAGAGATTGCATTTACTTTCACTCGAAGGATCCTGTTTGCTGCTCCTCTCTTTTTTACAGTAGGATGGATTTGTACATTCAATCTTCTAAAAGTAAAAGTTGGAAAAGTTATAGAGCACACAAGAGCAACAACAACGATGAGGATGATGGTGATGATGGTTATTACAGTTTTCCTTCTGTGTTAGTAAATTTAGTTGGTAAATTTCTAGTCTTTTTGTAATACCAAGACTCTGCATTGTTTTGGTACAAAAGGCCAACTCAGTCCTTTCTGCATATCTTCTAGGATTTGTCCAAAGTGGGATTTTGTAGTTTGTGAATAATAAAATCACAATTGGGACTGGCAACAAAAAATGCAGTGTGGGATTTCAGACAGACAGTCTTAATTTTTTTCATAATATTCCATTCAATTCCCCCTTCTTCTAGTTTTCCATTGCCTTCTCTCCAACCGTCAGTCAATATTCCACGTTGACTGAGCATTCTTAACCTATTTTGGGATCAGACTTAGCATGATTTAAAAATAATAATAATGTGTTTTTTAATTTCTGTAAACTTTGGGATTCTCCAAGCTGTTATACTCCTCTGTTGTGTGTGGATGGTGCTGCTTTGGCCTTGAAAGGATCTACATTTGGGGAATGAGTTGCCTGTTAGTACATATGATGTGCAGTTTTTTAATACTGTCACTCACATGTTGAACCTTCTGCTTGTATTCTTTTGGGTCTGCTTTGCTCTTTTGATTTGTTTCTTGGCAAACTGAGGGTTGACATCATTTGACATGAGGGTTGACATCATTTGTCACAAGAATCTTTCAACGAGGAGGTAAATCCGTTAGTTTAATTTTCTTTCCAGCACAGTGTATTGAGCCATGGACATCTTCCTTTCAGTACTCATGCTGCAATCCTACACTCATTCCTGGGACTAACTCAAAGGGGCTTACTTCTAAGTAGATGTGCATAGGGTTGCACTGTCAGACTATTCCTGCCCTCTTTGGTATGGACCACTTCCCACATTAATGCAGAAGCTGGTTGCCATGAGAAAAATGAATGGGTAGAGGATCCACAATATGTAAAAGATTAATCTGTGGACTGGCACTGTCACACTGACAAGCTCTATGACAGCTGCAGACCATTTCTCAGAAGCAACTGTGCAGCTGTCAAAATATATGATTCTGCAGTTAAGCATGAACCTTGTATTGAATCATAATGCTCTAGGCGATAGATCCCATATTTATGGTCCACAATTGTCAGGGATTCTAGGTTCATTAAAACAGAATCCTCAGGGTATAAATCATAGAATTGTAGAGTTGGAAGGGACCACAGGGGTCATCTAGTCCAACCCCTAGCAATGCAGGAATCTTTTGTTCAATGTTGGGCTTGAACCCATGACCCCGAGATTCAGAGTCTTGTGCTCTACCAACTGAGCTATCAAGGAACCTATTGATCAACCATGAGCCACAGCAGATCAGGTCTCTGATTTCACCACCATCACTGCCTCTCAGCTCCAGAATAGAACTGGGATATGCAATATTGGCCATTGCAACTGTCTGTGAAACCTGTGGGCTGGATAGCTGTGTCCTTGTGCAACAGAACCTTTTCTCCTCTCCTCTCTCTGTAAAAGGTAAAGGTAAAGGGACCCCTGACCATTAGGTCCAGTCGTGGCCGACTCTGAGGTTGCGGCGCTCATCTCGCTTTATTGGCCAAGGGAGCCGGCGTACAGCTTCCAGGTCATGTGGCTAGCATGACTAAGCTGCTTCTGGCAAACACCGTTTACCTTCCTGCTGGAGCGGTACCTATTTATCTACTTGCACTTTGACGTGCTTTTACGGCTAGGTTGGCAGGAGCTGGGACTCTCTAAATTAGTATAGGGTTCCCTTAACCTTCCAGAGAAGATTTGGGGAAGGTGTGTGCAAAGGGAGGATAGAGGGAAAGTTTGTTGCACAACTTTAAAGCCTTGCATTAACTGAATGTGATAGCTGGAGATCACCCTTAATATACGTTAATGGCTGCTATGAGTGGACCCTCATAAACAGTCTTCCACAGGAATGGGGTTGTAAGTTGGCTTCAACAAACCACCCAGGCTGGATCTAGACACAGCAAAAAAGCATTTCATCTGGTGTCACAGTGTTATAATGCATATACAACACATATAAAACACTTTTTCTTTGCCAATGTAGCTGAGTCCCCAGACCTGGGTACTTTATACTCAGACTGTAACAATTTATGCCAAATAAACTTAACAGGAATGCAGTCCAACTCAAAATGTCCATCTGCTTGGATGAAGCTCATCCACACCCAGTTTGACGCCTATGGTAAAAAAAGATATTCCAAATATGAGAGAGGTTCGATTGCATTTCCTCCCTTTTAATTCAGAAGATCCATTTTAGCCAAAATGCATGTTTTCAGTCATCTAATACATTTTAAATGTGAAATGTTATTCGTGATTAAGCTTAATCCAGCTTAATTACCAAATTTATCAAGACCCTTGGAGCTAACCAATATTACTGTTGGTTGTTTTCATGTAAGAGAGTCACAAAAAGCAGAACATATGCATGGGAGGAAGAAAACCAATGCCGGCAACTGTTCTGGTTTCATTTCTATCTGTACCTGTTCTCCTTCACATGCATCTAAGGAAGAGCAGGAACATTCAAGAACAAAGAGTCTCTTCTTCTGTCACACGGCCAAGACTCTCAAGTTGGCCTTTGATGACCATGAGCCTATAATTTATGATTTACTAGTCACGCAAATGTCACCATGATTTAAAGCAACAAAATTCTGCCAAATAATTAGCAGAGCAAGAAACCTAGAATATCTACTCTGGGGCTATGATTAAATTAGCCATTTATGGATTTTAAAAAGAAAAGAGACTAAAAGTATTTTATAGTGTAGTTAAAAAAATCATTGCGTGACTCCCTCATGTTGAACATTTCCTAATGTCAGAATCAGGGTGGATGACACCAAAATCATAAATCCAGTTGATAAGTGTTAAAAATCACTTTAGTCTGCCAACTTACTAGAAATTCAATAAGATAGTATGGGAGAATTTATTTGTGGGAAGTATATAATCTCATCTCTTTATATCTGCATATGATACCTTGCCTACTGGAGAGAGAGAGAGAGAGAGAGAGAGAGAGAGAGACTGACTTTATATACAACTATAGTCAGGAAAGTATGGAATGAGACAAATGTACATGTCTATCCATTAACAAATAATATTCTCCAGAGTGCAAACTTGGGGCAAACAATCAGGACAAGTGTATCAAGAGAGCAACAGGTCTAAAGATGAGGAAACTATTTGGATTGCTGTGAGGATGCATTAGAGTTTGAACAGTCCTAGTAACCTGGTCTTAGCAATGATAGCTGATGATGCCAGGAAAATGAGTCCTTTGTCCTGTTAGAAACAGAAACTGAAAATAACAACTTTCTCTTTAAGCCACTGGAAAATGGACCGGATGGTCATTGAACACAGACTGCAAGAAAGCCTCAAGCAGGGTTTTCCTCCCACTATAATGTAGTAGTGATGAAATTTTCATTGGGATCATGGCAATGAGTAAAGGGTTAAACACCCCCTCTTCACCCACAACAGCTATCTCCAGTTTTAAAAAGTGCTTATTGAACAGAATGATGCATTTAACGTCATGTGCAATTAGCCCTGAGCCCCACCTCCTGCAAACCAACCAGTTCTGATTATCCTATTGGCCCAGGTTGCGCAGGATTATACCAACAGATCATCAGTGCCAAAATGTGCTAGTAATTGGGTGTAGATTGTGTGGGAGACCAGGGTTATATCTGTCCGTGCTTGAAAATTGTGACTTTCCCTGGCCTGGCACATTACTCATGAAGGAATAAAAAGTACAGTTGATATCAAAGACGTGTCTTAGAATGGAGGTACCTTCCACATATCATACTTTGAACCTGTAAAAAATAATTCATTTATAGCTGTATCCAGCAAATGCTTAATACTATTCCTGAATACACAGATGGGGATGAGCGGTAGTCGGAATGAGGGCTCTGTATCTAGACCATATAAACACCCAGGTGAGAGGGGACCTGCAACTCATCCGTGTGAATGTTCTCCAAAGGGGCTTTTATGATTCTACATGTGTAGGCTCCATACAGGTGTTCATAAGAAGATCCTTCTGCATCAGACCAAAGGCCCCTCTAAGTCTGCCTTCTGTTCCCACAGTGACCCACCCACAAGGTGGCTATGGGTAGGGTTGCGCTATTTTGAAGAGCAAAAAAAGAGGATGCTATGATGACTCTAATTTTAAATGCCCCCACTATACATCGGCTGTAGAAGCTGTGATATATTGCAGAGATGGGGCAGGAATAGAGAAGAGGAAAGCAAGTCTTTAACCACCACTTATGTCTATGTCTCATCCAGAAAGTACAACCAGAGACATTTTGGCAAATTAAAAAAAATCCACCCGGACAGAAATTTTTCCCCTGAAAAAGAGGATGTGCCCTTGAAAAGGAGGACACATGGCAACCCTACCTATGGGAAGCCCATGAGCAGGACATGAGCAAAGCAGCAAACTTCTGCTCATGATTCCCAGTAAATGGTAATTCAGAGGCATGATGCCACTGATACTAGAGGTAACATAGACATCCTTACTAATAGCTATTGTCAGCCCTATTCTCCATGAGTTTGTATAATCCCTTTTTAAAACTGCCCAGGTTGGTGGCCATCACAACTCCTTGTGGTAGCAGATTCCATACTAGAACCATGCGCTGCATTAAGAACCATCTCCTTTTGTCTGAATCGGCCAGCATTAAGCTTCATTGAAGGCCCCTCTGTGCATTCCCTGTGGGTGTGTTGTCTGAATAGGGGCTTCATTTGCTTCACACACACACACGCACACACAAAGGTGCAGGGGTTAATCTAATCCCTCAAAATCATAAAATATTTGGGGGAAGAAAAATATCATTTAGACCTTCGCCTAAGGCCTACATCCAGACAATGTCAATGCAACAATACACTTGGAAATTCAGAATGTATTCCATGCTGTGCAGCCACCCAGGAGATTCACAAAACAATGGTATCCTAAGCAGCAGCTGTGGAAAGTGACTAATGCACAGTATTCCTTTATTTCCCCCACATTTCTTTTTACATCACCTGCCCCATTTAACGTTGTATATTAAATTCACTTTTTCGCCTCACGTAGTGGGACTTTGGAGAGGTATGAAATGACAAAAATACAGCTTTGTTTTCTACTTGAGTTCTTTTCTGCCTGCGTTCCTCTTTCTCTCTCGTGCCTGACTCTGCTTCCAACTCCATCAGCATATCCAACAGAGCCTGGGGCAAAGCTGAAAGAAACACCCAGTGCATTCAATTTACAAACAGAAATAAACACCTTTTCAGCAGGTTCTACATAATCACTAAACAAAACCAGGGGACAAAAAAAAATAACGTTTTTGATGTCGCTGCTGTGTGGCTGTGACCCTGTATTTCCTTCAAGAAATAACACTATTACCTAAAGATGTCTAGCACTGGGATCTCAGATAGAATCGCAATTTCCTTTCTTGTTTACTAAAAAGCTAATATTTTGAGTTTTTGTGTCACACCTAAGCATATTGCTTTGCTGTGTTTGTACCGCATTTCTATTCCCCCGTTCTATGGGGAGCACACAGCTGCTCTCTCTAAGGATCATACCTGAGCCATGCACTGAGAGAAAAGCCATTTCACGGTGCCAGGTATTCTCAGCTCAAATGATACCGAGACTGGCAGAAGCTGAGAACTTTGTGGAACAGCAACAGAGTGGGTGAAAATGGATCAGATATGAAAATGTCTGAAGCAATAAATTAACACACAGCAGGGGGGTGATAACTTAATCTTGTCTAGTCCAAACAGTACCTGACACCCATTATTGTTATAGGAAGTGGTACACTGTAATGGTACTGGAGCGAAAATGATCATTCCCCGGTGATTTGAAGCACTGGAAGAGGTATGTAATGTGATTCCTCGAAGGAACCTATAAGGGGATTGACACTTATTTGTACACTGAATCTAGGTTAACCTGCCAGTGTACCTCTGACATGTTGGCTGGGTTTTGTGATCCAAGTAGCTTAACTTTAGCCAGCTAATCTAGCCTTTAAATGTAAATCAAATAAGCTCTAATTCACAATTTTATTTTTTTAAAGTCTTGTGTGTTTTTTTTCCTAAAGAGGACTCCTTGTGTTCTTTTATGTACTCATGTGCTATTTTATCCTTACACAACCTGAAACAGTGTAGTTATCTTCATATAAATTATAACTAGTTTTATATTTAAATGTTCCATTATGTCAGGCCTTTTTTTTACACATATGAATATTAAAAACCTTTCAATACAAACATGCGAGCATTCAACATGGCCACATTTGAAATATGGCAGTGATTAAGCTTCAGTGCTTTAATAACCACTGGAATGCAGTCCTGGGGATGGGAGGAACCACTACATTGTTATTTATTATCTGTAAATTGACTACAATCTACATATTTCTTTATATTAATTTTCTGTGTTGTGAGTGTTTTCCAACAACCTTCAAAACAAATTTTCAAAGAGATAGCAAACTGAAGGACAAAACTAGCTTTAAATATATCCCATTCTATAAATATTATCTTGAAATGTAACAAATTAGCATGTCTCATTTTAGGATGGACATTTCTACAGCAAGTATGATATTCATTGCTCCATTTGTGTGTTGTATTTTAAGTTTTCCAAATTTAACTCCATTTTTGTTGTTGTTGAATCTTACTTCAACAAAGGGAAAGCATTCTCACTATACCTGAGGGCAGCGAGCTAGGTTCCAAAGGGCGGGGCAGGGCATCTTAGAGGACTCAAGGGAGATGTTGGGGAGACTGCTGCCACATCTGCTGTTTGAGGCAGTTGCTCCACTCTGCCTAATGATCGGGCCAGCACTGGCAATACATTTGTAATGAATTTCCTTACCCATAGATTGCTTACAAGGAATCCTTCACTAGTCTGCTTTCTGTTATCTTAGAATGTTTCCAGAGATTGTCTTTCTAGCAGGCCCTGGTACTATGGCGGATGAATGTCATGTTGATTCAAAGGCCCAGATACCTACAAGACAGATATTGACCATGGCAATTCCCATGCTCATCACAGTTAAATCCAATGTACTAGCAAGATCAGTGTAAAGGAAGCAACAACTACTGAACTCCACCAGTGACAGTTGATGCAAAGACCTACAATAACAGATACTTCTTCTAGGGTGTGGTTTTCTATTTCACTTCCCAATTTGGTTTAATAGTGATTGGAGTTGCACACAATATAGCTAAATGTATAATCCGGGGGGGGGGTTGTGGGGGGTTCATCTGAGGACCATATTTGAATAAGATCTGCATTTGCCAAGCTACATTTCTGACAGTCACATCTATATGTGTATTAAGCAGGGTTTCCAGTTCCAGCACCGTTCAGTTGCGACTCCAGCAGCAGAATCTGGGCACTATTAAAAGGCAGCAAATAGTCAGTTATATAACTAGTTAATGTTGTTTACAATTGAACAGTGCCATATGAATTTTCTGCATAGGATACCAAAATTTATTGGGGTTCCCTGAAGTGATTGTGCACATTCTCCAATGAACACAATAAGTTCACCCAAGTGCTAAACAGACCTCGTCATCCGGAAATTTAGGCTGGAAACCTAACCCTACTTAAATCGGACTTATTTATGAATTAGTTAGGACTGCACCGTTAGAAGACAGTAAAAGATACAGAAATGCCTTACAAAATCAAATTGAGAAGACCTGTTAAGCAATTGTACGTGTGACTCCATTAAACATCTAAGATAAACTCAGTTGAGAACAATGTATTCAAAGCCCAGGCAATATACTTCTTAGGTCTTCCTGACCCCTCTGTGTGTGGTTTGTTCTAGGAAAACAATTTCAGGCTGTTATTTCAAAATGATGACAGATAATCAAAAATGTTATAGCCAAATACTTTATGGCAAAATTAAATGCCTCAGCTATGAAATAAATTTTATTTGGTGCTTTACCCTAACATGCAGCCAAATTCTGCTTCATGCATACTCATATGAATCTAGGATAATAATAATTAGCATGCCTAATAAAATAATTGCTATCACTGTTGTTTTTTTCTGGTGAAATCAACCAATTTATCTTGGTATTTTTTTTAAAAAAACACAACTTGACAAGAACTGAAAATGAGACCCAGAAGTTAAGTGCTTATATTATCCATTGCCTTTTTCTTTCTTCCCTTCCAGAGTAGCAGAATTCCCAATATCTCATTCAGGTACTGTGTGCACTGCTGCTCCCGTAACAGAAACATATGATCTGACACAATTAGCAGGAGATGTACTGAAAATAATTGCTGCAATGAAGCCCAAAGGGGCAGAGCCTTCAGTGATATTATTGATAAAGATTGCCATGATCCTCCCTCCACTTCATGAGGATTAGTGAAGGTGAAGGCCCCTCTTAACACGTTAGGCTTCTTGTCTGCATGTCCAAAGAATGTGTGGGGAGGAGGTAACCAGCAAGTTCTACTGCCACCACCTGCAAGTTGAAATGCATATTATTACTCGCGTCCCTGGTCCGATTGAAACCTTTGTAAGTCTTTGGCAAGATGTCAGTTACAAACCCTCCAATATCTTGAGTCCCCAAAATGGGACACATGTCTTCCCACTTGTGCTCAAATGTGAGTCACATGACCCTCACAAGATCACGGAGCCCCAAAACTGCACATTCTTTGCAAGCATGCCTTTTGGAGTGCTGCACAAGATTTTGGGGAAGCACCTTTTTCTCAGTGTGAAATCGTGCAATATAATTGCACCCAAAAAAGCCTCTGTGCTCTCGCATGAGAAAATGGGATGTCCACTCATTTCCTTCATGGTTCTGCCTCAACAAGATGACACCCAGGACTGGTATAGCTGTCAGTCAACATCTACACACACACACACACACACACACACACAGCATGAGGAAGTCACTGACAAAGAACCATGAACAAAGGCTAATGCATTGGCACTGGGCATGGTACTAGTTTCTGGCATCTGATTAAATACAGCAAGTTGGGCACCAAGAAATTGGATCTGATGATATACCGTAGAATAGTTTTGGAGTGTCCTGCAATCCTGCAATGTCATTAGCCCTTTCCAACCAAGCATCCCTTCCTCATTTGATTCCAGTTGTGTGAGTGGGGAAAGCAGGGTTGTGTTCCCCAGCTATGGCCCCTCTCTTGTGTATCTTCATGCCCTCTGTTCTCCATCCCCTCTATATGTTGCAGGCTGAACATCTGCGGCAGGGATCCTTCTATGTTTGCCTAGTCTCGTGCAATTTAAATTCTCAAGGAGCCTACCCAATTAAAGAAGACTTCCAGTAGCAGACATTAAGCCCCTGGCATGTGGACAGTGATGAAACCAGCACCAAAACCCTCCCTTCATGTGCCTGGAAATAAATGAGTGGAAATGCCTGAAAAGGGCTAATATGTATCAGAGATTTCTTCATATTTAAAAATAAATTGCATTTGCAAGAAAATTGACTATGTTTGTAATTTTACCTCTTGTTTTACCAACAGGCTTGGGTGTTGTTGAAGAGAGTACCTACACAAATGATGCCATCAATACCATCTAATAATCTCTTTACCTGGGCCCAAGCTAAATATTGGTAATCCATTTGGCACAAGATCTTTTAGTCTCACATGCAAGAAAATGGCTTTAAAAATTTACCATAACATTTCTTCAAGTGCTGTTGGAGAATGTGTGTGTGTTCGGAGTGGGGGGCAGCTTTATATTTTTTTACCTGCAGTACATTCTTTTTAAAGTGCCTGTTTTCTTCTTATTTTGACCTATTCGTTTATATAAACCACCATGAATTAATGTGCCTGTGGTACATAAAACGTAAGGCTGAAATCCCCAATAACCTTTCTGTTAGCAATAAGCGATATTTGCAAGCAATTTATAACTTTCCACACATGCAAACTATGTTTACTAGATAATTAAGATTTCTTTGCTTAATTCTTTATGGTGTTTGAAGTGCGGGTATTTTTATCATTTGCTTGGGAAAAACCACAGGGCATGCACTACATTGAGCTGCCAAAATAAGAAATGCTAGGCGGCAGGAGCTATTGTAGTAAATCTCTTTCTAACCTCCCATTCCCACTGAATTTCTCCTCTTGCATTGCACAGTCAGTTAACTAGGATTAGCACAGCTGCATACGCTTTTGTCCTAAACTTAGTAAACTGAAGGCAAGCTCCCACACAGCACAGAGTATGTGGTGGCACTCGGAAGGCAGCTAAATATTCCAGTATGCCTTATAGAGTGCTCGCTTTCAAAATTTCCTTTGCACTTTGTTTACTATATATTCCAATAGTGTAATATTAAACAAAAACAGTGTGTCCTGTGCCAGAATGATTGATTACTACACCATGGCAAGGTCACCTCCTAGGAACAGACTGAGTGCAGTAAGGGCTGTCTGACTCATACAGTTAACACTATATCCGCATTGTATGAATGTCACCAGCAATCCAGTGATTTATTGCTTGGAAGGCTCTGTTCAATTTTTTCTGCCTGACCAAATTGCACATTTTCTAGAAAAAGAAGCAAAAATATTTCAGCACATGGATTACCCCCAAGTCTTCATTTCTCCCACTAGGTTCAACAATCCTTTTCAAAGATGCTGATCATCAAAGCCCCCAATACTTTCCCTCTGTTTTCCCCCATTGTTCATCTCTGCCAAATATTTGGTTTTAAAAAAAATATTAATTGTTACAGTAATGATACGGTGCAGCTGGAGAGATAGTAGTTACAGCTATGGGAAAAGAGGAAGGGGAGCTGTTTGTTGGGTCTCCAAATTTAACTCTCAATATATAAAATATTAGCCTCCTAATTATCACTACCTAAAACAAAATTAATCTATAATAGATTCTTATTGGAGAATGCCCCTTATAGCAGAATGCCCTTTAGAACAATGCCCTTTGCTCAAAGAGATTTTTTACCCTCAGACAAAGAAAAAATCAACTTATGCTTAGAAGGAGGAAACTTGGAATTTTCTTTTTAAAAAAGAAAGAAAGGAGGAAATGCTGCCCTTAAGCATATCTGCTAAACCCTCCCACTGAAATCAATAGGAAGCCATGCCAAAGTAAGCAGAAAAAAGTCCCACTGTGCTCCATGGGACTTATTTATTTATTTATTTATTATGTTTAGGATTGCAACCTTCAGAGCAATCTTATGTGCGTCTTCTCTGAAGCAAGTCACACTGAGTTCAATAGGACTTACTCTCAAGTAATTGTGTGTAGGACTGCAGCCTGAAATGTTCAACTCTCACAGGATCTTGCTCACAATCTGCTCAAAATTCAAACAAGGCAGCATGAGACATACAGCTGTCTCAATAGGTATAAAACGTGCATCATTTTAATTTTTGAATCTTTATGTTCCATTTGTGTTACAGGATATGGTTGCTCAGTGAGATCACTTCCTATTCGGGCTTTTCCACAGAGTTCATGCATAGCCTTGGACCACTCATCCACTCTGCTCTTTTCTATTATTCTATATCTGCCTCATACGTTTAGTCTAAAATTAGAACTATTTCATTCCAGGATAAAATTACTACTTACTCTAGTGGCCAATAAAAATGGCTGATTGACACATCGTAGCAACTTCCATATAGTAGAATATTTAACAGTACATAAAGTGTACTCCGTGTCAGGTTTCCACAGAGCTATCAGTTGTTCCTTTGAACCCCTAGAGTACTTTCATGTGGCTGAAATCTGGCCAGATCACTTATCCATCTGTTTCCCCCCCCCAAAAAAAAACCACATAAAATAAATTACATGGCAAGATCAGGTAGGAAAGATAGGTGTATGTTTATTACAGTAGTACCTCGGGTTACAGACGCTTCGGGTTACAAACTCTGCTAACCAGGAAGTGGTTGCTCCAGGTTAAGAACTTTGCCCCAGGATAAGAATGGAAATCACACGCCAGCGACAAAGCAGCAGCAGGAGGCCCCATTAGCTAAAGCACGCCTCAGGTTAAGAACCGTTTCAGGTTAAGAATGGACCTCTGGAACAAATTAAGTTCTTAACCCGAGATACCACTGTACTGAACATGGATGACATGAAATCTTCATCCATTCCTATGTAGTACCAATATTTACAGAGTGCTTTTAGTGTGGGCTGTCTTTGAAACTCCCATTGGCTGCCATATATTTGTTGCTGATCATTTGAGCTTTCCCAGTCTGAAGCTGCCGCAAGGGTGTGATGTGTGCTCACTTATCCTAACTAGAGTGCTAGCCACTGTTGTATGGTAGATTTCATGTCCTGCACTTCAAGAAAGAGAGGCAGGATATTTCTAGGGATCAGAGGATGTTGGACTACAGGTGGGTAGAATCTCTTGGCAAAGGAAGCTCAGGAACAGAAAACTCACAGTGTGAAAGGAAGGAAGGAGACATTTCAACATTCCGTGTGTAGTGGAAGTGATTTCTATATGTTCAAAGCAACTGAAACCACTGGAAAAAACAAGTTGGGGATAAATTGGAGGGCAAAGGCACAGGAAGGAAGGAGAGTTTCCTTTCTCTCTTTCCTGCCTCTTCCAGGTACCACAAATTATTATGGGTCTCAACTTACATACACATGCATAGGCTAAAAACTGTTGCCTCCTGCCTGACCATCTGTGAACACCCTGGATCCAGACATTGGTAAAGCTGCTGTTATGTCATGGAATATTTATGAACATTCAAACTACAGAAGTTAGCAATAGAAAGCTCATGACAAATTGCTTCAAGAGAGGGCAATGAAAAGTCTGTTGAGCTGGGAAAGGTTCACACAGGGGCTAGGGACAGGATATGTTCAATGATGGGGATAGTCAATGTGATGCCTTCCAGATGTTGTAGGCCCATCAAATGTGGCCATTGGCCACCCTGGTGGGAGCTGATGGGAGCCATAGCCCATAACATCTAGAAGAAACTATCCCTGCTCCATGAGAAGATTCTAGGAACAGGAAATGCTCTATAGGCAGAAGAATCTTAGTGGGTAGAACCTCTTGGGGAAGGAAGCTCAGGAACAGAAAGCTCACGGAGTGAAACGGAGACTGAATTGGCAGCATGTTGAAAAGCAGGAAAGCCAGCAGGGTGTGGAAAGTGGAGCTGACAACGTCTCAAGAAAAAGGAGGGCAAAGGAGGAGGCTGAGAGTTGAGGAAAGGAGATGAAAAAGAAGGAGAATCTTACACAGGCTCAGAGACAGGTGTCCTACTAGCAGAAAAAGAAGGCTTCCTAAAGATTGTGAAGTTAAACATGTATGTGTGTGCGTGTGCACGTTTGTGTGTTTTAAATATTACTTGCTCCTATGGTGCCTCTCATTCTACCTCTACTGTGGGAGCCAGAATACGTCTGAATACCTGCTGCTGGGAACTGCAAGTGCAGAGTGTGTTGTTTTGCTCAGGTTCTGACTATGGGCTTCCCACTGGCATCTGGTTGGCCACTATGAGAACAGGATGCTGGACTAGGTGGGCCTTTGGGCTGATCAAGCAGGGCTCTCCTTACGTTATTATGTACTATAACTAATAATGTTGGAAAGCCAGATAAAAGGCACATGAAAGGCAAAGTTCCATTGGTTTCTGTGTCCCTATCCCCAAAAGGACACAGTCTGCAAACTTTGGACTTCCTTGACCTAGACTCCTCCAGGTTATTTAGAAGCAGAGAATGTCCTCATGTCTACACTGCCCATTGAAACTATCTACCAGTTGAAATAAGCTTGGGAGGAAGGTTCTTCTTTGGATGAATGAAGCATTTTGAAGCAAACCCTGAGATATCTGGAGCTCTGTGTGGCCAATGGAACTCACACATTCTCCACGGAACCCCAGCAGAATGCCCAATAAATGCTATATAAGCATCCAAAACAAACTATACAAGCAACAGATTTCAAAAGGTGCCAACCAGCACCACATGGTTCACTAAGGAAACACATTTTATTTTGCTCCTTAGATTATTTCAAAATGTTTAATCAATATCATTTTAAAAAAAAAAAACCACACTTATCTCTCTCCCTTGTTATGACAAGTTGATTTAATTACCAGGCATATGTCAACCAGTGTCATGTTAATGTAATAAAACATTAAACTGGACCTTGTGCTTGATGTGAAACAAAATTATTCATTGAATATTAGAGCATTAGACCTCCCGCTGTTCTTTTACAAATGGTTGAACTCTCACAAGGTTATGGAAGTTAGCATGTAAATTGCAGCAGAACCTATAATTTCTGTAGCAAATCCCAGAAGGCTGCCATTTCAGTCACACACATGTGTAATTTTTGTCTCGGAGCCATGTATAATGTCCTTAAAATATCAAAAATGTGAACATATCACAAGTGATTACCCAATATTGATGTAGAGTTCATCACTTAGATTGAAGCACTGGAATATAAGTTTAGGGATGTCATTGTTTGATCTACCCTATCTGCAGTGTCTCGGGGTGCTGATGATTACTGAAGAGAATGTTCTTATTTGAAACCATAAACCTGGAAAGAAATATAATATAATATTGTCCAGCTTTGCAGTCTAATAACACAACCATGACTGAGTAGGACAAACAGAAAGTCTCCATCAGATTGCTAGACTGTGGCCAGCAAAGCAAAACAAGCACAGAGCAGGCAAATAGGGGAGCTGGCAAGGAGCTCTAAAAATGTGTGGTGCAGATAAAAGACCCAGGCCAAAACTTGATAAAGACAGGTGGAACCCATTTGGCCTTTTCTGCTGCCTGATAGCTAGTGTATCACTGAGCTGTAGTACCTCCTTCTGACCATTTCCTTCGTTGGTGTCCAAATCAATGCGTTGTCAATTTGTTCTGATGGACTAACTTCATGATTCAACAGCAGGCACCTTAACAATAACCACATAAAGATTAATTCCTTGTTCAGTGGAGCCAGTCCCCTGCTTCCCCACTTTCTACTCTGTAGGGACATTTACCCATTTTAACATTCTCTTCCTATGGGAGGGCTTTGCATAAGAGAAGCCATTGCTCAGAGTTTAGTGGAAACAAAATAATTTTATATTTGAGGGATTCCACCCCCACACCCCCACACACAGTATGCAGAACCTCCTAACTTGCATTAGGATAGTCCTGCTGTACAGCCCCAATTTGCCAGTAGACGGGATGGTGGTTTCCGGGTCCTAGACTAAGATACCTCAGCCTGGATTCCTCTTATTTTGACCTATCATAATCCATTCTCAGTCACTGTATTTTACACCAGTTGTAGCCAATATGGTCTCACTAGATGCTGTGGACTACAACTCCCATCACTCCTGGTCATGTTGGTTCGCTGATGGGAACTGTAGTCCCAAACATCTGGATGTAATCACATTTGCCACCCCTGCTCTACACTGCATTAGTTTGCTATATCAGGTAAGAACTTGTGATTCTCCCAACAGGTACAGACTGCATAATGCTAGTTCTCTGGACTCAATTCTGAAGTTTCTGGCCTTCATTCTTTACCCAGCTACTCATAATCTAACCCATCTTGACCCTCACTTGCTTGCATGGTCCAAAGCTCAGGTGTGAGGCATTTACTCTCTATTAATTACTTCATGTAGCCCTGGCTAGACCTACTCCTACCACTTGGGCTCTTCCCCACTGGTGACTCTGACTGTCTCTTCACCCACCCAGCACACAACAGACTCAAGAATGGAAGCACTTAGGGCTGTGTCTATGATGGAGGAACGCTTCGTTGATTGGAGGAACTGAAACAGGGGAGGAGCTATGAGAGGGAAGGGCAGTGTTTTTCTGCAGCTGCAGGGATGGAAAAAGTTAAAAGCTTGGAAGATGCAAGAGAGCAACATGGCAGCAAGTAGGAGACCCAGCAAGTTTGGGCCTCAGGTGAACGGTGGGTGCATAAAACCCTTTGCAATAATGGAGCCCTTATAGGTGTCCCTTATAGTAAGGTCCCTGAGGCAGAGGACAGAATGGGAAAGGAGAAGAAGGGGGGACAACACAGGCTAGGACTGTAAATAAACAAGGAATTCAGTGTTGCAGCTGAAGTCCAAAACACCTGTCATGTGGAAGGAAGGAAGGAAGGAAGGAAGGAAGGAAGGAAGGAAGAAGGAAAGAAAAAGCCTGAAACTGCTGTGATGTCCTCTGGTGTCAGTACAGTGGAAACCTATATAAAAATGAAATCTGCAAAATCCATCTCTATCACAGTCCACAGCTCACTTCCAAACCAAGTATCCATCATAGGTTTCGGCTCTGAAATTTGCTATATAGCTATGGTTCAGACCTTCCAATTTATTTCTCTTTGAATAGGTTGTATTGCAGCCAGTATTCCCAGACTCTGCCACAGTTTGAATTGGGATCCTTGATGCAAATGTTTATCCCCTGCAGCGAAAGAATAATTTAGGAATGACTAGAATTGCTTTCTCACTGGACCAGGCACCTTTGGGATACTTTTCTAGGTCAATTTCCATCTACTGGCCCTGAAATGTAAAGGTTAAGTGTACATCTCCACTGAAGACCAACAAATGAATTTCAGATCTGATTGATTCCAGTCAGAGAACCCATAAATACGTATTCCAAATGGTAGATAGGTTAATAATTCCATTCATTTAAACATCTGATATTGATAACTCGCCACGTTCCCCTGATCAGTACCTCTCATATTTCACCAGCAAAACTGAAGTGACGAGGAATCAACAATGCATCTCAAGTATCAATGATCACCCCTTCCTTCCTTCCTTCCTCCCTCTCTCTGTGTGATTCTTCAATGGACCTTGAATCTTTCACCCCTGTCACTGCTTTTTTTTATCATTATCTAAGGTGATCGGTCAGCTCCGTGCCACCACCTGGCTCTTCGATCCTATGCCAAAAGTACTACGGAAAACTGTCATTCCTGAGCTCATTCCATTTATAGAGAGTCTCATTAACACCTCTCTTCCCTCTGGCTATGTGCCACTACAATTTCAGATGGCTGTTGTTACTAAACAGACCAAAAATACTATGTTAAAATACCTCCGAGGATCTGAATTAAATTCATAAAAGCCTAGTAATTCAGGGTTAAGTAAAATATCCCATCTTTCACACACTTTACCTCATCCCAAAAGCCTATCTATTCTATCTCACCTGGGGACAAAAGCTGATCTTACAAGCCCATGCAACCTTACAGGATTTATCCATCACATATAAAAGAGATGCTGCATGGAGCGGTAAAAATATCAAGGCATGGCATTACAATAGGGGTGTCAGACAGAAGACCCAAGGGCCTTATCAGACTTAAGGGTCCCGGATATGCCCCCTGGCACCTCAGCACAGTTCACACAAATCACTGAACTATATTCAGGGCTAGGCAAGGACTTAGCTCTCCAATGCCTGACACTGCATCTCATAGTGCCGGCTTATTCTTCCCATTTCCTCTAAATTAAAATGGGTTTCAATCAGTAAAGTGAGAATGGTCTGTTATAAATGGTCAAGAACAGAAACAGAGCTGTAGGGAGGGTGGAATTAGTTTTTTCAAACATGAGTGTTTAACGGGAGTTGAATTGATGACTTGGTCTTGAGTTCAATTGGAATTTACATTTTTAATAAAAAAAAGAATAAGGCTGTGGCTTTGGACTTCTGCAGCATCAGGAATTTTGTCCTCCAACCTATTTGAGTTTGACCCTCTCCATTACAAAAAAACAACAACTGGTGGGCAAGAATGGTTGGCTAGACTTTCATCTCATTGATTGCCTGGCAGCCTGACTGGTTGATCCGAGTTAACTGCATTGATGCAAGCACTGGCTTGTATCGCCATTGAAAACATGGCCCTGTTGCTCATCCTTTAATTCTGTCATAAGCCTTTTGTACTGGCCTCCATGGCTCTTGTGATCCCTGCCCACTCCACCCCTCACAACCCAAGGGTGCTGGAGGTGAACCGCCAAATTTCCGAAGCCAAACTATATGTTGTTAAACTCCAAGCGCAGAATCTTAAACTTCTCAGGTACAGAAATATCTGAGACACTAACTGCATTTATTCAGACTAGAGAAGGGTGAGTTCACCCCGCTTTGCCTTGGGATTGCCTTGGAAGTGCCCCATGTTATTTCCCCCAAAATCAGAAATAGGTTTTACCAGTCCAATCTGATGTTCCCAGTCTCCAAACCCTTCTGTTACGATGTTTGTATTTGGACTCACATGTACACTGACAGCACTCACGTATGTTCATATACTCACTGCTGAGAGGTTTTATGACCTTTTACTGGAGTTATTTCATGTGCTTGTTATGGATGTGTGTTAACCCTTAATCTTATGCCCACAAGAGGCTCTCACATACACAAAAAAGAAACTTTGGTTTATTATAAAATAGGAGTGACAGTATATATATAAATGTTACTTTAGAAAGCAAAGTTACAGTCAAATTACAATACATACACACTTTGATTAAAGAACAAAAGATTCCCTAATTATTCTAAAAGCCTACAGAAGCAGGGCATAACAATCTTGCCACTAGAAAAATGGGGCGAGAGAGAATGTATACCTGTTCTTAAAGCGAAGCAGACATGCAGAGTCCTAGGGAGCGCTGGGTTGTGTGTTTTGGATCTAATGGTTTTTTATACATACCAGTAGATGGGAAGGGGCTATGAAATGAGTGATTCCTACCATTTCGATAGTTAACTTTGCTTAATTCTCATCTTGCCCGTTTTTGGCCATCCTATTCCTGTTTGTTTAACAAAAAGCTGAAAGATTTGTGATAGGTGGAATCTACAGGTTTTTTAAAAATACATTGAATTTTCCATAAGGCTCACCATCGCCATCTAGTGTCACATTGTATATTGCACTTCAAACACACTTAAAATGTTTTATTTGCAGCTGTATAGCTGAGTCCATAGTGAGCAATTACCTGAACCTGTCTGTGATCTGCCTTTGTATCACCTTACCATTGTGCAGATGGATCCCAGTTGGAAGCGGAGTGTCCTGTACTTAACAACTAAATTTTCATGTGTAAATCTTCTGGTAAGATGTGGGGTAACTCAGGATATTCCAGAGTGCCTTTTAGCAGGGAGGCTGGAATCTGGCTGGTTCCATAGTCACCAAAGCTAATCATGGAGGGTCTCATGTAATATTAGAGTTATATCAATCTTATGCTATGATCTACAGAGATAAACCATATCATAAATTCAGATTCACACATGCCTCCTTACAGTTCCTTCCCATCCTGATCCCCCAAACCCGCATCCACGCTTCTTTTTCAATACAATGTACCCAGTTTTAAAGAGATAGAGAAGAATTATGGGGTTCTCTTTACAGCTGCGTTCTACAAGCCCCCAAAGCTTGAATCTGAGCCTAAGCTCAGGAAAATTCACCAGCACCCCTAGTTCAAATTCCATGGTGCAAATGGATTCATGCAATCATTTGCTACTTCGTAGCCACTTAGGCTGCATTCACACATCAGTATATCCCATTTCGCTACATTTCCCTGTTAATTTCCATGTTATATTTGAGCTTTCACACGACGTAAACACCACTTCCAGAAATGTAGCAAAATATAGTGGGAGTTAAGCAGTTGTTTCCATGGTAATTACTTCAAGAAACAAATCTGTTTTCAACATCACTAATTCAGAAAACTATGGAAGTGAAGTGATGAAATTTGGAGCTGTATACCAGCATCAGGGACTGTAAGGTGACTGTCTCATGATCCATCGGGGCGTCAAATTCCAATGCAGATCTTTATTCAGGGCTAGCCTGCTCATGAAGCCAGGGGAGGCAACCACCTCAGGTGGCAGGATCCAACAGGGCAGAAGATCCCACTCTCAGTCTTCCTCCCTCCCTTGCACACGATGTAGCTCTTCCCTCACCTCCTTTTCCCTGGCGCCATTTTGAGGTCTGCCTTAGGTGCTTGGGCTGACTGTGACCAGCATACAGTTCTTTCCTACCGTTTTAATGGGTGAATCATGGCAGAACAGAAGCAGGCGTGTGTGGAAATAGTGGGGCAATAGAGACATTTGTTGTTGTTTCACACTATGCCCACTGTTGTGAATGAAGTTTAGCACAAAGTGCTGATATAGTGGTCAAAAAGCCACAGTTCTATAATACAACAGGTCAGCGGTTTGAATCCCCGTGATGGGGTGAGCTCCATTTGCTTGGTCCCAGCTCCTGCCAACCTAGCAGTTTGAACGCACGTCAAAGTGCAAGTAGATAAATAAGTACCGCTCTGGCAGGAAGGTAAACGGCGTTTTCATGTGCTGCTCTGGTTCGCCAGAAGCGGCTTAGTCATGCTGGCCACATGACCTGGAAGCTGTACACCGGCTCCCTCGGCCAATAAAGCGAGATGAGCACCACAACCCCAGAGTCGGTCATGACTGGACCTAATGGTCAGGGGTCCCTTTACCTCTACCTTTACTGCAGTGTGAAGGGAATATAAGCGCTAGCTTATATCAGGAAAACAAACACAATGTTCCCCACGTCTGAATGCACCCTTAATCTACACAGGGAACTGGTTGTCACTATGATTTGGCCACACGGTGCAATGAAGGCTCTGAGCATGTTCACAAATCTTCACAACTTTTAGATCCAACCTTCATATTAACTCTGGAAACTGTTGGCCTTCCTTCTTGACCACGCCAATAAATCAGGATGAATAAATTTTAAAAACTACCATTCCCAAAGTCCACATTGGCGGCAGCAGCTTAGAAGCAGTCATCTGCTTTGATATAAACTTGATGTCCTCTTTGTCCAACTTATTAAGTCTATGGAAATGCGTGGAAGGAGTTTGGAAGAGAGAGATTGGCAGCTGAATGCTGAGACACTGTCAGCCCAGGCAAAATTCAGAGAGAGGCTGGACTTGGCACTTAATCGTTTGGGGATTTTTGAAACTGAGACATTCATTTCCAAAGCCCTGTTTCTGAAGTCCCTTTCTGAAGTCCCAGATAAAACAATTAGTGTAATAGAGGATTGATGTACTGCAATGGCAGAAACACTCAGTAGGCCCATGCTACTTGCTCACCCAAAATGACTTTTTCACAGCATGTCACCACACTATCTAACACACCTGCAAACTTGCAAAAGACTGTTCAAGGTGCATGCAATGAAAAGGAATGAAATAATTCCAGGAATGTCACTGCAAAGTATATCATTCACAATTGTGCAGCAGGCTTTTACCAAGGCAGAGCTGCTTAAACAATAGGCATCAAATCAAGTGCTGGCGCAACACTTGGAACCACGAGCTAATGACCCTGAAGCAAGAATAATATTAAATTAGCCATACAGAGGCACAGAAGTTGCTCAATGACTTCCAGCCTGTTTTTTAATGTCATCTCAGCATACAGTTCTTGCTGCAATTGAATATTGAGTGGCATCCTTCTGTCATGTCAATGTCTAGAATTGTATTTCAGGTCCTGAAGTTTGCTTTCAAGATTATTGATCATGTAATCTTGCTCTGCGACCTGGAACATGTCTGCCAACAGTGTTTCTTTGTGTTATACTGGTCGGACTTGAAAAGGTAAGTTACTGCCAAGAGCTCAGGGAAAAGTCACATTGTACAGCTAGTAAAATGGTTTAAAAGTGCTTTAGGGCTAGTCATATGCCAGTTGTTAGAGGTTTACTCACTTGGTTAAATAATAATCCGAAAGCATCAATTGAAGATTGGCTGTCAAGCTACCCAGGACCTATACCCAATTTCTTAGATTTGCTCTGTGCATTGCAGCACAGAACCCTGGATTCACTGGAGACATGCTAAAGGAGAAACGGAATATTCAAGGTGTGGTAGAGGTGGTTTGAATACACTGTGAAAGAAAGTGTCCTAGACTGCAGGGAATGTATGCTCAACCTGCCTCCATCATACTTAAAATACTACATCTGTCTCCAGCCTAAGTACCCTAAAAGGCTACTTTTATTGCTGATCTTTGTATTATAGTAGTTGTCAAGTGCTATAATTAAAGTTGAATTTCAACTTCCATTGTTCCTCTCATTTTTTTCATTTGCTCATAATTAAAAAATCCTCTGTGCTAAAATTGTCAGTGCGTGATCTCATCCCAAAGGTAATTTTTTTAAAGACTGAAACCAAAATTAGTTCAACTATTTTTCAGTCATACAGTTAAAAATTACGCTTTCCCACTCTGTTTCAAATGACAGTTTTGTAATGTATCTGAAAGCCAATTTCAGCTTAAATTCCAACCTTGTTGGAGGGGTTTATGAGCACTGAAAGAGGCAGAAACCATTCAAATATGCATAGCATTTGTTAAAATATGTTACAGTAATCATTGTTGTGTATAATATACAGGTTGATGTTTTGATTGCCCCAACCTCCTTAGGAATAAAATGATCCACGTGCATGACGTTTTCTTTGGTACATGCAAGAGAATAAGTGTGTTCCAGACTTGTCCCAAACTTACCCCACAGTCCTGGCACTCACTTGATGGAGATGTCACTCTGAACTTGAAAGCAGTCGGCAGAGTCAACCAGCTTCATGCTGCTAGATGGGTCGCTCTCTGCTTCTGAATCTGACTGGGGAGGTCAGGTGGCAGAATGGGAGATTCAGAAACATCAAGGGGCAGAGCTTTCCGTTCAAGTAACCAATAGTCAATCACTCCCTTCCCTTTGATATATTGGTGGGACTAGGAGAAGCAGTATAATTCAGAAGCAGAACCTGATGGTACCCACCATTAAGGCATGTGAGTAAGTCTTGCTCTTGCCAAACTGGAACCCGTTGTAGCAATAGCTTATATCAAGGCAGAGGAAGAACAGTTGTTTGAAAACCATGTTAATTCCCCTAGAGATGGAGAGCCAAGGAGGAGGACAGCTGACAGCTCAGGATGGAAGGAAATCATTAGCCTGGTGGTGTATCATCTTTCTGTTGTCCATCAGAGTTCACTTCCCATAATTAGGAAGACTCTCTCTTGGAAAGGGCCTTGAGGACCTGCATCTGGTGTTGAGCCAAAGGAACAAGCTGGGATGATGTTGGTGTACAACCCACCCTACTGCTCAGCAGAATCGCTGAACAAGCTGACTAAGGTTGTCTTGGGTGTGGTGTTGGAAGAACCAGGGATAGTGGTTTTGGGTGACTTCAACATCCATGTTGAGGATTTCTCAGATCTGGCTCAGGAATTCATGGTGCTCCAGCACTTGTGCTAGGGCTTCTGAGAGGTTCTATTTTCTCCAGTGCTATTGAACATCTCTATGAAGCCATTGGGAGCAGTCATTAGGAGTTTTGAAGCAAGATGTCATTGGTATCCTGAAGGCAGGCAGCTCTATTTCTACATAAGAGCTGAATCAGAGGAGGCTGTGAAAGCTCTGAACCAGTGTCTGAATGCAGTGGTGGATTAGGTGAAGGAACAGGTGCATAGTTTGGAAGTACCCCTGCATGTCTTTGTCACTAGAGGTCCAAGTGTGTGGCAAGCAGTGTCTTTTACCACCTTGAACTGTACACTAATGCGCAAAGCATGGGAAATAAACAAGATGAGCTTGAGCTCTTGGTACAGCAAACTAAATATGACATAATAGGCATCACTGAAACCTGGTGGGATAAGTCCCATGATTGGAATGTAATAATGGGGGGATACAATCTATTTCAGAGAAACGGACCAGACAAGAAAGGAGGAGGAGTGGCGTTATATGTCAGGGATGTGTATACCTGTGAAGAGATCCAAGATTTAGAACCTCAAAGCCAAAGTGAGAGCATTTGGGTCAAAATTAAGGGAGAGAAGAATAACAGAGACCTCATTGTGGGAGTTTACTATAGATCCCCAAGCCAAACGGAGGACATAGATGATGCCTTCCTGGAACAGATGGCCAAGCATGCAAAAGGAAGGGAGATAGTAGTAATGGGGGACTTCAATTACCCAGATATTTGTTGGACGTCAAACTCAGCCAAGAGCATAAGGTCAAACAGATTCCTCACTGGCCTTGCAGACAACTTCATTGTCCAGAAAATGGGAGAAGCAACAAGAGGAACAGCCGTTTTAGATCTGGTCCTAACCAATGTTGATGACTTGGTTAGTGGGGTAGATGTGGAAGGATCATTAGGCGCGAGTGATCATGCTCTTCTGAAGTTTACTATACAGCGGAAAGGAGCAGCCAAGCATACTAGGACTCAATTTCTTGACTTTAAGAAAGCCGACTTCATAAAACTTAGGGAAGTGCTGGGTGAGATCCCATGGACAGCAATACTAAAAGGAAAGGGAGTTCATGATGGCTGGGAGTTTGTTAAGAGGGAGATAGTAAAAGCACAACGTCAGGCAATACCATTGAGACGGAAACATGGAAGGTGCCTAAAGAAGCCAGGGTGGCTATCTAAAGAACTTTTAACTGAATTAAGATTTAAAAAGAATGTGTACAAAAAATGGAAAAGGGGGGAAACCACCAAAGAGGAATTCAAACAAATAGCCAGCACGTGTAGACACAAAGTCAAAAAAGCTAAAGCACAGAATGAACTCAGGCTTGCTAGAGAGGTTAAAAGCAACAAAAAAGGCTTTTATGGGTATGTTCGTAGCAAAAGGAAGAACAAAGAAACAGTGGGGTCACTCAGAGGAGAAGATGGTGAAATGCAAACAGGGGACACAGAAAGGGCTGAACTCCTCAATGCCTTCTTTGCCTCAGTCTTCTCTGATAAAGAAAACAATGCCCGACCTGAAGAATTTGGAGCAAATGATTCAGCAAAGGAAACACAGCCCAGAATAACTAAGGAGATAGTACAAGAATATTTGGCTAGTTTAGATGTATTCAAGTCTCCAGGGCCAGATGAACTGCATCCAAGAGTATTAAAAGAACTGGCAGATGTGATCTCAGAACCACTGGCAGTCATCTTTGAGAATTCCTGGAGAACAGGCGAAGTCCCGGCAGACTGGAGGAGGGCAAATGTTGTCCCTATTTTCAAAAAGGGGAAAAGAGAGGACCCAAATAATTACCGCCCAGTCAGTCTGACATCAATAGCAGGGAAGATTCTGGAGCAGATCATTAAGCAAACAGTCTGTGAGCACCTAGAAAGGAATGCTGTGATCACCAATAGTCAGCATGGATTTCTGAAAAATAAGTCATGTCAGACTAACCTGATCTCGTTTTTTGACAGAATTACAAGCCTGGTAGATGAAGGGAACTCAGTGGATGTAGCCTACCTTGATTTCAGCAAGGCATTTGACAAGGTGCCCCATGATATTCTTGTAAAGAAGCTGGTAAAATGCGGTCTTGACTATGCTACCACTCAGTGGATTTGTAACTGGCTGACTGACCGAACCCAAAGGGTGCTCATCAATGGTTCCTCTTCATCCTGGAGAAGAGTGACTAGTGGGGTGCCACAGGGTTCTGTCTTGGGCCCGGTCTTATTCAACATCTTTATCAACGACTTGGATGATGGACTCAAGGGCATCCTGATCAAATTTGCAGATGACACCAAACTGGGAGGGGTGGCTAACACCCCAGAGGACAGGATCACACTTCAAAACGATCTTGACAGATTAGAGAACTGGGCAAAAACAAACAAGATGAATTTTAACAGGGAGAAATGTAAAGTATTACACTTGGGCAAAAAAAATGAGAGGCACAAATACAAGATGGGTGACACCTGGCTTGAGAGCAGTACATGTGAAAAGGATCTAGGAGTCTTGGTTGACCACAAACTTGACATGAGCCAACAGTGTGACGCGGCAGCTAAAAAAGCCAATGCAATTCTGGGCTGCATCAATAGGAG
This sequence comes from Podarcis bocagei, assembly GCF_964188305.1. NCBI lineage: Eukaryota > Metazoa > Chordata > Lepidosauria > Squamata > Lacertidae > Podarcis > Podarcis bocagei. Next base: position 61,509,865 of record NC_138128.1, read on the forward strand.
TATAGCATCTAGATCAAGGGAAGTAATAGTGCCACTGTATTCTGCTCTGGTCAGACCACACCTGGAGTACTGTGTCCAGTTCTGGGCACCACAATTCAAGAAGGACACTGACAAACTGGAACGTGTCCAGAGGAGGGCAACCAAAATGGTCAAAGGCCTGGAAACGATGCCTTATGAGGAACGGCTAAGGGAGCTGGGCATGTTTAGCCTGGAGAAGAGGAGGTTAAGGGGTGATATGATAGCCATGTTCAAATATATAAAAGGATGTCACATAGAGGAGGGAGAAAGGTTGTTTTCTGCTGCTCCAGAGAAGCGGACACGGAGCAATGGATCCAAACTACAAGAAAGAAGATTCCACCTAAACATTAGGAAGAACTTCCTGACAGTAAGAGCTGTTCGACAGTGGAATTTGCTGCCAAGGAGTGTGGTGGAGTCTCCTACTTTGGAGGTCTTTAAGCAGAGGCTTGACAACCATATGTCAGGAGTGCTCTGATGGTGTTTCCTGCTTGGCAGGGGGTTGGACTCGATGGCCCTTGTGGTCTCTTCCAACTCTATGATTCTATGATTCTATGATTCTATGAACTGATGTGCCAGCTACAGCTGTTCCTGGGCAGGCATAGCCTGACCCTTGTTATTGTTAACTGTTGTTGGTAACCTTGAAGCTGGACTACTGCTATGTGCTCTACATGGGGATGGCCTTGGGCCTGGTCTGAAAACTCAACGGATGCAGAATGTGGCAGACTGCTGATGGGGACACATAGCCACCAGCAGGTGACACCATTGTTAAAACATCTGCTCTGTCTGCCCATCTGCTGCCAAGCCAGATTCAAGATCCTTGTAATAATTTGCAAATTTTTCAATAATTTTGGTCAACAATTACCGTACGGACTTCCTGAACCCTTTTATCCCAGCTTAGTCACTGAGATCATCCACAGAGGTGTCACTAGTTGGTGAGGCTTCTCTGACAACAAGGAGAAACCAAGCCTTTAGGTTCATTGGCCCAGTATTGTGGAATGCTCTGCCAATAAAGATTCAGTTGCCTCCTTCTGCTTTAATGTTTAAATGTCTGCTGAAAAATTTTCTATGCCACCAAGTTTATGCAGGCAATTAGGAAAACATCTCTGATTTGATTTTTTTGTGTGTGTGGTTTTTATTTTACGTTGATATCTGTGTTGTAAACCACATGATAAAATATTTAGAGAGAGAAAAGATACTGAAATATATTTTGTTATAGCTGAATTAGGATCTGATGCCTCTCCACAGAAATGTTTCCACATACATAAGAAAATGTGGCACATTTTAAGGATTCTGCATGGGTAGATGGGGGAAATTGCTTTTAAAATATTATAACTTTGAAATGTTAAGCATTCATAAGTCAAAATTACCATAAAATGCATGTGTGAGGCATGTCATAATATTTGGTCCCCTGCAGAACGGGTAAGGGCTGTGAAGTTTAAAAGAAACTTCACAGGAGGGCCAGAAGAAACAGAAAACAGTCCTCTGAACTCTCAAGCTGTTTTTAATGCACAGATCTTATGTATTTGAAATAATGTAAACAAGAAAAGCACATCCAAAATGGCAGAGACATTCTTTTTCTGGTTGAAATTCTTGCACAGTAAAGTGGAGACCTCACCCCACCCCCTTTAATACAAAATATGAAGATTTGTGAGCGCTTCAGAGAAGAGTGGGCAAGTGCTGGCCTCCAGATGAGATCCACCCACTGCACGCCAAAACCTCTCCTCTTCAACCTCTCCCCTTGTAACTGTGAGCTCAATCTTCTTCTAGAGGAGGAAGAAAAACAGAAGAAAAATCCAGGTAACATAAGAGCACTACCTGCTGGCTTCTCACTGTCGATCTTCACTTGCAAGGAAGAGGAGGAAGTGCAGCAGCTGTTGGAAATGCACAGAAGCCCTGCAAACTGTTGGAGCTGGGTCAGATTCCTCTGCCCCAACTCAGGCAGCTCAACAAGCTTCCGTGGTAGAAAGAGGCTTTTCTTGGTTCCAAGGAAGAAAGAACTACAAAGTCGGAAAGGCCCCTGTGGCAATTCGGCCACAACAGCAAGGACTTGCTAAACAGACTCCCACTTAGTCCTTTTTCTTGCCGGCAAAGATGTCTCTACACCAGTGTTTCCCAACCACTGTTCCGCGGCACACTAGTGTGCCGCGAGATGTTGCCTGGTGTGCCACGAGATGTTGCCTGGAGGGAGGCGGGCGAGTCGGGCGGCGAGAGGCGGGGCGGCGAGGAGAGACCGCCCAGCGCGGGGCTCTCGCCGTCTGCCTGCCTGGCTGCCTGCGAGCTCGGCGGGCAGCGCCTCCGTCCGCAGCGCCCGCCTCGCGGCTCTCATTCCCTGCCCCTGCCAAAGCTCACCCAGCCAAGCCGCGCTCTCCTTCCTGCCTCGCTTTGCTGCCTCCTCCCCCCCCCCACCCCCAAAGCTTGGAGGTTCCCCGGCAAGGGGGAGGGGAAAAAATTGAAACTTACACTTTCGTGCGTCCCTCCCGGCGTGACGCTGCGCGCTGACGTCACGGGGCTGTAATGGTGGTGTGCCTCGAGATTTTTTTCATCAAACAAGTGTGCCTTTGCCCAAAAAAGGTTGGGAAACACTGCTCTACACAATAATCCACCAAGCAATAATCCACCAAGAGTTCTCTAGAATTTCACATCCACACTATACAATGAAAACACTATTAGTCCACTTTAACAGTCATGCCAACAGACCCTGGGAACTGTAGTTTGTTAAGGGTGCTGGGAAGGATTTCCTAACGGCTCTCTGCCTCCTTAACTAGATCCTTTGGGAGAAAGTCATGGCTGCTAAAATGGTATTAAAATGCTTTAAATGTGTGCTGTGGATGTGACACCAGCTGTTGGGTTCCTGTGTATGTGTGCATTGGGGGGGGGGGGCTGGGACATATTTAACTTTCCTTGACTTTCCTTATTTTATATGAGGAATCCTATGTGCTTGCTCAGCATATCAGGCTCCCACAGTACGCATGTACGTGTGCACATTCCTCCTTTGTGCAAATAACTACCAGCAACAACTGCAGGATCCACATGAGGAATCTAGTGTGCTTCCTACTGCTAGCAGAACAGTGTCTTGGAGAGCAGAGGTGAGGTAAAACCAAAGTCATTTCTCCTTATTCCAGTTTTCCACCATCCAACCAGGATTACAGGCACCATTCAGATGTATAACTACCGGGTATTTGGAAATGGAACCACGTATCCAGAGTGAAACTGTGTAAGAATCAAAACCACAGCAAGGATAAAGAGAACTGAACTAACTGCTTCATTTTACGTAGAATGATATGAAGGGGATAAGGTTAGAAATGTGTCTTTCCCTCCTACCAACTGTACCAGGCCTCAAGGCTGAAACGTCCATATGTTGACTTTTCCCTCCATAATCCTTTGAGGGTGGGCAGGGGAGGAAAGAGACTTTTTCATCATTAAACAGTAGGAATTCCTCATCTAGAGCTAAAGGATATGTCCTATTAAGTGAGAACATAAGCCCATTTCTAATTCAGGACAGCTCTTCTATGTATTCTCTAGGACCAATAAAAACTGCTGATTAACCAATGTACCAATGGATTTCCATGTGCTGTACAGCTGTCACATCAGCTGTTTCTTCTACCACAATTGGGGTGTAATGTTGCTGGGTTTAAGTGCAGGAAAGGGGAATTTTCTTGTGACCATACAAATAATTCATCATAAGCTGTGTTGCCCAAGACTCTTGGTGGGGTGGGGTGGGGGGATATATCCTAGTTATACTGTAGTTCATTCTAAGTCTGACAAGAAAGTGGTTGGCACATATAATAAAAGCCTGAGAAAAAAAATTAAATAAGGCAGTACCCCCCTCCTCCCCCCAAAAGGATTGGAAAAAGCATTCCTCCCTCAACATAATTTTGAAGTGACTTATTTCTCAAAGCTAAATGCCCTGTTAATGTAGAAGAAATGTACCGGCTGTCATTAAGCAGCCCAATACATTTATTTCATAGGGAAATGACTTTTGTGTTTTCCTCGTTTCCTAAGCTAATTTTAAAAAAACGGGAACCAGCTCATCCTGTGACAAACAGTCTGAACGAAAGGCTGCAAGCCTTGCATCATTATGAGGTACATTGTAGTTTTTATGCATGTACGCTATGTGAACAAGAGGGTTAAAAGTTAAACAGTAGCCTGAGGCGAGTGCACTTGCAAGCTGAACAGGTACAAAATAGGCTTTTGTTGCTTCCAAACTATTACTGTATGTCTTTAGCAGAAACTAACATAACAGGCATCTATGTGCAAAAAAAAAAAAAAAATGTATTTCCTTAAGGTTGCAGGTATTATGAAATGGAACTGCTTTAATGGCTGAAATGCCCATATGACCTTTAATCCAAAGTCATAAATTTGTCAGTGTCTGAAAGTGGCAGGATATCATTCTTAATGAGGCTAGTTTTCTTTTTCTTTCTTTCTTTTCTTTTCTTTTTTTAGGTCTTTGTATTTCAGGCATCTTAGCTCAGACTAGCATGGAGTTCTGAAATTATTTCCAAAAGTAGTACAGTAAAGAACTGGTAAATCTTGAAAGAAAGAAAGAATAAATGAGAATACCTTGTGACTAATGCATTGTTACCATTTGGAATAAAGTAGCGAAGGAAGCTCTGAGAGCTCAGTTTGTTCTACATTTCATAAAATGATAAATAACGCAAGTCGTCGTGTTTATGTATAATGAATTACAATCCGGCTACATTTACCTTAGTAACATTTTACTGGGGTTGTATTTTACTCCCAACTACCAATTATGTCATCATCCTGGCATTTACCTGGACATAATGATACACAGCAAACCCATTCTTGTAACATAATTCATGGCTTAAAAGTGTTTGCAAAGCCAGCCAGGATTCTATACACACATAATGATGTGGATATTGCTATTAAATTTTACAGATTAAAGTTTAGTAAACCTTAAAGTCTTGTGCTGGTTTGCATGGTATTTATTAATCCTGAAGGAAAAGATGTTCTGCTATTTAAATGTCAATAACACATAACCCCTATTAAAATAAACAAAAAAAAATGCCACTATACACATTTTGTTACATACCTAGTACTAAACAAGTCGCAGCACTAGATATGCAATTAAATGCCAAAAAGAAACTGCAAGTTTATTAAAGTAGCATGGCATCATTGTAGGCTACCATCCAAAAGTCATTTTTTTAACGATTGAGGCAAAGGATGAAGTACGTAGACTGACTTCACATCTGTGTTATAACAGAATCCCACATTCTAAAAACATCTCAAAACCTTGATAAGAAATATCTATTGTAACATTATCTTCCATTTATTCAATTTAATTTCAGTTTGAGGAGGGAAGCATATAGATCATTTTATAAGCTTGTAAGGTCGCTACATTTAAATTAAAGTGACCTCTCTTAAAGCCTATTAATAACAAGTACTATGCAGAGAGAAATTTAATATGAATGGTTAAAATGCATAGAATTCAGATTTTACTGCCCAACAGCTCAATTAAACAAATTGAATTTTTAAGCAACAAAAGGGAATTGAATCAAACAGGGATGGAGCAAGATCTGAAATGTGGACATTTATGAGTGATAGTCCTGGAGCCCTCCAGCACTCAGTTCCCTTCATTTGTTGCCTCAGCAGTTACAAGGGATTGGGCAGGCTGCAACACAAAAGGATAAAAATGTTCACCATTGAAACACAGGTTTTGGCTCCCAATAAATCATCTGTCACTTCATCACAGCCCAGTAGATAATGAGCAATAAAGTTTTCACACTCAGAGAATGAGGAACCAGACACAAGCAACCCAGCTAGAGCCGCTGGCTTCCTTTTTCAGTAAACGCCAAGGCGCGTTGTATAATAAATTACCGCAAGGTTTCGGGGAAAGGATGACCCTGACATCGGTAACATAAACAATTTAATGTGCTAAAGAAGCCTGATCTAATCACATTTACCTACACATTTTAACAACAGGAATAATTCCCTGGCTCTTACATTTATAGAGGAACGTGTATATCACGGTGAGAACTAGAAAACAGCCCCGCTTCCACGTTGTTTGGATACTGTAAGCAGAGTGATAAATATGTGCATCGCTTTGAAATTCTGATTGTTGTTATGCAGCCTAACAGGTGCACTTGTCTCAGCTGAAAGCTGTATTCAGCCTCTGTGATGAAGAGATCTCTGTCGTCCGTGCAGTTGAGCAAGCACCAAAAACGTTTGGTGGGGCTTGGGGAACAGCTGGCATTTCAGGTTTTGGTGGGTTGACATGTGGGTGGAAGAGCACCCAAAATACAGTAGTACCTCGGGTTAAGTACTTAATTCGTTCCAGAGGTCCGTACTTAACCTGAAACTGTTCTTGACCTGAAGCACCACTTTAGTTAATAGGGCCTCCTGCTGCTGCTGCGCCACCGGAGCACAATTTCTGTTCTCATCCTGAAGCAAAGTTCTTAACCCGAGGTACTATTCCTGGGTTAGTGGAGTCTGTAACCTGAAGCATATGTAACCTGAAGCGTATGTAACCTGAAGCGTATGTAACCCGAGGTACCACTGTAACAGACCTATGTTGAATTGGCACCTCCCTATACATAATGTGTAGTAAAACTTACTAGAAAACATTAGATGCTTTGAAAATTAATAAATAAGCTGGGTCCTTTCTTCCATTGGAGCTATACGCCTTTTAGCAGAAGAAACCCCTCTCATTGGAGGAAAGGACTGACTCAGTAATTCCACCCATACAGTGAAGGAGGAGGGATCCATAACAATTGTTTTTCATACAGTGGTACCTTGGTTCTCAAACGCCTTGGCACTCAAACAACTTGGAACCCAAACACTGCAAACCTGCAAGTGTTCCGGTTTGCGAACTATTTTCAGAAGCCGAACATGCTCCGTTTTGAGTGCCATGCTTCAGTTTTGAGTGTTACGTTTCTGGTTTGAGTGCCACGCTTCCAATTTGAGTGCCACGCTTCCAGTTTGAGTGCCACACTTCCGTTTTGAGTGCTACACTGAGGTCTGTCTGTTTTTGCTATTTATTTTGTGTTTTTGCTTTTTTGTGTGACTGTGTGGAACCCAGTACAGCGACTGATTGATTGACTGTGTGACTGCAGTACATCGTTTATTGCTTTCATTTTATGGATCCATGGTCTCATTAGATAGTAAAATACATGTTCAATTGCTGTTTTAGCCTTTAGGGGTTGTTTTTAAAAGTCTGGAACGGATTAATCCATTTTGCATTGCTTTCCATGGGAAAGCTTGACTTGGTTTTGGAACGCTTTGGTTTTGGAACGCACTCCCGGAACGGATTAAGTTTGAGAACCAAGGTACCACTGAATTATAAAATGTTAAGCTGTGGTAAATGCCATAGTGTTACTACTGTTTGGAGATCCCCCATGCTCACAGTATTCTATTCCCATCATGACTCCTACTTGATGGGGGGGTTTTGTGTGTGAATATTTTGTATTTGTTGATGACAGGTCAAAAAGAAAAGTTGTTGGGTCTGCATTTGGGATAGCTTTGTGACTCTGAAGTGTCAATCCTTTTCAGCTAGCTGGGATTTTCAAGGAGGCTCATCATTCAAATTCACATGAAAGTCACTTCAACAGGGGTACTGGAGAGGGCTACGTACAAAGTCTAGTTCCTATGCAAAATGTAAAGCAGAATATCATTTGAAAAGCAATGATGTAGCCAGAAAACACATAAAACATACCCTACATTGATTGATATTATTTTATACCAGCATTTGATGTGACTCACAGTAAAATACTATCAAACATCCTTGTCATATGCAAATCGACAAATTAATGCTTGCATAATAGGTCAAGGTAGAATAATATGCAAATAATTTTTGTACGCTATCTACTTTTGTCATTATCTTAAATACACGATTAAACACATGCAAGTTGCAACCCTTATGTCTGAGTTGTGCGTCAGTAACAGAGATTATTGATCTCTATTCTATATAAGGCTTTTAAAATACAAAGAAAAGTATCTGTGCCACTGGTTATACTCATTCACATTACAGGCTCACAGCCAATCCTATTCCAATTTACTCAGGAGTATGCCAATTTACTCCTCATGGGCCTCGCTCCCAAGTATCTGGGCAATGGACTGAACCTTGAGAGCAGTTACTCTAGGTCTCACAAAGCATGACTGAGAGCACAAATTTTAAAAATCCAGATTTGTGCCAGTGTAAAAGATAGAAATATTGGCTTGCATGTGTCCAGAAGACATATTCATGTCAATTATATGGAAAGGGCTCCTAAATGGTTAAAGAAAAACCCACCTGGACTCCTTAACAAGTAACATTTAATAGGTATACACTGAGGTGTATATTGCATTCTTGTTCAATATTGAAGATGTATTATTTATACCTGCTCTAGTAATGTCATAGAATACACAAGTAGAGTTTGTGTAGCAACAACAGTGGAAAAAATATTTGCAACCGGGGCAGTCTGGTAATATTGCTTGTTAAGGCATGCTATTTGTAAGCAAATTTATATGAAAAGTATGCAATCCCTAATACTAAACTACTCTAGCCCCAGACTGAAGGGTGATTTTACAAACGTCCTGCAGCACTCAATCATTCCTTCATTTTAATGTCTTTATTTTATGATTTTGTTGATGAAATACTACTTACCCGGTGCTCAAAATTCCTTTTAGGCTGCAGGCAGTGGCTAGTTGACATGGCAAGCCATATTTTACAGCTATATATTTCAGCTTTCTCTGTCCAAGTTGGAGGACACAGTAGCCAAGATGGTTTTTCATAGTGGAAATATATTTTCATATTTATTTATTGATTTGACTAATGTATCTATTTTTCAATTCACATGCTTATGTTTCAATCCATTAGAGTGATTCATGGTCAAATAATATGTTATTGCAAGTACAAAGAGGAGATAAAGCCACTGTACACTAGCTGTAACGCAAATAATAATAATAATAATAATAATAATAATAATAATAATAATCTGTTATTATCATTATTATTTTTAAAGGAATCCACTGCCTGGTTAAAGATTAGGTTTTTGATTCCCCCAAATAATAAAGAGTAAAAACGATTACTTTTGACCAGTTTATTTCTTTAAAAGGAATTAGAAGCACATAAAGTAAATTTGTTTTTAAGAGTGAGTCCTCTATAGATCTCTTACAGCTATACTAAGTACTTGAATTTCCATAAAAATAAAACCTCAACAGAGCTTTAATTATATAACATAGGGGATGGCAGGGCGAGTGATAATGCAGTGTAGCGCCTCTCACCTTAAGGTCATGCCTTGGAACAGCGCCCAAATTGGTAGTGCCCAAAAGTTGTTCATTACAATAACTAGTAGCTGTTTGGAACCTTGTATTAAATGAGTTGCTGGTCTTGTTCCAGCTCTTAGTGGACAGATGCCCACATAAAAAGGAACTAGCATCTGTTGACTCTCTACATAGAGTCATAGGTCTAAAGACTGTGCCATCCCATGGATCCCTGGAATGCAATTTAGAGAACCTGGCAGTGGTGTCAGACAGGAACTGTGAATTGGAGGTGGAGGTGGTCATAATTTGCCCGCACCCCCTTCCATTTGCCACAACCTTTTCCCGCTTCTAGATTTCATTAACAGAGTCCGTGACACATTTCTGTGTCTCTCTGCAGTGATGGGTGCTGCAAGCCACACATAGAGGTCAATGGCAATGCCTCCATTGATTTTAATTATTCTTTATGATGGCTAATAGAACAAATTGTCAATTTCTTCATGCACTGACATGATCCACCTGTTCTATGTTATTGTGCATCACATTGTGCACAACCACAGAAAGGTAATTTATAATACTAATAATACTAGCTAATAATGTAGAAAAGACTAGCTAGCAATCTGTGGGACAAATCCAGTCCATAAAGCAATGCTATCAATGTTGGGTTCCGCAATATAATATTCCAGCCATGTCTGCAGATGTATCCCCAACAACTCTAAAGCTCTTTTTGAAAGATGGCACCAGTATCAAAGTCTGATGACTTTGTAATGAAGCAAGATTGCCAGGACTTGCCCCAACTCAGAGATGAGCTGCAGCTGGGGCCCAGTTTGTGGTCAGAGGGTGATCAGACGGATGATATACATGGTGGAAGATCGGGGTGTGGGTCAACCAGTGCTGTTTTTCTAGATAAAGAGGTGCCAGAACTCACCATGAACATTGATCTTGATTTGTTTCCACAAAGTCTGTGGGTACATTATATGAACATTCATTCTGATTCATTTGCATGAAGTTTATACAAAGTTGCACCAATCGTTTCCCTATCACTTTCCTATCTGTCAAAATACTACCATTCCCCGCCCCCTTCCCAAAAGTATGATTGTTAGGGGGAAAAGGCCAAATCCACCTTAATTGCACAACCGGAATTTGGCAGTGTACACTTGAATTCCACCTACAAAATAGCTTCCTGGCAGGCATAGAAGTATATCTGAAAATGCTGAAAATTTTATTTCAATTACTTGTTTTATATCTGGTGTTAGCCGCCCTGAGCCTGGTCGTGGGGTATAAATAAAATTTATTGTTATTGTTATTGTTATTGTTATTGTTATTGTTATTGTTATTGTTATTGTTATTGTTATTGTTATTGTTATTGTTATTGTTATTGTTATTGTTATTGTTATTGTTATTGTTATTGTTATTGTTATTAAAGTGTGACGGTTACGTTTCTGTTGCAATTCTGACCTGTAAGTAAAACTAAGACCAGTCGGTGATTACTCTTTAGAAATATCCAGAACAACCCAGGGATGGCAACCTATAGAGGATAACAATCTAAGGACAAGCATAAGTGACAGCTTCAGTATGGCTAGATGTATTGCATTCAGAGCACCATCCCTCTCCAAGATGTGGGAAATCGCAGCACATCTGTGCTCTGAGCTGGTCAGGCTGCCGCCAGAAGAACACCAGGTCTCGTGATCATCATACTTCAACATGTAGATAAATTGGAGAGGAGTCAGAGAAGGGCAAACATGATAAAGGGCTTAGAAAAAGGATGTTATACCAAAAAGATTACAGTCATGAGGCTGTTTAGCCTAGAGAAAAGAAGATTAAGGGAGTACTTGATAACAATCTTCAAATATTTAAAAGGCTGCCACAGAGAAGATGGAGAGGGGGTGTTCTTTGCTGTCACTTGCAACAGGGCAAGTGTCAACAGAGGAGTATTTCAGCCCTAGGCAGCTGCCTGATACAGGCCTTTACAGGAGTCAGGAGCATATAGAAGAGCTCGTCTTCTTCCAGGCATAGCCCCTAAGACGTATGGTTCCCCTGCTTACGAGCAACTGAGTGGAGGAAGCAGCTCAGACCACACATAAAACATTCCTTTGGTGGCCTGAGCCTAGTTGTGAAGTAGTTGGGTGAGCAGCAACAGGCTGAGACTGTCATCATCCTGGAACCAAGGCTCACTGAAAGTAGAGAAAAACAGGGGCAGGAAGCTGGTCAGGAGACACTGTGAGTTTGCAAAAGAGACAAACATGGGGAAATAGTAGAAATGGGTTGGCAGTATTCAAGAGCAGCTGCCACAGCAGAGTTCCCATATATGAAAGTGGCCACCCATTCCCATGTTTAATATGGTTATCCCTTCCTTTACAATGCTGCAGTACCATAACACATAGTAAGTTTCCTTCATAGACTCTCCACATCTCCAGCAAACATCCTGTGAATTTGGCAACAGAAACCCTGGTCTGAGTCAGCCAGCATACCCAAAACCGTGGCTTTCCCCCCGCAGTTTAGTTCTCTCAATGGACTTGGCTTTCTGGGTACCCCTGCCCCTACCAATCCAACTTCCTATTGCCTGATCCATTACTCCTATCCATAACATTGGGAGTGTGTGATTATTTTACCTTGTTCAGTTCTTTGAAGATGCCCTACTCCTTTCCCTACCAAACTTCCCGATTAGCTCAGGCTAGCTATTACATCAATGGTACATTTGGTTTTGCATCGCCAAATGCAGAGAATTACCCTCAACAGCTCTTCCTCCCCAGTCCACTGCATCATAGTAAATATGGCTCACAAGGCAAGCCTTTTCAAACTTATTATGGACCGCATGCCTTAGTTCTAACAAAGGGGACAACAATGTAGTTCATCAATGCTGAATCAATTAGTTTGGGAGGGGGTGTAAAAATGCAAAATATCTCTAATTTCAGCTGGGGGTGGCGAAGTGTGCTTCAGGTATCCGAGGCTTGGGAAACACTAGAGTAGAACTGCCATTATATGAATTTCAATTATCCAAATTCACTTTGTGTCTTCTCCACCCTGTAGTCTAGTGGCAGTGTAAGTCTATGTAAACAATGCACTCATTTATCCCATGTTCTGATTATCCACATATTTGACAGCCTCAGGCGATTTGTGTAAATGAGAATGTGCCATAGTTTTGTTTTGTTTTTTCCCTCCTCTCTCCCGCCCCTTCCATATACATATTATGGTGGTGGCATAATAAAGTTAGCACCAAATAAGAACTTAAACAGTCACAATATTTTACACTGATTATCAGAGCAGTCATTATTATAACTGAGCAATGAAATAAACACCTCTCCTAATTACAGGAATTGCAGGAGACTCACCAGGCAATGACAGGCATCACCCTTACAATAAAGTTTGGTTTACAGCACAACGTGGGGGTGGGGAGCGAAAACAGAGAATATGAATAATGGCACAATGGTACTGTGTATATTTTAATTAGCTAAAGGTAACCAAATGAGATTTGCCACTATTATATTGAGGTCAGTTCTCCACATGGCTTCAAGCACAACACATTAAGGCAGGCAAGGTGATGCCAAACTGGGGGTTTTAAACTAATCAACGTAATTAAACATAAAGTAAGAGCATGTGTTAAAAGCTACACCCATTTTACTGATCACCCTATTTGCATTAGTCTTGTACTGTAAATATTAGCACCAAAGAAGTGCTAATTAAATTGTTCTCTTACAAACAGAGGGGGGAAAGTCTAATCTAATTTGATGCTTTTAGAATAGCTGCACCATGTCTGAGTCTGTTGAAGCACAAGTCATTCCAAAGGAATATTCCAATTATACGACATCGTCTAATTTGTTCCAACGTACTAACATATCGGCATTAAGTGTGCGGGTAAAAGAATGCTACAGTTGACCAAAAAAGGCATTGGAAAGTCATAAAAATGAATAGAAAAATCGAAAAATAATGAGATAGAAAACACATGCTACGCTCCCCTCCGCATCTTTATGCACAAAAGATAAAAGGGAGAGATATATAGATGGATTGCTGTTGATGTGTGCTTGTTTGTGCTTCCTGTCTTGTTCCTAGTAATCCCTAGCATATTGCAAGGCTTGGGGTGGTTGTACCTCATTTGGCTGACAGTGAAGGCAGCATACACTGCGTTTCTGCGTCACTTTCTTGAACAGAAACTGTTGTCCCAATATCCAATATTGCATAATAGGATTTCCTCAATTTGTATAGATTTCCATTAATCAACATTAAATCTCATCTTCCAGCCATTACGGTAGAATTATGAGACTTCAGCCTAGTTTAGGATTCTCTATCTTCAATAACATCAGCAAACGGTTGCTCCCCAATGTTCACAATTATTTAATGAGAATAGTTGTCACAATCTCTTGTGCTGCATGTACGAAGCTTCAGTTGCTAGCTACAACAGATGGGAGCTCCACAAGAACATAGGATTCACTGTCAATAGCAGGGCTCTTGCCTCGCTCTATCTGAAGATTGAAACTGGGACCTTCTGCATTCAAATAGGAGTTTTACTACTGAGCTGGGGACCTTTCCAAAAAACAAACAAACACATATACCATCACATTTTACCTATGTCTGACACAGCCATACCTTTAGTTCTCTTTAGCCATTATTAAAAAAGGAAAAGTGAACACATGGGAACAAAAGGACAAGCAACATTTAGGTCACATTGACACTGAAGTCCATTCGACTTCCAAAACGTTCAGAAACCAAAGCGCGGCTTCTGATTGGCTGCAGGAAGCTCCTGCAGCCAACTGGAAGCCACGGAAGCCCCATCAGACATCTGGCTTCCAAAAATAGTTTGCAAACCGGAACAGTCACTTCTGGGTTTGTGGCGTTCGGAAGCCAAAACGTTCAAGAACTAATCTGTTCAAAAACCAAGGTATGACTGTAGTTTGTTCAGGTTGCTGAGAGTTGTTAAGAGACCCCTCACAGAGCTGCAGTTCCCAGCACCCTTAATGAACTACAGTTCCCAGGATTGTTATAAAGTGGTATAAGAGTACTTTAAAAATATGGTGGGTGGGTGACACATAGAAAGCAAATGTCTGATGTAAGTCATTTGTGCCCCATGGAGGCTCCCCTTTTATTTTAGCATCCCATGGATGCATCTCTCCCCCCCCCCCTGATTCAGACTCTTACATTCAGTGAGTTAAAAGGTGACAGAAACAAGTGACTGAGCAGCTGGAGCTAGTGCTCTTGCTCACAATGCACCTCTCATCTCATATATTTTATTTAATTCATGAAGAGGTTTTCAGAAGTACCACACTGGAACAGTTTTAGCAGCACCTTCTCTGGGTAGAAAAGAGGGTTCTACTAACCCAGGGAGCGACAAGGTTCATAACAAACCTGGTGATATTTCCCTATAGCTTTTCATTTGGGATTGATTGCCGTGAAGGAGTTAAATGAAAGGTGGAGAGTCTGGAGCTACTGAATAATGAGCTCAGTGCCTAGTCGGAGATTTAGCCTCTCTCAGTACAATGCTGGCAAATGCTGGCATTGAAAAGACCCCCAAATGAGCAGAAAGTCTTCCACTCCATCATGAGGAGCTGTTCTCTGGAGTAAGGACCAGTGGGGAAATGCTTAAAACACTTACCATATGTGGTTAAGAAAGGCCTAATTTGTCCATTTTGAAATTTTGCCTTCCTTGTGAAAAGGATAGTTAATTTAAAGTAATTTGTTTTGCAGGTGAGGCTTTATTCGGAGTGGTTAATACATCACCCTTGGTTGCCTGAACAATTAGAAATTGTCACCAAAGAAAAATGTCGCAGTTCATGTAAATAACTATTTACCTAAAGGAAATGTGAATCCACAAGAGTCAGCATACTTTAATGAGGCATGACAACAGAAAAAAAGAAGCCAGCGGTATGCTGCATCTGCTAAAGCTGACATCACTTATGGCAGAAATTGGCCAAAACAACTATTATTTGTTTTGTTTTTTCTTGTAGAAATAATGCAGCTTGAAATTTTCAACAGGCAACATGCGTCCAGACCATTTGTTACTTCTAATGGCCTAATTGTTCTCCTGGCAGAAATAAAAAATTAGGGCACTTATGTCATTTACCTAAATTTCTAATTAATGCAATGCCAATAGAGAAACTGGAGCACGGGAAGGAAAAGAAAAGGCTGGACAAATTTCTATGCTAGCCTATATGCAATTTGTCTTTGTTAACTTTAGATTGTCTCTTTTTCCTCCTCTTTAACAGCAGGCACACTGATTGTTGCATAGATGAAACATCTTCTTTTCTTTTTCCTCTTTAAAAGCAGGACAAATATATTTCATTCTGCTGGCATCCATTAGCTGCTTTGTGGTCTGTTACCTCTGGCTTGGGAGGTGAAAGTGGCCAGCTAGACCTTTCTAGGCAACATTTCCGATGCTCTGCAGGCCACACCCCCTCTCTCAAGGCCATACCCCTCTCACCCGCCTGAGTTTGTACCCTTATTGACTGTTTTTCCTTGGTTGGAATGTGCCTCTTGCTTACCTGGATGTATGGTTGAGGGGGTGTGTGTGTGTGTGTGTGTGTGTGTGTGTGTGTGTGTGTAAACCTCTGACTCTTCCATGGCTGGAATGTAGCCTTTAAAAATAAAAGTCACATCTACTGCCCCAAGCCTTTTGTCCCTGGCTGCCCATACCCCTGGCATCTGGTCTCTGGAAGTAACCTCACGAGAGACAGAATAAAAGTTCCCCACTCATCCTGGGACACGGCACTGAAGTACAGAGTACAGAGTACTGGCCTGGGTTCAAGGCTTGATTCGCTAGTAGCTTCGATGAGAGAGAAAGACATAATACATTTCCATTTTTAAAATGTGAGCAGTAATAAAATAATTCAGCGTCTCATTCATGGATGAAGGAAGTAAGTATAAGAACAAAAGGGGAACCCGAAAGGAAAGCCCAGCCAGCATTCTGTTTCCACAGTGCCCCGAGACATCCACAAACAGGCCATCAGGACAACAGACCTCTTGCATTGCTGTCCCACAGTAAGTGGTGTCCAGAGGCATGCTGCCTCTGATTTGGAAATTGCGTAGGGCAGGCATAGGCAAACTCGGCCCTCCAGATGTTTTGGGACTACAACTCCCATGATCCCTAGCTAACAGGACCAGTGGTCAGGGATGATGGGAAGTGTAGCCCCAAAACATCTGGAGGGCCATGTTTGCCTATGCCTGGCATAGGGCTATCATGACTAGTAGTCATTAATAGCCTTATTGCCGATGATTTGTTTTTCTAATCCCCTTTTAAATTAGCAGTCGTCACCACCACCAGTCAGGCCGCTCTGGGGCTTTACCTAGGGGTGCTAGTGTGCTTCCTATGAAGTTGAGCAGGTCCTGTTGGGGGTGGCTTGGTGGCAACAGTGACATCACGGAGCAGGGGAAATGGTTATCAGCAGTAGCCCTATACAGAGCCAATAGCAGTGGTGCTGTGACAATATACCAAGGGTCGAGCAAATCCAGTCTTGGTGGAGTTCCGAGGTTTCAAGGGTCCCACAATGTTCCCCTGAGCACTGACCTAATTTCTGCCATCCTGTAATCCTCCACATTTCCCTACTATAACAGGATATTTATGGGGTTTCTGAAAGAGGACAAAGGCTCAAGCTGTTCATTGGGGAGGAGGCGTGAAAGCTGATTGTCTAAAAACACCTGAAAATTTCAGCAAAAGCAAGGTGTTGTTTATTGTTTGTTCTTTTGAAGTAACGTTGCACACCACAAAAATTGATAGAAAAAGAAGGAATTATTTTATTTTATTTTAGTGCATGGAAGTACAATTTGGAAGTTGTTTCCCATATTTGTACCACTGAACTTCACATTTCTTATGCATGCAGAATGCCACAGTGCATTAGTGCATACAGATTCAGCTTATAACCAGCCTTGAAGCTTATAATTCGCTGAAACATTTTTAAATGCATGGTATAATATCTGTCTTTCTTGTGGAGAAGTTATTGAAGAGACTTTTGGTGACCTACACTATAAAGATACTTACGAGTGGATCTGTGACTTGATTCAGCAAGTTAATCTGAACTACAGTAATGCCATTATAATACAGGTATCCAGTGATGCATGAAAACTGAAATTTCAAGGGGATTTTAAAAAGGCTTAGTTATTCGGAACTAGAGTCTGCCCAAGCCACCAATGGGATATTAAAGCAAGCTCTGGTAGGAGTGGGAAGTTGTAAGCAGATACTGATAATAGAAAAGTAAAAGCAATAGGAGCTGGGTTGCTTCATGGCCGAATCCCATAATATCCAAACAGAGCAGGAGTTGCAAAGATGGGGCTATTTTTTTCTGGCTAAAATATTAATATGAAATATAACAACAACGTAATAGAAATTGCTTTTGTTAGTTTGGATTTCCTTTAATGGCATGCACACCATTTTTTCTAAAGTATGACGTGTGCAGAGGTGTATGTGCAGACAACAAGATTTGTCTTGCATCTATATCTGTGCGTGTTTTTTAAAAAATAATAATAATCTGACCTGCTTCTGAGTCACTCTGTGCTCCCTTCATTTCAAGCTGTGATTTGGGTTCCAAAACAACATGTATAAAAGGAAGCCCCCCCCCCCACACACACACAATTTCAGGGGCACACAGGGGACAAGAAGGGGGACATCCCACTGTGCAAGCAGAAGTAATTGCAGAGAACATCCACTGATGCGACTCACTAGGTGGATCCTGCCCTTTCTATGAAGATTTTATGCAAATTTGTGTCTCTTTTGTGTGTGGCGCATTTCCTCTTCTTTGCCAACGCCTAAGAAGCCACCTTGGTGTTTGTTTTAATTCTGCTGATTTCTGTTTTAATTTTTTCGCTTTAATATCATGTTAACTTTTGAAGGATGCTCCAAGTAGAACCTTGTAGAAAGCAAGAAATCAAATAAATAATGACATGGAGTTAAGTTTTTAACGCAGTCACCCAAAGCATGTGTGTCTATGTGTCTATTTCCAACACTGGCCATAACGCCAGTGAATACAAGGAAAGCATGATATGTCATACAGTATTTTCAAATGCAGGATTGAGCAAGGGAGACATTATATAAACCATGTGCCAGGTCTTCCCATTTCCTTGCAACACAGTTCCAAATGGAACAGGCCACTGATTCTAATCCGGTTGAATAGGGATGATGTTTCTGCTTGAAATACAGTGTTATCCTGGGGAGCTGAGCACAATGGCTAAGTCAACAGCCACCAGACCGACAGTTGCTCAGTGTGTGAGTGTGTGGGTGGGTGGGTGTGAGTGAGTGAGTGAGTGTGTGTATGTGTGTGTGCACACATACACACACGCAAAGAGCTTCACAGACAAAAAGCAAAAAAGAGCCCACGGTGGAAAATGTGTGGCCAGTCTTTCCCCTGTATACTTTTTAAGGTGACTTCTGGTGATTTGTTCCAGCTCTGTGGCTCATTTCATCTGCAAGCCCTTGAAGCGCGAGCTCCCTGTACCTGGCAGTTTGGCTCTGAAAGAACAGAAGGCGAGCCATATCATACTGTGGGGGGACCGCATCTCCCTACCAGGGAACAGTTTGTAGCAAACAGTCTGCGATATGAAAATGTATTTAATGCAATTAATAATTTAAGAAGTGAGAGCATGTGCTCTTGGAGAGTTAAATGCTTGTCAGAGTGATAGATGCACGCTTCACCACCAATACATTTCGTATGAAGAGCAGAGGGATTTTGCAAACTTGTGTTGACCTTGGGTTGCGGTATATAGGAGGCAGATTGCAAAGGCAGGCCTGCTTATGGTAGGAGAGTGCGTCAGCTCTCAATTTACAGCCCTTTCCCCAATTAAAGGACTGTAAAAACATTAAAATTAATGCAGTCTTAACTCCAGAGCAGGCTCTACTTTCTTAATTAGTGCATAATTATTCAGTTTTTGATATCCTGGAAAATTATCACATGGAAATTATTTTAGGCACTGTAACAATAGCAAAAAAATCTCTCCCACCTCCCCTCCCCCAACTCTATTAACATGTGGAAGTAATTAACACTTTATTACAGTGAAAATACTATTACTGCTAATGTTTAATGACTTTTGCCATTGCATCATAAGCAGGAAATTTAGAACACTGTAGAGCAATCATCTGCTATAAATATATTGCAAAGATTATGAAACGGCATTGGATGAGTCACACTAACAGCATTTAAGATGAGGACCCTACATGCAATAGGCTTCCAAAATGACTGTGGGCAGGAAATATAATTTTGGGGTCGAATTTGTCCCATACAGAGAGATTCTTCAACGGTAACACTTGGCAAGCCAGACTAGCAACAGAAGTGTGGAGTTTCTAAAAGTGTTATTCTAAAAGTCTCTGGCAAGGTATTGTTTCCTCATGACCATTTTTCATTAGAATCACCATCAACCTGAAAGCGCCACACACACACCTACCTTTTTTTAAAAAAAAAAAAAAGTGTTGTTAAAAATGTAACTATGTCTAAAATGAAGAAGCGGTAAATTTTATGGGATTTATAGATTTCTGTATTTTTGTTACTCAGAGCAAATGTCTAGAGTAGATTTCCTATAAATGTCTGGAAAAATTATGCACCAGCTTTAGATGATTCACACCAACAGCAATTAAGATGCTGAGTCTACATAAGTGTCGAAAAGGTCAGTGCTCAGGAAATAGCATTTCATGTAAACTAGTGTGACAGAGCCAAATGTGCTGAAGACAAAGGGGAGGGGAGGTAAGGAAGTGGGGGGGGGGAGCAGCCTACTTCTAGTAGATGTCTTGTGCCTTGCTATGATGAAGGTGCAATAGTTAACCAGAATACCAATGTTTACAAAAATGTTCAACTATCAAAATGTAAATAGGGAGGGGGGGGAGTACACTTAATATTGAGTGATTTGCTCTGAAACATCTTTATGGAAATGTTCTGGCTAACAGCATAAAGGAATGAACTGCAAAGCTCCGTACAAAATAAATCCAGAAAGGAATAGAAAACAGGAATGACCCAACACAACCTCCATATATAGCTGCATCAAGTTTCATTTTGCCTATGTGCTGATCATTGTATTGTCAAGCTAAGTTGCACTGATGACAAGCATTAATCGTGGTGGAGTCTGTGAAACTCTTTTAAATTTTAATGTTATATGTATGTGGACTGTGCAAAACAGAGTTGTTGTTTTTTTCAGGGAGGGGGTTGTTCCTACCTCTCGTTTTGTTCGGTACGGTACTGTTGGTTTTAAAATGTGTGTTTGTTTGCATAGTATATTTATTCACTCCTGCTGTGAATTAATGCATTCACTCATTCAGTCAGTCACCCACACCCACACATACATATGTATAATTTGTCTGGGGAATAGAGAACATACATTGTGCTGCTCCATAGCACCTCCTTTGACATACAGCTGCAAGCATTTCATTGGAGATGGAGCCTGTGACCCAATCCTAGATTGTCCTGCTGCAGTTGCTAGTTGCACATATGGGGTCAATCCAATTTAGCAGCCTCAGCCGTCTCATAGATTCCGTCAGATAAATGTATAAGAATAATCATGGATTATTAGGCACCTTTACAAGGTAGTCTTAACAAAGAGCAGATAACTCTTTGGAGAAGGGCCATAGCTCAATGGTAGAGCATCTGCTTTGCCTCCTCAAGGTCCTTACTTCAATCTGACCTCAGTATATCCAGGTAGGGCTGGCAGAGAACCCTGTCTGAAATCCTGGAGAGACACTGCCAGTCAATTTAGACCGGGGTAGTCAACCTTTTTATACCTACCGCCTACTAATGCATCTTTCTCAATGGTAAAATTTCCTTATCGCCCACCAGTTCTCGATGGACGGAGGATTCAGCTTGTGCTGTAGAACCCCCTACTGCCCACCTAGAATCCGGAAATGCCTACTAGTGGGTGGTGGGGACCAGGTTGAAAACCCCTGATTTAGGCTATCCTCCAAATGGACCAGTGATCATAGACTTTATACAGCCACTTAATAGGGAGTAAGAGCCATTTTACTCAATGTCTCTTACTTGTGAGGAGGCATGGGCAAATATGTCAGCTTTGTTTCTCTCCGGTTCTCATTTTTCCAGTCTTCAGTTCTCCACATTTTTATGTCAGCTTGTGAATTCATCACCATTTTTGTGTGAATTTCTCATACATTTATATGCACAGTATACACATTTCTGAGAAGCAAGTTGTTGTTGTTGTTGATACTACTAACCTGAAATAAACTGGAAACTTTCAAAATGGAGGTTATTTTGAACCAATTTAAGTTCTTGAGTCATCTTCAAGGGCATCTCTGTCTAAAGAACATTGCAGTAATTCAATCTGGAACTCGCCAAAGCATGGAGTACTGCATTTCTGTGTGAAATGTTTACTAATATAGGCATTTATAGGCACACTTTATCATCATATATGCATTTTTGTACACATTACGTGGATGGAGAACTGCATTGCAAAATTCGGTTAAGTGTGAATTTTGAAGGGTAGCTGTGTTTCAGTTGGCATGTTGTTTCAGAAAGTGCAAATTTGATACATTCACCTTTAAATATGAACTGAATCAAATTTCTCACCCAACTTTACTTCTGAATAGACATGTTTGAAATAGCACTCTTGGAAATTCAAATAAGAACCAGGACATTTGCATAGTTATGGTATGCTATACTCTGATTTATTGTGGCATATGAATCAGGCCACTAGGTTTTTCAAGTACTAGATGCTGGAGACAACTTTCAGGGAGAAATTATTTGCTTCATGCCCTACTTGTGAGCTTTCCTGAGGCATCTGACACACAACTTTTGGAAGCAGAATGCTAGACTAGATCATCTTCCCCAATCTAGGCCTCTCCAGGTGGTGTTAGACTACAACTCCCATCTTCCTTTTGTATGCAGACCAAATAAACTTAAACTGAAAAATCAGAAAGATATTGTTGGAATCCAAGAATATCTAGCAGATGCTAATGTGGGGGCAACTGATAGATTGTCGATCTGATCAAGCAGGTGTCTGCGTATATTCAAAAAATACAACAGAAGGAAGCCCAAGTAAATAAAATAGTAAGCTGGGGCATGAGAAACAGGTTATATAGAAACTATTGTCTTTAGTAATAAAAACTTGTAAATCACACTGAAGACTTTTGTTATTGGGCAGAACATGAATACTAAAAAAGCTTTTCATGTGTGTGTGTGTGTGTGTGTGTGTGTACGTGCATGTGTGTGTGTGTAGAAATGTGTGTGTTTGGGTGTTCAGATATATTTGTATGAAAGAAGACAGACATAACTTTTTAATGTGCTTGAAATTTTTTGAACCCTCGCATCCTGACCCTGAAAACACTACTGTAGTTGTTTGTTCAAAACTATCTCTACTACAAATAAAATATTGCATTTGTCTTCAACCTAAGTGTAGCCATTTTCTGTTTCATATTACCTCTGCATTATAGAGATTAGTCATAAAGGGTGGGGGTTTTTTCACTTTAGAAATCAGAGGTTAGTTGAATTATTCAAGAATGGCTAACAATTGCCAGCACAAGATAAACTCTAAAAATGAAAAAGAAAACAAAATAAATAGGAGGTGTGGGGGACGACTACAGAGCTAAGGGGCTTTTATAAAGCAGCCAATTGTTATGATTCCTTTTAATTAAACACAAATGAATTAATTGATATAAAGTACTGTTAGGCAATTATTTTGCTGACATTTAGTCTCTTTTGAGACATACTTGTTTACTGCATCTATCAGCTCTAAGAGTCTCCCACCCATTCCCATGTTAGCTATTTTAACCATATATTTAAAGAGTTAAAGCCAAGTTTGTTCTATCAGAAAGTTTTATATTAATTTAATATTTGTGTTAATGGTACGCATATTAGACCCAATAGTATTTACATTTTTTAATCCATCTCCCGTCCCTAGGCCATCATTGAACATGAGATATTGCATCTTAATGAATTTTTCTGGTTAAAGATATTTAAATAAATGAATAACTAAATAAGTAATGAAATGCTGGTTTTCATCTCACTGTACACTAGTTTACTGGCTGATTTTTTTGCATTCTGATTTTCCAGTGAGTTATTCTAGTCTGTTTTCAAGATTATGCAAGTAAATACAAAATTAAAACTGGTCTATGAATGAACCTTCTGGAGCAGTCAAATGGGTCCTAACAGTCATAAGTTATCAGGACAAAAGTGATGGGGCAAACCATAAACAGCTTCTGTATGATTCACCTTTGCAACAGAATTTCCTTTCCTTACACTTTTCAAATATATTTGAATCATCAGGCTAAATCTTTTGACTAGTGTAGAATATTACGAAGCTATTGAAAAGTATGCTCTGTAATGTTATTGTCCATAGAAATGCTGTGTCTGTGGAACTATACAGTTTCTTATTTTTTCTAAGTCAGATGTTTGATCCGGCAATGTACACCGCAGTTCCTAGAAGTATGACGTCCTTATTTTGACTCCTCCATGTTTAAAAGGTGCTAAGAGCATTCAGCACATTTAACAGCAAATAAAGCACATAGCACTCAAGATGATAAATGGCAGAAGAAGGGAGTCGTGTTCCATGTCTGGGAGAAATAACACATGCAAACATGCAGTTATTCTTAAAATGATTACTAAAGGAAAGGTGAAGGTTCTCATAGCACAGCTTGGGTCGTGTCAAGGCTGGACTTTGAGTGGGTATTCTCTATGCCAGGGTGCCTATAGCCAGCGGCTGGGAGTGAGGTTGAGATCCCAGCTGCAGAAGAGGAACTGGTCTGTTGCCCAGACAAGGTCAAATCCTCACACTTGTACCAGGCCTTGCATTATACTTCCTGCAAGCCACAGAAGCTTAAGTTGCATATATCACCAGAGAGGGTTTTAGGGTGTCCATCCACACAGTCCTAGTTAGCTTAGGTTCAAGTCTCAAACTTTGAGGTTCTTTATTGAACACAGACGTCTTCCTTATACCATGTCTGCCTAACTGTCCATTTAGGTCAGTATAGGCAGTCCATTAAAGTCATTGAGGCAGTGGCTCTCCGAATTTTAATGTAGAGGATCATTCTCATCACTATTAAAGCTGGAAATGCCAGGTATTGAATCTGTTCTAGCACTGTCCCTCCCCCAAATTATAAAGGAACAGCCAGCATACCCCTTCCCATGCAAGGCTTGTTCATGATTTGAACCTCATGTCCTAAATGAGAATCATACCTCTAAACCAACAAGCCAGACACTTCAAACCGTGGATCCAGTGAGAGATTTATTTATTTATTTAAAAAAATCTGCGTAATAATATTTATTTAGGGAGGGGATCTTTCTTTCAATTCATATTGGCTAGTGGCCTTGGGGTGTGTTACTTTCCCTGTAGCACAGAGACAGATGGAGCTATTTGCTCAAGGGCGTGCTTGGTCTCCACTCTTGGCACACTGTGGCTTGATAGAATCATACCAAGCCAAGTAGGGGCCATTTTGTGCAAGCTGTGCGGAGTCCCGTGTGGTTTGGCTTCCTGGAACATTGTTGCTGAAGTAATGTCTGATGTGGGTCTAAGTTTCACTGACTGCTCCTGGGGGCTGTGTATTTGTTTTTTATTGTGTTAAATGAGATGAACTTCCTCCTGCTATTCTAGATCATTTCTAGTAATCGAGTTAGCAAAGAAAGGCCCACACTTCTCTGGCAACGCCAGTGACTTATGAAGTCCTAAAATGGAGAGACCCAAAATACTTTGCAGGGTCTCTTCCCTCAGTGTCCCATTGCAATCTCTTATGTTCCACATGTAGTTAATGAATTGACATGTTCTACTGCATTGGTGTCTAGAAAGACATACTTCATGATCTTTTATCCCCATTATAGTATTCCCTCGCCCTCTAGACTTGCCATGGTCATTTTCATTTGGAACCATAGTGAGATCTACCTGTTTGGACTGGCTTTTGAGTGACAAGTTTAAGCTGACAAGGACTTTTGTAAGGTGTAAGTAAATTCTTGTGGCTTTTAATTACTGCTTGCCTTATACATGGCTCAATAATAAGCTTCCACAACCTGGTGCTCTCTAGATGTTCTGAACTACAATTTCCTTCATGCCTGATCACTGCCCATGTTGGCTGGGGCTGATGGGGATTATAGTCTAGGAAGAATTGTGAGAGGCTAATTTATGATTGTAAGAAAAGAAGCGATTTGGCATCATGGTTGTATACTTTTTGGAAACATCTGGCAAACAACCATTGGAAAGAGGATGCATGTCTAGATGGACTTTTGGTTTGATATTGAAGGGCTATTTTTGTCTTTGAGGTAAGGAACTCCCCCCCCCAAAAAAAACCCCTAACTTTCACAGTTTTCCTTAAAAGTAAAATAAAAATTAAAAATACTGCACTTAAAAATCCCCAAAGAACATGTAAGTGAATATAGGATTAAAACCACATGCCTCCTTGGAACATTCTTCTGTACAAAGGCTGTAGGTTGTATTAGAGAGATACAACACTGATCTTAGTGAAATGTGGGAGGGAAAAAAACACAAGAAAATGAAGCCATGATTGGGAAGGAATAGCTTTGAATGATGAGTGACATAATTTCTGAGTGCTTGATCATCTGGGGTTTCAGCACAGACATACTATATCCTCCCTCATGCTTGTTACTATCACTCCTGAGAATGAGAAAGCCCCATCAATCAATCACACCTACACTTGTATTGTACCTTTTATCCCGTGTATTTCAAGGCTTCACAATACAATAAAATTTATAGCTCGTATAATTAAGAATATGCCAGATTAAACAAATGAGACTGAAGCTCGTTGTGTGTGTGTGTGTGTGTGTTTTTAAAAAGCAAGATCTATACCAGAGCAAAATATAATGAAGAAAATGAATTTAAAACCCAAGCAGAACAACAGATAAAGGGCTGGGAACACACCGGTTTTAGAGAAACAGGATCTGCTAGGTGTCTCTGTATTTCTGGCCTCCAGGTATTATTCAATACTCAGGGCAAAAGAAGGGCATTTGGGTTAATTGAGGGCAAAGGTTAGTTGGAGATGTGTGAGGCATACATGAGTTGGGGGGAAGAGTGGGTTCTATAAATTAATATCCTTTTCTACAATCTCAATTTATAAAGTTTGCTGTTCCGGGGTAGATTCCTGATGCCCAAAAATGATATGTTAGAAAAAAGACAGCCTGCATTATAATTTTAACATAATTACCATGGTGTGTTAGCATACTGTAAACAAAGGGCAAAATCCAGGTGTAGTAACCCACTTTCGCAACTGCCATTCTGCACTCAGGAGACCCATTCTTAGTGCAATGCAACAGCCAGATCCAATGGATGTCTTGTGCTTGTGAAAGATGTGTAACCCCTCATGAAACTGCTGCTATGATTACTTGGTGGCAGTTAAGTTTGGTGTGTTACCCCTCGTTCATCCCTCTTGAGATGAGATCAACTCTAGAACGTCTTGCGCTAACGTTACGTGCACCCAAAGTCTGCTTGTTTCTCATTAGCTGTGGTTAATTTGCAGTCATGTGAGTCAACAACAAAATTCAACTGGGAATGCTGAAAGCAAAGAAGGAGCCTGAAGGACAAGACATCTAGCCTTCCTTGGAAGGCCCTTCTCCTTGTATAGACAGAGAGCAGGTGCCACTGGTACCCCCAGTCTCCTGCTTCTCTCTGTAAGCTACTATGAATTACCGGCACTTCTCTGAAGCTGATTTTCAGGGACACAAAGGGGTTGCAGACTATGTATGCAGCAAAGTCATTGCCAACAGCCCTGTGTGATGGAATTCAAATATGAAGATATATGAAGATATCAGAGGTGCAGTTTGCCAGGTATTGTATTCAATGAATTATTTTGGATATTTATCACCAGTTTTTAGCCTTCGTCTGGTTTATATCAAACCACAGGGAGGTCATAGTACCCAACCTCAGTGGCTTGGAGACCATGCTTAGATTTGTACATGACATGCATGTTCTGAAATCCTACAATGCTTCCACATCTGCTTGGGCCTAAGTCGCCAAACTAGACAACGGTATATCTCAGACACAGATGCCTGTGATACAAAAACCCCACAACTGTTACGTGAACTGGAATGTCAAACGACTGGATCGGTATTAGACCCTCATGGTATTGCTTTGCTGTTCAGAACCCTCTTGAAAACATATCCATCCTCTTATTCAGCCTAGTGCCATGTGATGCTCTGGGTACAGTTCTAAAAAGAGGTGCAGTTTTACTGAACTCAACAGAACATGCAGAAGAGTGTGATGCAAGACCTCACTATACATACAGGCAATGCCATGATAGCCTTTGAGTGGCTTTCATTTCACTGTCCTCAAATTGCCGTAAACATTGGCTGAATTTCTCATTTGCTATTGCAAGATTTCATCTCAAATAAATCAGTTTAACAATGGACAAGGGAGGGAGAGTTCTATTTTCAAATGTTCCCGTTCAGTGCTATCAGTTGTAAGTTGCTTCAGAGATGTTTAGCCAGGCCCATTTTCTGGTCTGTTTGTAAAGGGGGCTGGGAGTGAGCTGGCTGTGAGCTGAAGCCTCTGCTGTATCCCCACTGACCCAGTCCTGTGTCCCTCTTGCTTGGCTGCGCATGAGCGAGTTGGCTGCGGCTCTCCTGCAGTCCCGAGGGGAGGCTTCATGTGGAAATAAATCCACCTTTATTTAACTGTTTCACTTTTTTGCCTCCCGACCAGGTAAGTGGCAGAATGCACATGCTGTGCATCCTCATGTACTTGTTAGGGCTCATTGAAAACCCAGCGCTGCACAAAGGCTGCGAGAGGTGACCACCTCAGCAGACAGGCCAGCAGACATTGTGAATATAAGTGGTAGTGACTCCAATGAAGATCTCTGGGGTCGCTTAAGTGTAAGTGAATGATCAAAAGGGGCAAGTGCGCACCGCTGCTCTGCAGCTACCATTGCAGCGAGCTACTAAGTACAAACCAGCATTGGCAAGAAAAGGCTGCTCTTTGTCATGCTTGCAAAGCAGGTGGTGAAGCCTGAAGATACGGAGGAAGCTTGCAGAATATGATGCTTAGTTCTAGAACTTTATCCAGTTCTGCCTGGGTCCTGCATACAGATAGGAATATTACTGATCCATGAATCAGAACACGATATTTCTTATTTTCAGATGATAGCCTTCCCTGTTTTGGTCCACATCAGGTCATCTTGGGAACGAAAGAAGACACCGCCCTCAGGCAAGCCAATCAGGGAGCCAAGAGAAGCTTGATGTGTAAATCTGCTTTGATCTGATTCCTCCTCCATCCCAAGTTTCCACAAGAAGGGTAGGGGAACTTGTGCCCTGTTTCCAAATGTACCCCTCTCTATCTGGCCTTCAGGACCATGCCAAGTCACACCCACAGTCACACCCTCCTCATGTGGTTTTGTCTGGCTGAAATGTGTCCATGCATGAACTCTGATAACGCCTCCTGCTTCTCTAGATGCAGGCTAGAGGGGGGAGTGTGAATGTCTGAAGAAGCTACGTAAAATTTATATTCATTGCTCCACCCACTTTTGCCTCTGGCAAGTGGTCCCCAAAAGAACGCTCATAAACAGAACGCAGTCCTGTCCAAGCTGCACAGCTATGCTGTCCATCCCCATAAACAATGGCCACTGCAAAGTGGAAAGGAAATGACCAGTGTGAACCAGAAACCCCCTGAGCATGTTTGTGCCTGTTATGCAGACTGCGCTACATGGCTCACTTGCTTGTTGCTGCTATCTGGTCATATGCCTTCATTCCAGTGGGAGAGAAGTAAAATATTTTGTCTATTATAGATCTGAATTAACAACCCCGTGGATGCGTTTGCCATTGCTTCAGAGGAACTATGCTGCTTCCTTGGATGTGCCTGCTGCTTAGTTCTCTGTATTTCATAGAATTATAGAATTGCAGAGCTGGAAGGGACCCCATAGGTCATCTGGTCCAACCCCCTGCAATGCAGGAACCCTGCCCACACCCATCTATGGGTGGGCTTGAACCACCAGCCTTCCGGTTAACAACCAGACACACTGGCCCTTGCATGTTGTAGATGTGGTGGGGGACATTCACATAAATGTCCACCAGCTCAGCCTGCATGGGTTGCCTCCCTCCATGCCTGTGCGGCATGTGAAGTTTGACACAGTGTTTCTAGGAGCATTGTGGGTGTAGAAGGCTGTCTATAAACCGTGCATTTAAAGAACATCACTTCCCTCAGGGAATCCTGGGAACTGTTGTTAACCAAGCTGGAAATTGTAGCTCTGCAAGGGGTAGGCTACAAATTCCGGGATTCTTTGGGGAAAGCAGTGTGCTTGAATGTGTGATGCATATGCAGCCTTGGTCATTTTTATGCTGTTTTTGGTGTATTAGATATATTTTTGTTCCCTAGTGGCATTTCCCCATCTTGGGCTGAGTGTGCATATGGTGGTCGTTCCACTGGTGTACTAGTGGCACAAATGCAGTCTGAGCATCATGTGAGCAGAGGATTCTGTGGTAATGATACAGTCCTAAACACACTTACTTGGGAATAAGCTTCACTGAGTTCAGTGGGAATTTATGTCCAAGTAAACAAGCATAGGATTGTGCTGTTAAAATGCTATGATGAGTCCCAGAGATATCCAGCCCTGTCTCAGTTTTGCAAACCATGAGTAAAGGCAACTAGTTTTAATTATGTCTAATGAAGATTCACCTTATGATATGCAATTGGCTAATGTTATAGCAGAAAAAGCAGGGTTGTGGGGTTTTTCTTTCCAAAATCTTTCTTCTTCTTTTTTTCTATCACCGGGCCCTTTCCTTTAGTGATATCATTTACTGAAAATGTCATAGTATATCCAGTGTAATAGCTTTACTGAGTTTCCTATTGAGTATATTCTTTAAAACTCCAGATCTAGTCCCCCAGATATTTGAGCAAGATGTAAGCAGATTTGAATCTATAATCACCAGCTATGGCAGCAAACAGGAAGAATGTTGAGAATTACTTCCTAGGGATATAATTTATTCCAAACGTTTTCACAGCAGTTTTTGAAACTGCGCTCATCAGGATTTGTAATAACACACTTATTGTATCTGATGTTAGGAATCCATCCTTTGTAATGCTTCTTGACATAATTGCAGCTTTTGACACACTCAATCGCAAGATCCTTCTAAATCATCTTGAAAAATACGATGGTCTTTCAGGTTCGGTTATTCAACAGTTCAGATCTTATTATAACCATTGACAACAGTTTGTTAATATAATTTCTTTCCATTCCTCCTCTTACATTGTCATCTGGAGTCATCTGTTACAATGTCATCTGGAGTCCCTCTGGGAATGGTTCCTACTTCCATGCTCTTCTTCTTTATCTACCTGCTACTGTTAGAAGCTACAATACCCTATCTGTAAAGATATGAGTTTCCTTATCATACTTTGGCTGCCACGAGGCAGTTTAATTTTCTATTCCTTGTGCTTATGTATAGGATCAATATTGTAATGCTTTATCACTGGCTGAGCTATGTAGATTCAACTAAGCCGCATATGTAAAACAAATGTTTGCCTTTACATCTTCGTTGGTCCTTCCACACATTTTCCCATCAGCTGATGCACCAGCTACATACCTAAACACATGCCAATAGCAAGATGTTTCTAAATTTCCACATGCTTAAAAATGCCCAGCAAAGCAGCAGTGCCATTTTAGAGGCAGGGAAGTGGGGAGAGGTTCACACACACACAAAACCTACTTCAGGATATCTTGTGGATAAGATATTTAAAGTGCATTTTCTGAGGGCATAGAAGAGATTGCCTGCCTGATCTCAGCATACCACCCCCCTGGTGTTATTATCCATTTTATTATTTAAATTTATAGCCTGTTTTTCCTCACCAAGGCACCCAAGTGGGCCTTTCTTTTTGATGAGCTTATGAGACACAACTCCAGCCTAGCTACAGTTTCCTAAGTTGACACAGCACCATCTTCAATGTGAGGTAGGCCTTCTTCACAATGGACAGATATGTTGTGCTCTTCTGTCTTTCTTGCTCCTCAGCCCTGACTAGGTTGACCATAGGAGCCACCACAATTAGTCTTTGGCACACACCTTTCCCTCTGTCCCTCCTATGCCAATTCCAGACAAGCCAAGGATAATGGAGAGGTTCTTTGTATCACTTGTGCTCGCAGAACCCCCACTATTTTGATTGCTTCGTATGTTTTGATAATAACAACAGATACAGGACTGCTTCTGAGAAATAATCAAATGTAGCCTGAACTGCAGTGGGAGAAGAAAGGGGAGAAAACGCCTCAGGCTACATTTGCAACTTTAAGGGATACTCCCTGACCTCTTTGCCTGAATGTTTCTCAGTGCAGTTATGGCCATCTGATAAGATTCTCTGGAAGGAATCTTATTGCCTTGAGGCCTAGGCCTTAGGCTTTATCAGTTACAATTTGTGCAGGTCTGCATTACTATAACAAACACCCAGGGCTGGCTCCAGCTTTAAGAGGTCCTCAGCAAGCGTTCTCTGATGGACCTCTTCCCAAGTTGTTGGGTACCTGACTGTGGACTCCACCCAGAAGTGATGGGCATAAAAAATAATTCCCCACAATGTATCATAATTCAAGGGCAGGAGTAACCAATATGGTTCTCTCCAGGTGTTTTTGGACTACAACTTCCATTAAGCCCAGCCAGCATGGTCAATGGCCAGGGAAGATGGGAGTTGTATTCTAACATCATATGGAGGCCACAAATGACCACCTCTGCTCTGTTGCATGGTGTGAAATTTAAATGGCTGCTTGCTCCCACCACCAGATAATATGGACCACCAGATACCCATAGCTCCAAGGTAAACATCGGTCTTGCAAACACTCCTGTTCTGACATGCTTTCGGTTATTATTTAAAACCCTGGTTTGAAGAAAGCTATTTGGTGAATAAGATGGCTTCACTTGCTAATGGTTTGGTTGTTGTTCATCTCCCTGCTTTCCCCAAATCTCTCAGTACTGAAGTTAAGGATTCTCTCTTCAACTAAAAAAAAAAGGTAAAACAAACCCCAGTAGCATTCTTTGAAGTGGTACCCTATGTCTCATCAGCTTTCTTTCTTTCTTTCTTTCTTTCTTTCTTTCTTTCTTTCTTTCTTTCTTTCTTTCTTTCTGGCCTGTTGGACCTCAACAAGTCCTTTGAAAGTAAACATTTGTCCAGGCCAAAAGAAATTCATGATATAGTTGCCCACCTACGTAAGTGCCCTCAGCTATGGCTGAAATGCATAATTAATTTCAGTTTCTAAAATAAAAAATAACAGTGGGCCAACTGAGCAATGCTAACAACAACAAAAGGTGCTACCTTATTCAAACAGTATATTCAGAATAGTGCCAGGCAGTGGCGTAGCGTGGGGGGTGCAGGGGGCGGGCGCAACATCTGGGGGGGCGCGCTCACACTCGCAGCTCTCTGCCCCTACTAAAATCCACAGGTTAGGGGGTGCAAATTACTTGCCTTGCCCCGGGTGCTGACAACCCACGCTAAGCCACTGGTGCCAGGTGTTTTAATAAATTAATCAAGAAGGAGAATAATGGTTACCAAAAACAGGGAGGAGGGAGCAAGGCAGAGAGAGAGAGAGAGAGAGAGAGAGAGAGAGAGAGAGAGAGAGAGAGAGAGAGAGATTTGGCTGTTCCAACCTCAACAGCAATGACCCAAGTGGGCCCTGCTAGCTTGTTCAATAAGGGTCTACTCAAATTCCATCTGTGAACATTTGGTCAATCCTTTTATGGAGAAAAGGATATTTCTCCAAGTTCATATTAATTTTTATGCACATCTGTGCTCTCACCTAATCCCTACCCACATGCCACTTCAATTAAAATTAAAAGAACACGTCAAATCTTAGAGAATTGTTTTAATTGCCAGAGAGGATGGAGGATATAAAGAGCCTTTTCACTACAAAAGAAATCTCTTTTTTATTATTTATTTCATTTCAAGTGTAAAATACTCTGCCTGATTATCTTGAGAGCAGTTGTCATTTTCCTATTGGACGCAGGATAATAAGCTTTGCTTTGGTTGATGTTTCCATGCAAATATAAATTCAAGACAGCAGGGCAGAAACCATCAGACATAAGAGCAGAGTATTTTACTTAACTTATTTCACGTATGCTTTAAGAGCAACAAGTAAAGGACTATTTTTTAATGATTTAATGTAATCCCAGACTAAATGCAATCGACTTCTTTATTTTAAACAATTACAGTGGCTTTCAAACTGCAGCATGCCCTGAATTTACATTTTAATCACAGCCTATTAATAAGAAAAGAGAAGAAGAAGATGATGACAATTGCAAATGTCAACTGGTTTAATCATACTTAATATGGAAAGACTGCTGTAACTTTAAGAATACAGCTTAGCTGACTTTGGAGCTTAGGTTTTTATTTTTCTGCTTTATAGCATGCTTCAAAACTACTTGGACAAATACAAAACAAGAATTACAGTGCACCATAAGTTATTTTAATATCTTGTAGTGGTGTATACATCCAGTGTAATCCCAAGGCTATTATTAAGGTTCCGTGTTTGTGTGAAAATGTCAAGTTGTTTCGAGTGACTACACACTCTAAATTATATATAACTGTTACTTTATAGCTAATAGGCACTAAAATTACTTTAAAACAGAAATGTAAAGTTATATTTTCATCCTTTTTGACACATAATAAAGCTTATTTATGAGATACATTTTCTCAAGTATTAAAATATATAATGTTTACAAAAACATTAAAAATCCTGATATTTGATAGTTAACCAAGAAATGGAACTATCAAGACGAAGCTATTTGTCTAGTTGATAGTTTGGAGGTGGGGGGGGGAGGACAAAAAGATGTTAACTCAGTCATTTTATCCCTGAAAACAATTTGTTAAAATGGTAAAAAACAGATGAAAGGCCATGCCACAAAATGCTTGGTTTTATTCTTTTTATGTCCTCAATAGATATTTTCACGTACTATTGAAATAATTACCTCACCACTCTTTATTTTAATTTAGATCTATTTTGAAAGGATGTTAATTGTTTTATGTAAATACAAATGGCTACCTTGTGAGGGGCGGGATGAGTTCAGTAGAATAGGATGCCACTACGAGGAATGACTGTACATTCTGAGAATCCCAGGAAAGATGATTTATGAAATGAGAGATTATTGCTTGCATCACGCACCTCTGAGAACACCCACTAGTTCTCACACAGCAATTTTTCAAAGCCTAAAATAAAAAAATGTTTAACATGCAAATGATCATTGTTTCATCAGGCCAAGCACTTAGTAAATAAAAGCACGTTAACACAGGGAGCAATCTAATTGCCTGAAAATTGCAAAGAATATAATCAATTTTACAAGAGTATTAAGTGTGCAAGCGTGTTTGAAACTGAGTTGCTGTGTGCTACTCAGGTTTGATTCATTCCAATGCAGACCAACATCAAGGGTACACCATTGGAGGGTTTAGAAGAGGGTTTCATCGTTTGAAAGTCCCAAATAAGATTCTGATGATCTGTAATCAGGCTCACATACATTATCCTATCCACTTGTATCACATTCTTCCTTTAGTTATCTCAGAGCAATGCACATGCCACCACCACCACCACCACCCCACTTTAATTGCAATAACCCTGGGAAGTAGGCTGGGCTGAGAGACAGTTGCCCAAAGCATAGCTGTCAACTTACAGATTTGAAATTAAGGGACCAGCAGCCTCTAAAATAAGGGATCAGCAGCCAAAATAAGGGATCAACAATTACTTTGATAAAATACATATTTTGTTGCATCCAATTAGCTTTAGATACCTATTAGGTCCATATATTACCATATAGCACATATTCAACACAAAAAAGCAACAATTTGTTATTGATAAAGGACAGCTGGACATAGAAAGGGCCCCATTACCTTCAGTAGCTTATTTAAGGGACATCATCAATAAGGGACAGCAGTGGGACATGGCGCTGGGATAAGGGACTGTCCCACCAAATAAGGGACGCTTGACAGCTATGGCCCAAAGGCACTTTGTTGTATTCATAGCTGAGCAAGCATTTGAACTGGGGTCCACCTGGTCCATATCTGACACTCAAAATAATTGGAAGCAATGCATTTCACATGTTCAGATGACTCACATACATTACTTTTCTGTTCTGATAGAAATTCTTCCGTCTCCATTAGTGTCTCAGCGTGGAATAAGTACCCACCCACTGCATGCCCAAACTCATGCGAATGATCTGTTACTCCTGCTGCCAGCCCTGGAATGCTTGTCCTCTCTTCCACATGTTCTGCTTGGGGTATCTCTATGGATCCCTCAGCAAACTAGCACTTTGTCAACCATCTGTTTATGCCATCCCTGCCCAATCACCCCACACATTGGACAATGGAAGTGACTTTCCTCCATCGGCTTCTCCCTTTCAGTCCTTGTGAGTAATTGCAGGTCCCAGCTTGGTCACTTTAAAAACCTATATAGGCCAAGAACATTGGTTCTGTGATGAAAAGTGTCATTCCAAATTCCTACCCAACATATTCCTAGTCTGGTTTCATGTATCCGGGCCACTGGCTGGCTCTTGGGCTGCTGGCCTGTATCCTATTACAAATTGCAATGCTGCCTCCTTGCTCATGGCAAGGCACTTAAAGATCATGACCAGCTCTCTTATTCTGTAGTTCAGGCACAGGAAAACTCGACCCTCCCGATGTTTTGGGACTACAACTCCCATGATCCCTAGCTGACAGGACCAGTGGTCAGGGATGATGGGAATTGTAGTCCCAAAATATCTGGCGAGCCAAGCTTGCCTATGCATGCTGTAGTTTCTCAATAGCTGCAACCAACACGCCTTTTGTTTGTATTGCTGTAGTGCAGCAGCCATTAAAAATCAAAAATATTAATGGAGTGGTCAGGAAAACATGGCTCCAGTTACATATCCACATTTGGCCCATTGCTGTCGTGGATGACAGGGAAAGAAGTAGCTTCTGGAAGGAGCAAATGAGTATGAGAACTCAGCTCTACCAGCTGATAAGGAAGTTGCATTTACACCCGTAGAAAATTGATGTGAGGTTCCTGGTGAAATAAATTGGTGAAGGGTAACTGAGTTTAATTCTTTGCGCTCACCCAACTTAACACCTAAACAATTATCTGTGTTTTCGTTCATTTCCCAGGGGGGAAACCAACACTGAACATTCTAATGATTATGTGGATTAGAATTAACTCTTCATCCGAAGGTCCACAGCCTTCTGATTAGTAGTTGTACTGCTCTGCTATGGAATATTATGCTAACGCATGCACAAAACCAAATTACCCTGCAGCAAGAACTCAGAGCTCCTATTACAGTCTTTTAGTAATAACAATGGTAATTTGACATGATGGATAGAAATTTATTAATTCTAGTAATCATCCTTCCCTCCTTCAGAGATAAGTAACTAATTTCTAAACATTCCTAACGCCCTTTAAAAGGATGTGTGGTATTTTTGAGGTCTAGAAGCCACAAAGTCTGTGTGTGTGTTTTCTGTGTATCCACTGATATTGACTGCTCTCCATACAGCTATTGGTGAAATGTTGAATACGTACATCAAACAGTGCTTTCAGAAAAATCTACAGTCTATAATCCCAGATTTCCATTTTGATAAGCCTCCTCCCCTGAACCACACATAAACTATGAAGTTGCAGCAATACAAACATTAAGGGTGCAATTCTGCCACACTTCCCTGGGAGTAAGACCCACTGAATGTAGTGAGACTTACTAAACTAAACACGCATAAAACTGCCTGGGCAAGAACACAACTTTCAAAATCTGGCATGGAATTCTTCAAAATTACAAATAAAAAATTAGGTTGTTGTTTTATCTGCTCACTTACAGAATGGTAATTAAAGCATCGTCTTAAGTATGAATGTCTGCAGGAAAGCGAGGATAGTGTTAACATATAGTTGATCAGGCTACAGTAATAATGATAGTGTTTTTCTGGGGAAATAATGTCAGATCAATCCTGTATGATTTGTCCCTTTTTCAATATAACATTAGGTAGACAATAGATAGATGGATGATAGAAGATGATAGATTAGATAGATAGATAAAAAGATAGGTGATAGATAGATTTCTGAAAACATCTTGTGAGAGGTCATTGGAACTCAAAGTCCACTGCAGCCACTTCTCCTCACTTCTCTAGTGGTGGAGGGACACCCACAGTACTGCCAGAGAAGTGAGATGTGGCTGCAGTCGTGGCTTCCAAAGAGATCATGCTAGAACATGGAAGCCACAGCCTGTTCTGCTCCAGTGGCAGATGGCAGGGCCAGAGTGCCAGAGAAGTGGCAGCTTCTGGCATGATGTCGCAAGATCTCATGAGATTTCACAGGCCTCTCACGAGATCTTACCAGAAGCCACAGCTGCTTTTCTTCACTTCTGCAGCGGCAGGGGATTGGCAAGGCACCTGGGATGGTGCCCCTTGCATTCCATTGTCTACCTTGTGGACTAGCTGGTCCTGGTTGTCTCAAAGATGACAGTTTAGATAATTTACAAGACTGGAACTAACTTTCCTTCAGTATAAATCAGATGTGCGGGACCTTTCTCAACTTGAGGGCCATATTCCTTCATGAGCAACCTTCCAAGGTCTTCATGCCTTAGCGGGCAGGTTTAGAGGCAAAAGTCAGCAGAGCGGCAGATGTCACTCTTACCTTTGTACTATAAATTCTACATTCTTGCCACACCAAGTCAGTGGTTTCTGCACTGACACACACCACACACCTCCATCCAAGCAAGGAATAAAGCATATCACCATTCAAGGAGCCATTCTAGCCAGATAAAAAGACTCAAGGATGGTGTATACCAGGTCCAATGAGGGACATGGCCCGGAAGAGTGAGGACAGCTTCATGGGCCATATAGAGATAACCGAGGGGAACATTTACCTCCGAGGCCCAAGGTTCCCCATAAATCATTAGTATGAGGAAAAGAAAACACTTAATTACTAAAGTAGTTCCTTTCTAAAGATGGGCAGTATCATGAAGCTGCTTCTTAGCTCTACTTTATATGTACACTGAATGCTTGAATATAACTTACTGTAGAGAAAAAAGTTGTCATTTCAAGGCATGCTTTTCCGCTTCCAAAGGGGGAAAGGCCATAGCTCACTGTTTTGCAGGTTCCAGGTTCAAATCTTGATGTCTCAAGCTAGGGAAATATTCCTGTATGAAATGATGGAGAGTCACAACTGGTCATTTGGACCACAGTGAGCTAGATGGACCCATGGTCTTATTAACAATAAGGCAGCTTACTCTGTTTCCTATGCTACATTTGAAACATTTTTCTTGCTCTCTCCTGTTGCCA
Organism: Podarcis bocagei; assembly: GCF_964188305.1. Lineage (NCBI taxonomy): Eukaryota > Metazoa > Chordata > Lepidosauria > Squamata > Lacertidae > Podarcis > Podarcis bocagei. The sequence goes on from NC_138128.1 coordinate 61,548,172, forward strand.
TCCTGCTGCTCATTCTGCTCACTATCAAGAGACAGCCTCTCTGACCGAATATCCACTGTGACTGCCTATCCATTTGAATGGAAAAGATTTCTCTGTCCTTCATTTTTCACAAACAGGTTCCCCTTGAAAGGATTTCACAGAATGCTGAGGAAATATTTGGTTGTGGTGGTTGCTTTAACGTAAATCAGATATAAAATAACTGTTTCCAGTTGATATTTTGATAGGTGGATTCTTCTGGTTTCTCTTCATACCAAAGAGATACTGGCACTTATTTGTTGTTGTTGTTGTTTTTATTTATTTACTTCATTCTGAAATTTTTATCCAAGGGATGCCCCATATTTATCATATGGGGAAGACTATTAGACAAAATGCCCTTGGTGCCTGCAAAAAAAAAAAAATGCTTTTAACAGTTTTAATCCTTTATCAATAATTCATATGAGAAGGTTTTGCTGTATTTGTACTATTTGCGGTTTGGTGGACACAAAAGCATGTGTCTGCCTTTTCCTGTAATGGTTTACTTGAAGTGTATAAAATAAGATATTTAACGCATCCAAATACATTTCATTTAGGGAATAAAGAGGTATTCTTTCTGTGGGGTTTGTACATCATCCTTCTTTATTACACCAGATTTTGCTCATCATACCATGTTCTTCCTTAGAGGACAGAGACAAATAACTGTACTCCACAAGGACAAAGTGTGAGCAGAATGCATGCTAAACGCTGCGTTTTTGTTATGATTGCAACCAATATTTTCCATTTTGCACTCAAATTTGAAATAAAAACCGATCTCTGAAAATAAGTGTTTGGGAAATGACAATGTAGAAAACAACAAAATTTGGAAGCTAAAAGACTGAATCGAATGCTTATTTCAAAGAAGACTAATTTCATGCCCTAGTGTATAAAGTATACTGCAGAGCTTCAGTTTTCTTTGGGGATGCAATTGCCAGCCATATTTGCAAGATGATAACAGTAGATAGTGTCATCTAAACATCATTTGGTCTTTAAATATCTTATGGATGCTTCACATAATTTTATACAAGATTTTGCTCAAAACAGTTCAGGAAGTTGTGCTTTAGGATTAAATCATTCCTCATGATGAACACCTTATTTTTAATCATTATTGGTGAAGTTATATCCTCCTGTTAGGGTAGCCAGACACACTTTTGTTATTTGTTCACAAGAGGTTGTACAAAGAATAAGCACAGTTTCAGATAATGTGGGTGATATGATTTTCTGATATATATTTTTCCCCACTCCAGAGCAGAGAGTGCTAATAATGTCAACTAATTTCTTTTCAGTTCATATAGTTATTACACCTATAAGAAATCAGGTCTGTTGAGTTACTGACTTTCATGAGGCTCGCTCCTTAATAGAAGCACTCAGAGAGGCACATTAGGGCCACACCTTTCATCCGTATAGGCCAAACTCAGCTAATCTATCTTCATCGTTCTTATTCCCTAAATTCTGAATCATTCTGGTTGCCCTCCGCTGTACCTTTTCAATTTCAGCAACGTCCTTCTGATAAAATAGTGACCAGAACTGCACAAGATATTTCAAATCTAGCCCAACTAATGTCTTATATAAAGTAGTGGTAGAATATCTTCAACTGATTTATAAGACTTTCCAGTCTATCTATCTGTATTTGTTTAGTTGTAGTTTCCTCTTAGAGCTGCCAAACATTGTATAGATATCTGGTGGCCTGAAGGCCTATTAAAGACTATGAATGAATCACATTTCCTACATACAAGAAAGAAAACACCCTTATTTTTTATCATTGTGTAGCCAGAAGGTCAATACAAGATAAATCACAGCAACAAAAAGGAAGAAAGAATTTAGGAGAGTCAGATGCTTTATTACAAATTATATAAGCTTGTCGAGAACTGCAGTGGCTAAAGTAAGGATTACTTTTAGGGCATTCAGGGCTGTGGGTAGAATTGTCAGTATTACATTTATTCGTTCAGCAGAAAACCTGACACGGGGGATCTGGAGATTCCCCACAATGCCCCATGTGTGCATTTCTGTACACACATGTATTTTCTCTCTCTCTCTCTCTCTCTCTCTCTCACACACACACACACACACACACACACACATTTATTCTGAGAAAGCCTCCCGGAAAACATGAAGCAACTGTAAAATTTACAAATAAGCATATTTTATTTTAAAGGAATCCTCTTTTTCCAGAAGTTAACAGGCAATTAGAAAAAGTTTCAGAATTTTATTTTTTGTAACTGGGGTTGCAACTGGGGAAGGGTATTTGAACACTTTCCATCTGACAGACAGGAACAGGAACTAATGAATGATAATGGTTCCAAAGGCTTGTCCAAAATGAGCAAAATGTGGATTTGCATCTGCAAGTCTCACCAATAAACGCAGAAGTATCCACATTCCAGTGTTGTCTTATTTTATTTTATTTTTATAATAATTTTTTATTGCTTTTTTTCCAAGGTCAGAATACATCGTCAGTAACACAACAAAAGCGGTTTTACAAAGAAAAGAAGAAATTATAGAAGAAAATTCACTTTTTCAAATCAATTTTCATGATCAACCGGACTTCCCCACGTCCTCCATCCCCTGCTTTCTTTACAATAAAAATAAACAGCAAATTAATACCTTAATTCAAATGTTTTTGTGTTTTCATTTAATTATATAGTCTGCAATTTATACTTTTCTAAATCATAACTTAGTTTCCATCATTTACCAATCTCAATACTGAAGCATGTTTTTCCCAAAAGCTTAGCAAATTCTCAACATTCATGTAACTTATAGTGTTTTTGTAAATAGTCCTTAAATTTTTTCCAGTCCTCTTCCACTGCCTCTTCTCCCAGTTCTCGGATTCTGCCTGTCATTTCGGCTAATTCCATGTAGTCCATCAGCTGCGAATGCCATTCTTCCAGCGTGGGTAACTCCTGTGCCTTCCAGTATTTGGCTATAAGAATTCTTGCTGCTGTAGTTGCATATAAAAAGAAGGTTCTATCTTTCTTTGACACTCTCTGGTCCACAATGCCCAGAAGGAAGGCCTCTGGTTTCTTATGAAAGGTATACTTAAACACCTTTTTCAACTCATTGTAAATCATTTCCCAAAAAGCCTTCACCCTCGGGCATGTCTACCAGAGGTGAAAGAATGTTCCTTCAGCCTCCTTACATTTCCAACATTTATTATCAGACAAATGATATATCTTTGCGAGTTTGACTGGGGTCATGTACCACCTGTATACCATTTTCATAATGTTTTCTTTTAAGGCACTACATGCCGTGAATTTCATACCGGTGGTCCACAACCTTTCCCAGTCTTCTGACATAATGTTGTACCCAATGTCTTGTGCCCATTTTATCATAGCTGATTTAACTGTCTCATCTTGAGTGTTCCATTTAAGCAGCAAGTTATACATTCTTGAAAGCACTTTCGTCTTAGGTTCAAGTAGTTCTGTCTCTAATTTTGATTTTTCCACCTGGAAACCAATTTTTTTATCTTTTTTAAAAATCTCTAAAATTTGGGCATAATGAAACCAGTCTCGCACCTTTCCTTTCAATTTTTCAAAACTCTGCAACCTCCAGGTATCACCATCTCTTTCTATTATCTCACAGTATTTTACCCAGCCACTCTCCATGTTCCGTAGTTTTATAGCCTTAGCCTCCATCGGTGATAACCACCTCGGAGTCTTACTTTCAAGTAAGTCCTTATATTTAGTCCAGACAATGAATAGAGCTTTCCTGACAATATGGTTTTTAAACAGTTTGTGAAGCTTTACCTTGTCGTACCACAAATATGCATGCCACCCAAAAGCATTGCTATGCCCTTCCAGATCTAGGACATCAGTGTTTTCTAACAAAAACCAGTCCTTCATCCAGCAGAAGGATGCAGCTTCATAATACAATCTTAAGTCCGGCAGGGCAAACCCCCCTCTTTCCTTTGCATCTGTTAATATCTTAAATTTTATTCGGGGCTTTTTGCCCTGCCAGACAAACTTCGCAATATCCCTCTGCCACACATTCCAGTGTTGTCTTAAAGCAGTGCTTGTCATACGTGGGCCTCCAGGTGTTGTACTGCGACTCCCATCATCTCTAGCTAGCTGGACCAGTGATCAGGGATTATGGGAGTTAGTCCAACTGTCTTATATATCTCCCCCTTTAAATGCAGGGTTTTGCAGTCCTTGGAAAGTCCAAAATAGACAGGATGTGAAAAGCCCACATTTAAAGGATGGAAAAGTCCTCAAGAACACAGTAAAGGGGAGGTTGCCATGTGGATGCTCCTAGATTTAATAGAGAAGCAGGCAGGTAGAAGTCCACATTTTGCTTTTGTGGAAATTAGTCTGGATAACCCGGTCCAAATTCCTGAAAGGAGTTGCATGCTTTCTGATTAGGCAACTGCTGCAAAGCCCAAAACAGATATTTATAAGATTGGGCTTAAAACTTAACTTGCCAGTTTTCAAACATCAAATTTAAAAAGCTGTTCTTAAGAAAGAAAGAAAAATTGCCCATGAATATGTGTTGCTTTGCTGTATCAAAGTCACTGCAAATTCCTAAAAGAAAGGGCTAATTTTGTAGCATCTTCTCCATACAAAGCTACCTGACTAAATGAAGAAAAGTGGGCCCTTCCCCAGGGACTACCTCTTGTCAGCGATGCAGATAGCCTGCAGCTAACATGGAAGTAGGACAGAAACATAACTTGAAAATACTCACCCACACAGACTATCCTCTGAAAGACAAAGAAAAATGTATATTTGGCATGCAAAAACTGACTTCTCCTAACTCAAGCAGTGCTTCTTTTGTAAAGGAGGGTGACGCTACAACTCTTATTGTTGCAGAAAGTAGCTGGAAACCTATAACTGTAAAATAACTACAGTGTCATTAATATGTATGCACGGAAACTGAATAACCTTAAGCGCTTACATTTCAAATCCCCCCCTTCAAAAAAAAAAGAGTGATATACTGATTTTTTTATCACTGTTTTAGCTGTCCATACCACTGTACATGAGACACAAAGTGGCAATGTTGGTTTTTGGGTGTATATTTTTAAGCTTTGCAACTCCCAGTTGCATTGCCTAAGCATTTTTTTAAAAGGAAATTTATATATATATAATATAAAACTAAAAAAAAGCCCTAACACAAAACGTATGCAGAATTTCTTTTCCAATGAAGATCTAATAAAGCTCTTAAGTCTGGATATGTAAAAAATTGCCCTTTTCACAGCTGATAAAATACAAATTAATCCTTAGAGGATTTAATATGTGCCTATTTATTACTTTCAAGTAGGAAAGTACTGCCGCAATTAATATAGCCTGTTCTACCATATATGTTGCCCTCTGGTTCTCTGTGTTGAAACAAAATAATAATAAAGTAGAGCACTGTTACTGTCTGTACACAATGGCACAAGTCCAGAGATTCTCACTGATCTGCTTCTTGTAAAAATCCCTCCTGATGGGCAGCTTAGACTGCACTGATCACCTGTAAAGGGAAAGAACAGTTGCATGTTAAGATCACCAAAACTGCCTAGAAATGAATTCACACATGACTCAAATTTTAGTTTGAGGTTTGGCATAATTTTGGCCACAACTTTATTAATTACAGGCTGTGATTGGTTTGCTTAGGCATTGGTTCAGACTATCTGAACCTATACCCTACTATCCAGGACAGAAGTCAAGGTAAGCACCCCGGGAGATCGATTTGGGATGGGTGCAGATCCCTAAGATCACACCCAGAATGCTCCGAGGGGTTCTTGCGCAGCCCTATCCCCCTTTCAGGTGTCGGACAAATGCATGGCGAACTCCTGGATTCCTTTAACGGAATACCTAAGCAGCAAACATTGGAGGGACCTGTCACAGCCACGCCTCGTCCCCTCCACACACATTAGACAATGCCTAACCACAATCTTTACAAAGTTGTGACGATTTGCTACACAGTAGGCAAAACCCAAAAGGCACCAGCCAATCAGACAAGTGGGAAAAATTCCTACCGGGCCCCTGCCCCCAAAGCAGACAACCCACGATGGTATAGCAAGGTCAACACAGACCCTAAATATAGAGAGGGTGGGCGGGTGATCCGGTGGACAAAGTGAAACAGAAGAATCTCAAAGCATCATGCAGCGGTATATATCTATCCCTTGGAAGCAATTTCTGCAACCCCATTGGCCAGGGAAAAGATCCCATGCTTCCGAGGGACCAATTGGGTAACTGTGGCAATCCAAACTTACCCACCCCAGCCACGGAGAGTCAGTTGTGGTGACCTCACCACAACACATGCTCTCTGGGAGGAGAACCCGATTTGTCATCAACTCCTTTTACCAGGCTTCCAAATTCAGAGCCGATTGCATCACTTCTTTGTTTAGGATCAGCAGTACCATTAGGTAGAGTGGAGAAGCGACCTCAGGTTGCTGGTTTTGCATACCAAGAAAAGGCAGCAAATTTTTGAGAGAAAGCACTCATTGGCTCCCATTTTTCATCAGTCTTACAGCTTGTGGGGAATGGGTAGACCTGTCCCACCTTGCTTCAGTCCTATTGGCCATACGAAAGGGGGGGCACCTTTAATAACACAAAACCAATAAACAAACAAACGGAAGTAGCTGTTTGTTGTGCAATTCAAATAACATCTAGTTTGTCCCTGAGATTCATTGAACTCAGTGGGTCTTACTTTAGTAAAGATGTCTATAGAACTGCACTGAAAATACCTCAGCTAGCTTTGTGTACTATGCACCTTGATGTGGGGGCATCTTTTTGCTATTCCTCCTCAGGAAGAAAAATATATTCTACGTTCATGTATATTTATATTTTCAATTTACTTAGCATATATTGAGCTAGGTCAGATTCTAATTTTTTCATATCAGCTAACTTTGAAGCGTGGATAAAAGTGCACAACAATTTTAAATAGTAACACACATTAATTGTTAATGCTGTGTGTGTGTGTGTGTGTGTGTGTGTGTGTGTGTTATGATACACACAGACACACATGTAAACACACAAGCATATGGCACACAGATATATGTTTGCAGGTTCATAGTTCTTCTGTGCTGTACTAAAAAATATTTTTTTTCAAACTTTGAGAAACAAAAAAATGAACCCACCGTTAAATAATGAACATACCAAATTACCATAAACTTTGTTCTTTAGGCAGACAGTAATAAGTGAGTTTGTGTGTGTGTGTGTGTGTGTGTGTGTGTGTGTGTGGTGTGTATCCTATTATTTTAAGGCTAGAATGTCTGTTTGATATTCTACCTTTGCTACTTCATCAGAACTGCCTATATAATTTCCTGTAATGCCCACGGTTTATTTACAACTGGGACCGTCGTCTTATTTACTTAAGGTAAAAGAACACCTCAGCGGGAGTGAAGGATAGCAGCACTTCTGCACTCAGGATATTAAGCTTCCTCTTCTGTCCCATTTCAGCCCATGGAGCGCTTTTGACAGACAGCATGAAAAAAAATCTGCATAAGGAAAAGTAACTGACAGCTGGGGTCAAACTCTCTCTGTTTAATGACACTGCCAGTTACACATTTTGAATTGTTTAAATATGAGTCTACAGCTTCAACAATCATCATCTCACTGGTTCCACTTTTCATACCCAACAGCCAGGAAACTGACACGTAATTACACACTTACTGATGGTATCGCCAGTGCCGATAATTAAAACTGCCACGGGAGGATTGCTATTGCTAGTCTACAGCTGGGATGTTGTCAAGAGGTAGAAACTCCAGCAGCTTTTAACACTATCTTCTTACAGGTGGACCATGGGCGCGAGTGCTGCAGTAACAGAAAGGCCTCAGCACATCATTCACAATGTCTCACACAAATGAAGAAAATCTATTAACAATCCAATAAGTGAAATACAAACACAATGACCTAAGGGTTAAACTGTCTGAGTGGACTTATAACTCGGATCTATTATGTATTGTTCTTTTCTCTCTCCCCCCCCCTCCCACTTCTCAACGTATTTACAGAAAAGAATGCAATGCTAAAAAAGAAAATGTAGCTGAGCCTTGCTAAGCTGAGCAACAAATATTGAGATTTGGCAGTGAAGTGTGTTTTTGTCAGAAGAAAGCACAGGTTCTGTGAATGGTTTGGAAATGGTATTTGGGATGACTCAGAGCAGGTACCTTTCTTGGTTTCTCAGATGATAGATACGGCTTTTAAAAACTATGTAGTACATTTACTAATGTTTTAGCCATGAACCCCCAGACCAGCCCTTGGTGCCTGCATATCTGCCCGTGGTCATGCAGTAAGAATATACTTTGCAATATATGAGTATTTTCATCTTGCTCCTACTGTGTGCCCGGTATTAGTGTTTCTGGTACATTTGCCCCGCCCCCAAATTTCCCACCATCAAGGAACCCTTTCCATGTTCACTTGCTAAGGACTCACTGCCCTTTGCAGAGGATTCTGGGCTATGTTCTAAGGCAGTGGCTCCCAACTGGTGGTCTGTGGACTCCAGGGGGTCAATGGCACCATTCACAGAACAAAAACTACCATAGAAAATTTTCAAAAGTAAGGGGTCCATGGCTTGGCTTTTGAAAAGCAAGGAGACCACGGTACTTAGCTAATTGGGAGCCACTATTCTAAGACAAACTGGATCTTTGCAGAGCACCAAGGAGACCTTTCAGACTTTTCTCCTCATATGATTCAAAGATTACAGCTTATTCTGAGCCCAATACTTCTTTGGTTCTCCGCATTTTGTGGAGGAAATCGGTCATGGCAAGTTAGTTGTCTTTTAGCCAGTTTGTCTTCCATTACTGTCCTTGTCAAGGAACCCCAGTGAGTTTCAGAGCAACCCCAATGTTCCTTGGAGCGTAGTTTATAAACCACTGCTTATGAGTATTAATGCTGCAGCCTTGTTGTTCATCCTAAAGCTTAGAATTACCTCACATCTTGCATCCCTGAAGGCTGGAGAAGATGGTAAGGAAATGCATAATAAACGTCACGTGTCCAGATTTTGACCTTGTCATTAACATAATGAAGATACCCTATGCCTAACCTAGTATTGTGTATTAATACATCCCATAAATCCCTTTTCCCATTTCTTCACTGAAAATCACTCTGCCCTATAAAATTAAATGGTGAGCAAAATGTATGAATGTGTATTCATACGGCCTTGCTCAATAAGTTTTGCTGCCTGAGGCCAAAGACCCCCTCATTTCATGAACTGAAACTGACTAGACTGGCAGTTCAACATGGGCAGTGTGATAGCATCCCTGCCTGAGGGTGGCAGACTATGTTAGGGAGTGCATGATAGTCCATGTAGTATACCCAGCTCTGACATCCAACATCTGCCATCTGAGGTGATTGCCATACCTTGCCTAATGGTCAAGCCGATCCTGCATGGATGGGAGTTCTAAATCATGTAGTACATTATCTGGTCACATCCACACCATACAGTTAAGGCACTCTCATGATGGTGTCGTCTCTAGGCCTACTCGGTACAGTGGTACCTTGGGTTAAGTACTTAATTCGTTCCGGAGGTCCATTCTTAACCTGAAACTGTTCCTAACCTGAAGCACCACTTTAGCTAATGGGGCCTCCTGCTGCTGCCACGCCGCTGGAGTACGATTTCTGTTCTCATCCTGAAGCAAAGTTCTTAATCCGAGGTACTATTTCTGGGTTAGCAGAGTCTGTAACCTGAAGCGTATGTAACCTGAAGCGTATGTAACCTGAAGTACCACTGTACTGGACTTGAGGACTTGAGGACCTCATACTTACCTATGGGATACTATTCCATTCTGTACCAAATATCATATTAGCAACCACAGAGCAAAGACACTCTCATCTTGTGTTAGGACTGGCCACTTGCTATTGGTTAGGCTCCTAACATTTTAAACACTGGAAAGGAAAGGAAAAGAAAAGAAATCTCCTACATCAGGTGACGAAGGGAACAAAATCTATAATAGCGGACAAGAGAAATCTTATTTCAGCTTTGTGGATCCCCCAATCTCCCTGGAACCCTACTGCATTTATGGTGGCAGTGATTTCAAAGTGTTTGAAAAGTTGTTGCTACTTTTGCAAACATCCTTCTACGATAAGGAGAGGGTGGCGCTGTGGTCTAAACCACTGAACCTCTTGGGCTTGCTGATTGGAAGGTCAGCGGTTCAAATCCGCACAACAGGGTGAGCTCCCGTAGCTCTGTCCCAGCTCCTGCCAACCTAGCAGTTCGAAAGCACTCCAGTGCAAGTAGATAAATAGCTGCCACTGTAGCGGGAAGGTAAACAGTGTTTCTGTGCACTCTGGCTTCCATCACATTGTCCTGTTGTGCCAGAAGCGGTTTAGTCATGCTGGCCACGTGACCCAGAAAGCTGTCTGTGGACAAGCGCCAGCTCCCTCAGCCTCAAGGAAGATGAGCGCTGCAACCCCATAGCCGCCTTTAACTGGACTTAACCACCCAGAGGTCCTTTACCATTTTTTTTACCTTTTACGATAAGGATATCCAGTCCTGCATCTAGTGGCTATCTGTATTCCATCACAAGAAATGCTCCATACTGCACTTGTTATGTGCATGGAATAGTCGTTTATTATCTGTGTAAGAAGTACCACTTCTTCCTATCTAGTTGAACTGAATGGCAGTGAAATTGCAAGGATAATGGAGGATCCTGATCCAGCACAGTGCAGGCAGGTGCTGCTTATCTTCCTTCCAGCATATCTGTTCCAACTGGCACTGCTCCTGTTACTCCAGTCCTGGCCCATGTTTGATTAGAAGCCGATGTCCATGCCAAGGAATGCAGTGGCACCCAGGATACAAACACATGGTGGCTTGCATGGGATTACCTAATCAATTTTCGCATGCAAACTCAACCATCACTTGAACCTTGGTCTCCGGAGGTGACAGACCGCACTGCATTAACACAGTGTGTTCACCTCTATGCTGCCATCTTTTGATAATGATGTTGTGCATGTCACATAAGCCGTTGGCGCTCAAAGTGAAGGGAGAGAGTCACAGCCAAGACAGTACTGGAAGCCAATTTGACTGGAATTGCTGCTTTATGTTCAAGCAAGCACAACTACCACTGGTGAAATGTTCACAACCTTCCCTGAATTTATTTCACCTGCTACCGCTTCCAGCATATTAATGTAGGCAGAGAGGCCCTTGTGAGCTTCCTCCCATAACTTTTGGTGGACAAAATACGGGCATCAATTTGGCCTGTGCCAGACATTTCGGATGGGCAACATTTGGAGCTTGAAATATTGTCATGTGTGTAATCCCTGTGTGGAAATACGAATACTAATCTAAATTAGGTTGTTCAGAAATGCATGCTGACATTTGCACCGGCAACTAATAATTAGCTGCACATGTAACTAAGCACAACTAATAATATGTCTTTATCACTCTGTGTCTTGCTCACCGTTACTGAAGCGAAGGTGCTGGTCACATGCACAAGGCATTGAACATTGGCTGCTGCACAATCTTGGGTCATTTCAGTGGGGCTGGAATGATGTTCTTCATTCAAATGAATGGGGACTGTGCAGCCATGCTGTTCAGTGGATTTGTACTGGTGTATCTGAGTTCTCCAAATCATTTCCATGTGCACAGGATGGTTTTATTTCCTAACATGCTTTAGCTCAGAGTTTTATGTTTAATGCGGCAAGCACTCTGTTGCTTCATAATGATTCAATTGCTTCAGAAATCATTTCAGAATCATTGTGGGCCCAAACCCAGAGAAAGTTATACATGCATTCATCCTATTAAAATTAATAGGGCATAAGGTAATTTGAAGTCATGAGTAAACTGTTCTGTTGATTTCAGTGGGATTTAAGTACAAGTCACTTTCTCTGGAATGGGACCTCTGTGGGCCAAATAATACAAAATTGTGAGGGATAACCGAATGGTGGAAAATTTTAGACTGTAATCCAAAACCCTATAACTCAAGAGAATGTACCTCTGGGTAGATTTGAATAAGATTATGCTATGAAGAACATAATAAAGATCCGGATGCATCACAGCAAAATTCTGCCTCATTCAGCACTGTTTCCAGCAGTTGGGCATCATGTTTCTGGGGAGTCTACTAGCACTGCATGAAGGCAACAGTCATTTCCTGTGATCATTTTTTAGCATCTTGTATTCCAGAGGTAGTTTGCCTTTGCACATGGAGGTTCCATTTAGCTGGCATAGCTAAAATAGCTGTTGACAGAGCTACCTTGCACAAATGTGTGTGTTTAAATTTGTCTAGCCCCATTTAAAAGCTATCAAAGTTTTAAGCTAATCAATGAGAGAGATGATTATCGAACAAATTGCTTTAAGAAGTAGCAGGCAATGAAAGGTTAATGATTTCTTTAACCAACCAGTTCAGACCAGTTTCTGGACTTCCCTGAGGAAATGAGGGTTTCTTATGAGTTAAGCACAGCGGAGAATGTTTGGGCTACATTTCAAGCCCCACCCCGCTGGACCTTCACTACAAGTTCTGGCACCATTTGCTTCTTTTGTTTTGTGGATTTACATTAAAGACAATTATAAAAAGAAAAATATACCACCGCTGTGGAAAATATACAACTTCTTATCAGAGGAATCTGGATGTTCTTCATGTCGGTCTACAGTTGTGGAGATTAAATTTTAGAGCAAGATTTATTTCAGGCTATTGTCCCCTTATTCACCAGAGGGTTGTGCAATGCAAGTAATCTGATCAGAATAATGCATAGGAACATATTTCAGAAAACCAATAATTGTGGCAACGTCGAGCTGCGCAAAGTGCCAAACTTAAGTCCAGAATCACTCTCCCTCCTTTCCACAATTCCTTAATCATGGCGTCGTAATACACTGCACTGTTGTCCATTAAAGCCACAGGCTTGAAGCAATCAATGCTGGACATTAGAAGATTTATTGTAATTTCAGTTCTACAGCAGTTTTGCAGGCTAAAAAACAAAATTATATTTTATAGTTGTGTCATATTATATTTTACAGCTTTTATGAAATGGCTTTTTGAAAAGAAGAAAAGGAAAAAGGAAAGGAAAGAACTGGAAGCTGGAAGCTTTTTCTTTTTTCTTTTAAGTTAAGTTGTTGTTAAGTCAAACGATGACAGAAATCTTGAAAACCCACCACATTTAAATTCCATTTCTTTCCTTTAACCTCTACACTTGCCTACACAAAAAGAAATCTTTCATAAGCAAGTCCCAAACAAAATCACTACCTATTTTACTTTCCTTAAACCCTGGTGGAATAAACACACGTCGTAACAAGATCCTTTTTGACCAATTTTTTTATTCTGTTCATATTTGCAATGATTTTATTACTGACGCTCAGTTTGCTTGGCTTACATTATCACAATCAGTGCATCCTGGGATTAAAAACCATTTACTGCCCAAACTCTTCAAGAAAGTCCCCATGCAGCAGCATAATGAACATTGTTTCTTTTTATTGTTGCTGGGTTTATTGGTATGCCAAAGAGGCAGTGAAGCTCAGTCCTCATTCGAAAAACAAAGAGGTGACCCACTTAGTTAGCATGGCAAAGGCAGCGCAAAGGTATTGGAGATATAACCAGGCAGCCTATAAATAGCAGCCATCCTATTTTACCTGGGAAAGGCCACAAATTAGGCACATCTCCAGAGAAATATTTATTCCCCCCCTTCCTATAAACCATCTATTGGTATCCAAATTAATCTAGAACAGGCATGATACTTCCCTGGGAGGGGAAAAAAATAAATAGGTAAGGCAATGTAGTCAGCTGCTCAGAAGCCTTATCGCAGAGGAAATCCGCCGGCATCAGTACACCTCTCCAGAGATCTATTTCAGAAGCTGGTCTGTGCTGACTAGGGAATATGAGGCTTCAGGCTCTGATTCATTAGAACACCCCTGTAGTGCTTACCTCTAAGCGCATGATTAAGACCCATTGCAAACGACAGGATTCTGCAGCTGCTTAAGTGTTTTACGGAATCAGAGAGTCAGGCGGGATTTATTGGACTGAGCAAGACGAGCTAAATTTTGGTCCACTGCCACTTGCTATATGTGTGCCTACAGTAGCCCGGCAATCAAGATGGGCTAGGGCAGCGCTAGGGAAACGAAGATCAGCATGCGAAGAACCACACAAAAAAGGTCACAGGTCGTGTGTTTTATTTAAAAGCTTTCTCTATATGTATTCTTGGATTGCACACCTAACTTTCACACCCCATTCACTCACACAAAAACACTCATGTACGCATATTCTGCTCCCCACTAATACATGCAACCTGTTCACATATCAAAATCTTGTTTATTCAGAAGTCCCTCTCATTTCCCTATACCACTCATATAACACCATTCACAAATATGCACACCTCCAGACTAACAGTTCACCACTGCTTGACCAAGGCATCTTCTTCTCTGCTACCCTTCCTCTTCCTAAGCCTTTCTGTTTTGGTGTTTTAATTCCTTAGAGAAGTGGTATGAGCCAAGTTCCATGATACCAGAAACGTTCAGCTCGTAGCTAGGGGAAAGCTTGCTTCAGTGACATGAAACCAGAAGCCTTACAGCTAACGCCATGGTTTAAAGAGTTTTGCAGTGGCAAAACTTCTATTTTTATGCAAACCTCTCTCTTTTTTTAATCTGACTCTTAATATGAGTATGGTAAAGGATTTCATTTTACTGTGAGTATATAGATGCATGTTTGTGTTGCAAAACCTAAAAAGCTTCATTCTGAATTTTCATTGCACACTATTGCTTCTTCAAACTATATGTTGCAAACTACTGGAGACAATGGCTTCCGCCACCAAAAATGATAGGAGAGATGAACTTACCAGCAAGCACAGTCAAGTAGCTAAAATTGGACTTATGCTGTTGATTCTGTACACCAGGGATGGGGAACCTGTGTCCATCCACATGTTTCTAGACTATGTCTCCCAATACCCCAATTACTAGCCATACTAACTGGGGTTGATGGGAGCCAGGAGTCCAGCAACAATTGGAAGGCTACAGGTTCCCCATCTTGGCTGTTTACAGGTAGCTGCGGACTAAACAGATGCAGAAGTGTGCTTTGATTTTCTTAGTTTTATTGCCTATGCAAAGTCTGGTCTTTTCTTTACTTCTCCAGTGAAATGATATGACTATTCTGTCTTGTGTGGAGATTGTCCTAGCCATTAACAGCCTTGCAGAGAGAGAGAGATGGCACGGTCATGGTAACTCCCCACACATTTCAGAAGAAAATGTGGTGAGCCAAGCAACACTTCATAGTCAGAAGATGGAGAAGGCATCATCAGCTTCCTAGCATGCCTTGAAATATGTGCACTTTATGCAGAGGTTACTGGTTTACAGATCTGCGGTAAATGTTTTTAAAATTATTTTTTAAAGGGTGAGTAAACTATGGGGACATGTAGTCACAAGGCAAGAATTCCATGGGCAGAAAGGAAACAAATTCCAAATGAATTAAATTGGAGGAGATTTATAGTTTTCCACCTCAAACGCAGAGAACTCCTGTATAGGATTGCATAATATTACGAGATAATGTGAATCAATAAACAAATGTCTTGCTTTACTTGTAAGAAGCCACATAAGAGACTGAATAGATGTATTTATTTAATCTGCTTATTTATAGGGCTTCAGCCTTTTCAATAATAATAACAATCCAATGCAAAGTGCAAATTGTTAGACTTGTATCTAGGAAGAATGGCCTTGAATTACACCTTAGATATTGACCTACTGAGTGGTTTAGAGGAAGTTTTAATCTCTCTCTCTCTCTCTCTCTCTCTGCCTCCCAACTGTAAAATAGACAAGAAAAGGATCATTTTCACACTATTAGAATGCTAAATGTTACGAGCAATGCTGTTACTTACCCACATATGAGACTTTAAAATAGGTCAGACAAGAAACGTAGGGCACAACCTGGCGTAAGGAAGATATGTCAATATTTCATGGAAAGCAATAAGATACAGGGCTCAAATCATAAACCTGTTTGTTAAGGAATAAGTCAAACTGGAACCCAAAAATCATATTTCTGAATAAAAATGCTTAGGATCTAGCTGCACACCCCACATTCTCTTATCTGTAAATTAAAGCAATTTTCTTAATTAGTGTGGGCTATCGCCTCCTTTTTTCTGTTTCCATTGCCTTACAGTGCTGGCTAGGCATCGAACTACCTTTGATAGTATAAAACTGCCAGAATTAATGTCTTAATTAGGTAGGGTGGATGCGAAATAAAATTTAAGAGGTTGCTGGTCATGATCTGAAGACACATAATTCGGACTGCAATCCTAAACGTTCCTACTCACAAGTAACTTAAGTTCCCTTGAACACATGCATAGGATTCAGCCATCTTGCTAATCCTGAGGAGATCTGGGTCCAATCAGTGTCCAGATGGAAAAATTGCTTGTGAATTCTCAATGGATGAATGGGATCCTGCTTGAGTTCCACGAGGAAAGGAAAGCAGGATATAAAAGAATCACAACAAATCTACCTCAGAATATTAAGTGAGACTTCTTTGGGTACCATTTCTACAAAGCGTGTTCTCACTAGCAGAGAGCACGTGTTGCGGTTGGGGAGCAGGCCACCATCATGATCAGGCAAATTTGGAGAACCCAAGCCGGTAGGGGGTTAAATTGGGTTGCTGGGGATTTTTCAGTGTTGCTAATTTGAAGGAGGAGTCAGAGTCTATAAATTGAGGAGTCAGACTAGGGGACGTCCTCTTGGCCGTTTTGCATCGGATCACCCGCCCCCCCTCCCTTTTTATAGGGTGGTTCTTGGGTTCATTTGACCTTGCTATGCCTGTCATGGGGTTGTTCGCCTTTGAGCGGGGGCCTGGTAGGAATTTTGCCATTTGGCTGATTGGCTGTTGCCATTTGGTTTTTGCCTACTGCGTAGCAAATCCTCACAACTTGTAAGGTTGGCGGTTAGGCATTGGTTAAATTGGTGCTTGGAGGGGTAAGGTGCCTATCCCTCCAAATGATGCGAATGGGAATTCCGTTAAAGGAATCCAGGGGCTTGCCATTCTTTCGTCCTTGTCCGTGGTGCCGGGCTTGGGCCGTGCAAGCCCCACCGGAACATGAGGGTGAGAGGTGTTGGACTGAATTCCCAGCCTCATTTCTCCCCGATACTTGTTTCCCACGCTGGCTTCCGGTGGTGCCCGGAAGTTTCAGCTCTGTCCTCGGGGGCAAGGACAGATAGTCATAACCAATGCCTAAGCAACCACTCACATTTTCTGTATTTGAATAAAGTTGTGGCCAAAATTATGCCAAAAACCTTAAACAAAAATGAACGTGTGCTGTGTGAATTTTTTGGGGGTGGCACTGCGGAACTCAACACGCAACACAGCTAAAAGCCATACACATGAGCAAGTCATTCTAGTTCCATAACAGTCATCACATAATGCCTGATATAGAAGTATGCAGTGTAAACCTTATTAGTAGCAAAGCATATTTCACATACAAAGAGGAGTAAAAGGTAAGAGAAAGAGGAGTCTTCATGCAGAATTTATGCTACTAAAGGGGGGGGGGCATCCCGATACTTTATTTCTGTGTAAATTTATCAATTTAACTTACACTTAAATGGAAAATCACTATACAGAGAACCATAAAACTGTATTTTGCTACCAATTGAACAGCTTACTCTCCTAGCAAGCTTGGGGAAAACATACCTTTGCTCGATCACAAGCCTGAGTGAACTGCATTATGAAGGATGCCATATATGCCTTTAACTTTGGCACACTGTGGTTTCTCTCCCCATGTGTTCGCTGCAGCTTAAATCAAATGAGTGATGACAAAAGACATATAAAAGTATAGAGAAAGGGGGGGAAGAAAGCAAATGACAAAAATAAGCAGAAGAGATGGGGAAAGGGCGAAAGATTAAAAGAGAGAGGAACTGGAGAAGGAGAGACTGACTGAATAAGAGAAGGCAAATGCTAATTGGGTAGAGCATGGTATATTTAAAAGATCTACAAAGCTACTATTATTTTCACATTATCATAAAAGATCTACTGTGCATTGTTTTAATCTGTCAATGGTATTCCTATCATGATTGTGTTTCTATCCCCTAGATCAAATACACACGACTTGGCCACTCTTAATTGAGGTAAGAAAAAGAAAGAGAGAGAAAAATATCCATTGCCCTCACCTCACCATAAGGGAGGGAAAGTGAATCCCTTTTACCTAGCCCACAAAAAAGCCCACACATCTATTTGTCTGCAATTTGGGAAGAGCAATGCACTGCAGAGGGGCTCCTGTTCCTGCGCTTTTCGTCCATTTTTGGTTAAAAGGAGGGGAAATATATGTAGCTACTATTTTTAGATGTACAGTGGTACCTTGGGTTAAGTATTTAATTCGTTCTAGAGGTCCGTTCTTAACCGGAAACTGTTCTTAACCTGAAGCACCACTTTAGCTAATGGGGCCTCCTGCTGCCGCCGCACCGCCGGAGCACGATTTCTGTTCTCATCCTGAAGCAAAGTTCTTAACCTGAAGCACTATTTCTGGATTAGCGGAGTCTGTAACCTGAAGCGTATGTAACCTGAAGCGTATGTAACCCGAGGTACCGCTGTATTGTATTTTATTTATTTGTTTGTTTGTTTGTTTCATAAAATTTATACACTTTATTGTTTAAAAAACAACAGCAACAACCTCAACGCGCTTTACAAAAGATAAAGCAGGAAAATCCAGAAGAATAAAAATATCACAGCCATACTTTACAGCATACGGAAGTTAAAATACCCAAACAGATTAAAATTACCTCAGCTTTCTAAGCATCTGGGTAGGCTTGTCTAAACAAGAATGTTTTTAGCAGGTGCCGAAAAGAGGACAGTGAAGGTGTTGCTTGATCTCAATAGGCAGGGAGTTCCAAAGTGTCGGCACACTAAATGTTCTTATTCTTTGGCACCCGCAGTAGCACCAATTTCACTGATCGAAGTGGTTGAGTGGGCACGTGTGGGGTAAGGCGATCTCATTGGTCCCCTTCTAGTGAATAGCTTCACAGAGCGGCTCTCTCAGTGGAGAGAGCACAGAGCGACTCAGAAACAGACCAGAACTTTTATTTAAAAATATGCGGATACAGGCCCATGCACAGCCCTCACATATGGCCCCAGCTGGACTGGGGTTATATTGCAATACTGTTCATTTCATTAGAATTTATGTCAGCAGAATACATGAAGGATAAACACTCTGTGTAATTATATAACCCTAATACTTGGGAAAAAGAGAACTTAAGCATAATCACCTGCGTCAAATAACAGTTTCTTTTCCAGCACAGTAGCTGGCCACAAATGGCATCCAGTGATTGGGGGGGGGGGGGAAGGCTTCAGACAATTATTCTAATTCAGTAAACTTCCAGGGCTAGCAAGCCCCGCACTGAACATTGCTCATCTTTGGAAGGCAGTTTCTTACCTCCAGTTCTCTAAACGCATCCCCCAGGAAAACTCCAAAAGAAGGAGCTGCTTTTGTTGGTTATAGCACATCAAGATCCAGAAATCGCTACTAATTGTAAGATTTGTAATTATTTCTGGTTTTCATTTTAATAATAACTCTTCTGTTGACCGGAGGGAAATTTTAATCCCAAATGTGCCCAATTGTCAAAATTGCCATTATCCTCCAGAAAAAGAGAGGCTTTTAGGAAGAGGTAAAGTTTACTTATTGGAAATTAGAAATTAATATTTATTGTCAGATCTTCGCCTGAGATTAAAACCTTTTATTTAACACCGGTTGAAAGTGTAAATTATTCAAATGTTTACATATGAAGTGCTGCTGTACTCTAATGATTCCATTTCCTACAGTGTATTAGTGGCTAGATAATGAAAAGCTTCATCAGAATGGAATGTTAAACAAACAACTTCAACTTCTCACAGCAGACTAAAAAGATTGGGTGACTCAGTCAATTAGAGCTGGCAAATGCTTTTAATGAAGCAAGTAGCAGAACTCTTTACTGAAGCCGGCAGAGAATTCGGCCTTTGGATTCTACTGCTACCCAGTTTTCCTTATGCACAATATATTTGTCTTATTGCCACTTGGTTTTCACCCTCCCAGTTGCTTAGTGGATGGATCCTTTCCCCCAAGGATGCTACTAAAAATAATTAGGGCCCAAAGAGATGGGGGACCTCTGCTGTCAGATGCTGGACTCCAGTTCTTATCAGCCCCAGCTGGCATGGTTTATGGTTAGAGTAGTCCAGCAGTCTGGCCACAGGTTCTCCATTCCTGGTTTAGTATATTAAGGCTGCATTCCTATGCATACTTACCTGAGAGTAAGCTCCATTCAACTCAATGGGGCTCACTTTTATAGAGGCAAATATAAGATTGCACTGTAATTAGTAGGACTGGACCCTGTATTCCTCCAAATTGGGCATATTCAGAGGAACTCATGCACTGGGCAAGTCAAGCACTGACAACTACAGCTATCCTCTTTTTTTGGGGGGGGGTAGTCTAACATCACGGCACAATGAAAATATCAGATTCTATCTGTCCGACATTAACCCAGAAGTTACTGCAAGGGTGACTGTGTTTTTGTCAATGGTATCTCTTAGAGTGGTGAATGGCAATATTTAGCGGGAAGAAACTCCAATGAAAATCCTCGTATTCACATATTTTTCATGTCTGCTTATTGTGTGTGTGTGTGTGTGTGTGTGTGTGTGTGTGTGTGTATGGATGTTTTATGATGGCCTATACTTGTAATGCCTAATAAAGGTTTGGCAAAGTAAGACTACAGGTCAGGTTGGAGAGCCCAGAGCAATCTGCAGCTGTCAGGGTTCAGAGCATCAGGCAAGAAGGAGAGGCAGGCATTGGGTGGGAAGACCCTATGAAAAAGCCAAGAGCTACTCTGCCCACTGACTCCACCTTCCATGAGAAGATAGGAGCCAGATGCCAGACTCTTCTTCTCTCAGCTGTTTGGCATAGGGACTGGTCCTACTTGATGCAGAGAGCTTCTTTTCAAGTGGCAGAATATCCCACCCCTTTTGTGGATATAGCTATATATGCTTAGGGGTACCTCTGATATATTTGTATGAACATAAGAATGTTGGCATAGTCAGAAGGGTACATCAACATCAAGGACAATGCTACCTTTCTGACTCTTCTCTCCATGTTTTCAGTGAGCATTTATGGAAATCAAGCTATTAACTTATGAGATGGCATTGAGGCACTCAAAGGATGCTGGTGGGAGATAATATCAAAGCTAGCCCATTGTGGTAGGCTCCAGATGTTGCTCGACTACGACTCCCGTCATCCCTGACCATTGGATGTACTGGCAGAGGCTGATAGGAGTTGGGAGTCCAAGAACATCTGTAGGACACCATGCTGGCAGCCCGCTGGAAATGGCTTTCGACCATCACCAGGAAGCATGTTTCCAGGCAGAACTGTGTGCAACTGCTGTGGACAGAAATTGCCTCTTCCCAGCACAAGTCTGGTACTCCTGCCAGTGCTGCCGTAGGACATGTGCAACCTGGACAGTTCTGACCAATCACCGCATAATTCCCATTAAAAAAAGGAAAACTGTTCCCCACTACATTTCCTGTGCAACTGACCAAACAATTCTTATATTAACTCCCAAGATTGTTCCAGAAGTACTCAGTTTCAGAATTGCAGCCTAGCTTTTTCAGATCAAGCAGGGCCATGGAGGTTAAGTGATTAATCTGATCTTGTTCACCCAGAAGACTGTTGGAATACTGCTTACAAAGGAATTAGACTTGAATCCACTGGAATGCCTTAAATTGTTTTCTCAATCTGGAGAGAGTAGTTTAAACATCTAAGAAAAATTAGAAATGACTTGAGAAGTTAATGAATGCAATTTAACCAGCATCCTGTTTCTAAAACAAGGTAAGAAAACAAGCTATTTACATAAGACATCATAACACACATATGTGGACTCACAGTGGTGAGAAGTATTACAAAAAAGAGAGAAAAGTATATGTCACTGTTCAAGAGCAAAAAAAAGACATTTGCCAGTGTTTGTAGCATATTTTTGGCATCTTGGATTTTATTTACCTTGATACCCAAGGCAGGAATAGATGGAAATATTTATAATTAATAATAACTAAATTGACATTTTATTCCTTTTATTAAATATAAATTTAGAGAAGTATTAAAAAACATGAAGGTGCAGTTATTTGGCAAGCTTCTTGCAATGCCCATAAATAAATCTCTTTTAACAAATCTCTTGGGTGGGAGGGTTGGCAAAAAACTTTGTGGAATGCCAAGGCGCTACTCTGAAAAACAATTTCTGGCTTGCTCATTGAACCAAAATGTACATTCTCTATTGAAAGTAAAACCTGGTGTAAATTTTGAGCTCAATAATATTAGTGAACTAAGAGTTAAGAACTTGGGGGTTCCATTTTTTATATATTAAATGGATTTAAATCCATATTAAATGGATTTAAATCCATATTTAGATTACAACCATATTTATATATTTCTCTAACTTTTCTAGTGATGTAACATGTCTGATAGCCAGACATACTTTCCAGCGGTACCACATTCTCAGTATCCAAGGCAGACTTGGATCAGATGGAGCCAAGCCCCCTTCATTCTGTGGGAATGTTCAGGAAAGTAGGAGAGGATATTTGTTTTGATATTATCCCTCCTCACTCATGCTAGTGAGCATTTGAACAAAATTCTGTATGTCAAAAAAAGAGGTAAATCCATTCCCTTCAGGAAGTCAGCCAGCAGTGTTTTGAAAGTGGCCATACATGTACCACTTTGCATCCTCCATGCCCCACTTGTAGTAACTAATATCACATAGCACAATATAAGGGGAGGAGCACTTAGTCCCAGTGTCAGATTTATGTGTAGGCTAAGTAGATTGAAGCCTGGAGCCTCTAAATCTAGGGGGCCTCACCAGCCAACCCGCTCCCCAGCAGACAGTCTCCCCTCTCCCAAAACTGCAAACCCAAGACTTCATGCAAGGGCAGGGCAACTCAAACTCAAACGGGGTCCAAATTGAAGCAGTGGGGTGCAACTTGAAATTTTTTTTGTAGGACCCTAGTTCATAGCCAAAGGCTGCAAAATCTTATAGATATAAATAAATTCCATCTAGATTGCCCTGGTGCAGGGGCCCCCTTAGGAGCGGCACATGGAGCCCAATTTGGCCAAATTGCTCCAACTGCCTTAAGGTCAGCCCTGATGAGACTGTGCAGGGGTTGGACTGACAAGCCCTGCACCTTCTAGGTCCTTGGTGTCACTATTCAGAGTACAGACTCAAGGACTTGTTATGGAAATAAAGGGAGGGGCACTTACTGGAAATAAGTTTTGGCACTTCTCCCCCCTGCAACCCTGAGACAATGAGCCACCTTTTATTCACAGTTGCATATGCACTGCAGCATGACCATAAACCTGTATGTTCAACAGCTGAAATATACACTGAATATGTAGCAATGGAGATTTATGTTACTACTTTATGAATGAACACTGTGTTTTATGGAATCTGTATTTTGTGAATTACCTAAGAGCCACCAATAGGCAGCTCTAGAATCTGACAGCTAACCAATTGAATACTACCAAATAGCGACCCCTATTGCTGAAAGTAGGTAACCAGCAGGGAATGCTTCAGCTCAGCCTTTGCACTGTTGACTGAACACCCCCTGCTGTGCAGATAATGGAGAAAGCTCATAAATTGTATGCCTTCTGGCATCCTGGCCAACTCTATTACGCTGGTGTAAACCCTAGTGCACCAGAAGCCCAGAATAGCAGCAAATAAAATCCACTCATATGTCAGCAACTGATAAGACTTCTTCCAAAGTCTTCCTAAATTATAAAACTCCAAAATACAGGCCAAAAGAGAACAGGTCTGGGAAGAGTGAGGCATACAATGGGCACCAACAGTGAAAAGGCCCTGCTCCATGTAGCTACTGCCCTGTCATTTGATAGGGTGCCCACTTGCCCTCCTCCTTGACATGGAATGCTCTCTATTGGAGTTTCCAGGTCCAGTACAAAGACCATAAGAAGGGAGAGCAGGGACCTTGAAGTTCCCAATAGCTGTTAATCAAGCAAGCAAGCATAAGGTCACCTTTGTCACAGTCAGGACACCTATGTCCTGGCCAGGCCTGCACCCAATCTTGTTTCTGTACAATCTTGTTTGTCTTCAGTAACCAAAATTATATTATCAACATATACAAGCAGAAAAGTTGCAGGTAGAAATACTGTTTGTAATAAAGTGAGAGCGGTAGCTTACTTGCTCGAATTAACAAATAAGAAAGTTTTGATAATTTAAATTCTAGATTAAAATTGATTACTTAATTGATAAGGGGATTGTAACAAAAACACTGGGGGCTAATTTGAATGGTAGAGTGCCTGGTATCTAGTGGGCAATCTTATCCTTTATTTCCGCGCTGTGGCTGCAGACCAAATCACCTGTCAGGAGAGTTATGAGATTCAGGTGAGGGTCAGATGCCTTGTCAATCCCAGCATGTATATAAGAGGCCTTCGCCCTGGCCAGGCCTTCACCCAGAGAAATTGGTAATTGCAGAATTTTAAATACCCGTCATCATCCTTGGCTTCACTCAATTTTGTTTATAACACTCTTCCAATTTATTCTAGTTGTGAGGGTGGGGGAGGGGCTCACAAGTGGAGTAGCCTGGGGCTTCTCTTCATCTAAATCTGGCCCTGCTTAGTCCGCACTCAAAAGGGCTGAAGTTCAGATCTACTGGCCACTGAAACAGCTTAAATGGGTATGAAAGAGGAACATGGGTGCAAAAAGAGAGCACAACCGTACACCTACATCTGCAGGAGCAGAAGACTTTCAACCACTGTCTTCCTCTTTCCCTGCCCCAAGGCTGAGACACATACTTTTGTGGGAGAGCAGGGGCAGCAATAGCAAGGACAGAGGTTGGCGGCATTACTCAGTCACCCTGGCTAAGAGTAAGAGTCCTGAACCTTCTTCATAGAAGAAATGATACCAGGAACATCATTTTCCTGCTGGGTATTCTGGAAACACTTGCCCCAGTTGTAGTGGGAAAGATGCCCATCCAGACCTCACCCGTCCTCCATCACCACCTCTTCCTGTCCCATGTGAAGTTTACAGGCCTTGGAGAAGATAGTGGCTTGCAAGGAGACTTCTGGGATAGGGATGCTCTCCTATGCAGAAGCCGCTGCTTAAATGCACGTGACACCACTTGTCACTCATCATTGTTCCAGAATGAATAGTTATAGGCTTATTTAGGAGTATGCACTTTG